>NC_064245.1:15345000-15675000 GCF_003254725.2 Canis lupus dingo | reverse complement strand
TACATCAACTACAAGTGGTATAATCAGGACTACATGGAAGACACAAAAAGCATAAATTTTTAACCTGAATATTACAAGTTATTCTCAACTATTACACTGCAAATATGTAAGTACATAACAAAAATCACACAATCTTTTAGTTATTTATGTGTTTTTGTAACTCCAGTCTTAGTTGCTTTATCTTAATATTAGGCAGTTACCTAAAGATATTACTTGATTTATTTATTTAAGATCTTATTTATTTATTCATGAAAGACACAGAGGCAGAGATATAACCAGAGGGAGAAGCAGGCTCCCCAAGGGGAGCACAATGCTGGACTTGATCCCAGGACCCCAGGATCACGACCTGAGCCAGAAGCACTCAACCACTGAGCTACCCAGGTGTCCCAGAAACTACTTGATTTAGAGGCACCTGGGTGGCTCAGTCCATGAAATATCTGACTCTTGGTTTCAGCTCAGGTGATGATCTCAGATCATGAGACTGAGCCCTGTAATGGGCTCCCTACTCAGCTCGAAGTGTGCTTGAGATGCTCTCCCTCCCTCTGCCCCTCCCCCCAGATCGCGGGGATAAATAATATAATAAACAAACAAACAAATAAATAAAATATTTTTAAAAAGAAGAAAGTACTTAATTAAATTCATTATCTCTATAGGCAGTCCAAGATGGTAGCATAGAAAGATCCTGAACTCACCTCTTCCCATAAACAGACCAAATTTACAGCTACATTTGGAACAATTCCCTCTGAAAAAGACCTGGAATGTAGCTTCAAAGTTCCTTCACAACAAATGGTAAAAGGGCTACATCAAGATGGCTAAGAAAGGTAAAGGCACAGTCTCACCACGCCCCCACCACCACCACCAAACTGTCAACCCACAATCAGGAGAGATCTCACAAATCCTGAGCTCCCTGAGGAGAAAGGGGTTCATCACTCTCCACAGAAGGCACCACAGCCTCGAGACCTACAAGAGAGATAAGCCTCGAAAACATCTGGCTTTGCAAACAACCAGGGCTCAGGTCCAAGAGACCCAAAGAGCTGTAGGGAACTGAGATTTTGCACTCAAATGACTTATGGACAGACTCACAACCCATGGGGCCCAGTAAAAAAGCAGCAGTTTGAAAAATGTCTAGACTCTACGTGAAGCAGGTTCATTTGGCTAATCTTAAAGTGTGTGCCAGAGGAGGCGAAGCACATTGGGACTATCTCCAGAAAAAAGGTGCTACAAGATAGAACACAAAAATGGTAATTTGAACTTGCTAATGCCAGTGAGCATATCCTGGTCCAGTGTTTCCTGCTGCCCTGCAAAAGCTAGTGGGTGCATGCTGGCCCTACGTTCTCCCAATTCCTCGCTAAAGCCAGCAGGCATGCAAAGGGAGATTCTGTGATCACCTGGCTCTGGTAGCCAGGAGGAGTTACATTTCTGGGCTCCATGGGACTGAAATAGTCAGAGATGATCCTTTGCAGGCTACCACCCACCCCCAGGGCACTGCACAGACAGAGAGTGAAACATTCCCCAGTCCTCCTGCGGAAAGGTCTATTTACCTTTCCTGGAGCTTCAGCTTGAGGGGCAGACTTCAGATTTGCCACACATTCAGAAGCTACAGAGCAGCTTAGGGAACATATGCAGGGGGATGCCATCCTCAGATTTAATATAGCCCCATAGTACCTCTCAAAAAGGAGCTTACATATTTGTCTGAAGTCCCAGTTTTTGCAACTGTCACCCAGAGGTCACATCCAGAACACTTTATCTGGAAGTCAGCAAGGTTTAAGTTCCAGAGGACTGTATATACTTGCAGACTTTAAAAGCTGCTGCCTGAGGGTCTCGTTTCCAATCAGCCTGAAAATAGGTGCTGACTGAGATCCCTTCCTTTGGAACCCTGACAGGGCTTGGCACACCTTGACTTATCTAGTATAAATCAGGCTGCTTAGATAATCACAAAGGTCTGAAAGACAACCAGAGCTAGAGCAAGGTTAAAAGATAAGGTTTATCTCCCACACAAGGTCACTCCTTCCAGACTAGAAGAGGTAACTGTTTTGCCTAATACATAGAAACAAGCCCAGAGTGTTTCCCAGAAAAAAAAACAGAAAAATATCTATTAAATGAAAAAATACAAAACCTCAAAAAAAAAAAAAAAAAAACACCTTAATGAAACAGAGATAAGTAATATATCTCTGATAAGGAATTCAAATAGTCACAAAGACTGGTGCAGCCACTCTGGAAAACTGTGGAGGTTCCTCAAAGAGTTAAAAATAGATCTGCCCTACGACCCAGCAATTGCAATGCTAGGGATTTACCCCAAAGATACAGATGCAATGAAACGCCAGGACACCCGTGCCCTGATGTTTATAGCTGCAATGTCCACAATAGCCAAACTGTGGAAGGAGCCTCAGTGTCCATTGAAAGATGAATGGATAAAGAAGATGTGGTTTATGTATACAGTGGAATATTACTCAGCCATTAGAAACGACAAATACCCACCATTTGCTTCAACGTGGATGGAACTGAAGGGTATTATGCTGAGTGAAATAAGTCAGTCGGAGAAGGACAAACCCCCTATAGGGTCTCATTCATTTGGGGAATATAAAAAATAGTGAAAGGGAATAAAGGGGAAAGGAGAAAAAATGAGTGGAAAATATCAGAAAGGGAGACAGAACATGAGAGACTCCTAACTCTGGGAAACGAACTAGGGTGGTGGAAGGGGAGGTGGGCAGGGGGTGGGGGGTGACTGGGTGATGGGCACTGAGGGGGGCACTTGATGGGATGAGCACTGGGTGTTATTCTATATGTTGGCAAATTGAACACCAATAAAAAATAAATTTATTTATAAAAAAAAACAAATAGTCACAAAGATGTTCAACTAGGGAGAATGGATGAACATGGTGAGAACTTCAACAAAGAAATACAAAACATAAGAAAGTGCCAAAAAGAAGTCATAGAGCTGCAGAATATAACTGAACCAAAAAACACACTACAAGGATTCAACAGCAGACTAGATCAGAGCAGAAATGATCACTGAGCTCAAAGACAGGCAGTGGAATTCATTCATACAAAGCAACAGAAAGATAAAAGAATTTTATAAAGTAAAAGTAGTTTAAGGGACCAATATGACAGTATCACATGAAATAACATATTATAGGAGTCCCAGAAGGAAAGGAGAGAGAGAAAAGAACAGAAAACTTATTTGAAGAAATAATGGCTGAAAATTTCCCTAAACCAATATTCAGATCCAGGAAGCCCAGAAAGTTACAAATGAGAGGAACCCAAAAATATCCACAGCAAGACATATTGACATAATTAAATTGTCAATAATTAAAGAGAAAGAATCTTAAAAGCAGCATGAGAAAACAACTAGTCACATACAAGGGAACCCTCATAAGATTATCAGCAGAATATTGAGAGAAATTTTATAGGTCATGCTAGAGGAAAAAAACTTGTCACCAAGAATACTTTATCCAGCTAGGTTTTCATTCAGAATAGAAAAAGAGATAAAGACTATTCTGGGCCAAAAAAAAAGCCAAAAAGGTCATCACCATTAAATTAGCCTTACAAGAAATACATCTTTAAACTGCAAAGAAGGGCATTAATAAGTATTAAGAATATGAAAGTATAAACCTCATTAGTAAAAGTAAATATATTGAAAAGGTAGTAGATTACTTACTTAGAAAGTTACTATGAAAAAAAAAGTTACTATGAAAATTAAAAGACAAAAATAGTAAAAAAAAAAAAAAGTGTAATTACAATTATCAGTAAAAGGTGGGTGGGGGGACGGGGTAATTGGGTGATGGGCAATAAAGAGGGCACTTGATGTAATGAGCACTGGGTTATATGCAACTGATGAATCACTAAATTCTACCCCTAAGACCAATAATACACTACTTGTTAACTAAACTGAATTTAAATTTTAAAAATTTTTAAATAAAAAGTAAAAATATAAATATAAAAAAATGACATCAAAAACATAAAATGTGGGATAGGGAGTAAATAAGACTTTTTTTTAATATGACTTTTAAAATGCATTCAAAACTAAGCTGCTATTGGGATGCCTGAATGGCTCAGTTGGTTAAATGTTCAATTCCATCTCAACTCTGGTCTTGATCTCAGGATCATCATGAGTTCAAGCCCTGCATTGGGCTCCATGCTAAGCATGGAGCCTACTTTGAAAGGAAAAACAAAACAAAACAAACAACCTAAGCTGCTATCAATTTAAAATGGGTTGGGTTGGGGACACCTAGGTGGCTCAGCAGCTTAGCACCTGCCTTCAGCGCAGGGCATGATCCTGGAGTCCCAGGACTGAGTCCCACATAAGGCTCCCTGTATGGAGCCTGCTTCTCCCTCTACCTGTGTCTCTACCTCTCTCCTTTCTCTCTGTCTCTCATGAATAAATAAAATCTTTTAAAAATTAATTAATTAATTAAAATGGGTTGGGGGCTTTTTTCATATATATATGATAGATATATATCATATATATATATATATATATATATATACACACATACATACATACATACATACACACACACGGGGGGGGGGCTGTTATAAGTGAGCATCATGAGAACCAAAACTCTAAAGTATATAAACAAAAGATAGTAAGAAAGAAATCTAAGCAAAACACTAAAAAAGTCATCAAACCACAAGGAAAGACTGCAGAAGAATAAGAAAGAACTGAAAGGAACTAAAATACAACCAAATAACAATTAACAAAATGGTAATAAGTATATATCTATCAATAATTATTTTAAATGTAAATGGACTAAATTCTCAAATCAAAAGATAAAAAGTAGCTGAATGAATAAAAAAACAAGACCAATCTATACACTGTCTACAAAGGACTCACTTCAGATTTAAGGACAAACACAGGCTGAAAGTGAAGGGATGAAAAAAGAAGTTCCACACAAACAGAAATGAAAGAGAAAAAAAGATGGAGTAGCCATATCACATAAAATAAACTTTAAAAAAAAGATTATAAAAAAAGAAAAATATGGGCATTATTTGATCATATAAAATATGATCCTTATTTATAATGATAAAAGGGGTCAATCCCAGAAGAGGATATAACATTTGTAAATATACACCTAAAAAAGGAACACTCAAATATATAAAGCAAAAATTAACAGACCTAAAGGAACATAAGGACAGCACCACAATAACAGTAGAAGACTTTAATACCTCACGTACATCAATGGATTTCTCAGGGAAATAGAAAATTAATAAGGAAACAGAAACACATCATCACTGGTGAATTCTAAAGAGTTCAGACTTAAAGATTTAACACCTATCCTTTTCAAACTCTTCCAAAAAATTAAAAAGGAGGAAATATTTCTAAATTCATTTCACAAGGCCAGCATTACCCTGATAACAAAACCAGAGAAGGACACCACAAAAAATTGCTGGCTATTATCTTTGATCAACACAGATGCAAAAATCTTCAACAAAATATTAGTCAAATTCAAAAGTACATTAAAAGAATAATATACCATGATCAAGTGGGATTTATTCCAGGAATGCAAGAATATACCAACATCTGCAAATCAATCAGGATACAGTGCATTAATAAACTGAAGGATAAAAATCACATGATCATCTCAAGAGATGCAGAAAAAAACATTTGACAAAATTCAACAACCATTTATGATTTTAAAAAAACTCTCAACAAAGTATAAAGTAAATGTACCGCAACATAATAAAAGCAATAGATTTAAAGTCCACAGCTAACATTATATAATTTTTCTCTAAGATCAAAAACAAGACAAGGATATCCACTCTCCACACTTTTATTTAAGATAATATGGGAAATCTTAGCCACAGCAATAAGGTGAGAAAAATAAATAAGAAGTATCCAAATCGAAAAAGAATAAGTAAAACTGTCACTATTCACAGACAACATGATTTTATATATAGAAAACCCTAAAGACTCCACCAAAAAACTATAGGAACTAATCAGCAAATTTAGTAAAGTTACAGGATACAAAATCAACATACAAAAATCTATTGCATACACTAATAACAAATTCTTAGAAAAATAAATTCAAAAAATAATCACTTTACAATTACATTAAAAAGGATAAAATACCTAGCAATAAATTTAACCAAGGAGGTAAAAGACCTATATACTGGAAACCTTAAGGCACTAATGAAGGAAATTAAAGAAGACACAAATAAATGGAAGGATATTCATACTCATGGACTGAAAGAGTTAATACTATTAAAATGCCCATATGATCCCAAAACAACCTACAGATTCAATGCAATCTCTATCAAAATCCCAATGGTAATCAATCAACAAACAATCCTACAATTCATATGGAACCAGAGAAGACCCTGAATCCCAATGGCAATCAATCAATGAACAGTGCTAAAATTGTATATGAAACCACAAAAGACCCCAAATAACCAAAGCAGTCTTGAGAAAGAACAAAGCAACAGGCATCATGGTCCCTGATTTCAAACTATATTACAAAGTTATAATAATCAAAACAGTATGGTAATGGCATGAAAAAAGACACATAGAACAGAATAAAGAACCCAAAAATAAACACACAAATACATGTCAATTCATCTGCAACAAAGGAGCCAAGAATATACAAAGAGGAAAAGACAGGCTCTTCAGTAAATAGGGCTGGGAAAACTGGACAGCCACATGCAAAAACACAAAACTAGACTACTGCTTTATATCACTCAAATAATTAACTTGAAATGAATTAAAGACTTAAATATAAAGGCCTGAAACCATAAGTCTCCCAGCCTACCATTACTGATAATCTTTGCTCATAGGCTGGCCTTTATGGGGATTTGCTGACCACCCTTGAATGACTAGAAAAACTCAAGCTATAATTTGGTTTAAATGGTCCTAGGTTCTTTTGGCAAAAGCAAGTGTAAATCTTCTCTATAGAAAGGTAGCTTGATTCTAAGCCTCCAGAACTCTCCAAATAATTTTGGAAGGGCAATGAAAAAGATAATCAAGAATACAAGGAAACAAAGCATCAGGTGACAAAAACTTACATAAATGAAAAACAACAGCAAGGGACACATTAAGACTTTAAATATTACAACTGTCACATACAAATTATCAAACTATGCTTACTACATTTAAAAATAAATGAATGGCACACTTAAAAATATACACAGGTATAGGAAACTACATGAAGTAAAAAAGCAGATTAGGAAAAGAATGAAATGGAATTTCTCCAAAGGAAAATGAATATTGTTTAAAATTGATATTTGCAAATCATATATTTGATGAGATTAATATCAAAAAATAAGTAAATAATACACAGTATAAAAACAAATAACCTGGTTTAAAAATGGGCAAAGGATTTAAATAGACATTTTTTTCCAGATGGCCAACGGGTATGTAAAAATACTCAGAATCACTAACCAGGAAAATCTAAGCCATAAGGAAATATTATATCATAACTGTCAGGATGGCTATCATCAAAAAGGTAACAAATAAGTTTTAGCAAGGGAATAGAGAAAAGAGAATATATATTGAAATATAAATTGAGACAGGTAATATGGAAAAAGTTTGAGGTTCCTCAAGAATCAAAAACAGAACTACCACCCGTTGGGTGCCTGACTGGCCTATACAGTAGAGCATATAATTCTTGGTATTGGAGGTATAATTTACTTAAAAAAAGACTACCATATGATCCAGGAATCCTACATCTGGGTTTATATCCAAAAGAAATAAAATCATTATCTCAAAGAGATATCTGCACCATCATGTTCACTGCAGCATTATTCACAAAAGCCAATTTCGGAAACAAGTGTCCATCACAGATAAATGCATTAAAAAGTGTGGTATGTATGCACCATGGAATATTATTTAGTCATCAAAAAGGAAGAAAACTCTCATTTGCAACAATACGGATAAACCTGGAAGACATTGTGCTCAATAAAATAAGTCTTAAAGAGAAAGACAAAAACTATATAAACTCATTTTTATGTGGAATCTAAAAAAAATTCAACTCATAGACTACAGAGTAAAACAGTGGTTGCCACAGACAGGGGTAGAGGAAATGAGGAGACACATTCATCATAGGGTATGAAATTTCAGTAACAAGATTAATAAATTCTGAAAATCTAATGTACACCATTATTTTTTTTAAGATTTTATTTATTCATGAGAGACACATAGAGAGAGAGAAGCAGGCTCCTCATAGGGAGCCTGATGCGGGACTCGATCCTGGGACTCCAGGATCACACCCTGGGCCGAAGGCAGCACTAAACCGCTGAGCCACCCAGGGATCCCCTGTACACCATTATAGTTAATAACACTGTATTGTACATATGCGATCTGCTATGCTAAGAGAGTAGATCTTAAGCATTCTCAACCACAAAAGAAAACTTTCTAGGGTGATGGATATGTTAATTAACTTGACTGTGGTAATCATTTCATAATGTATGTGTATATTAAATCTCCATGTTGTACTCTAAAAAGTAAACTTTTAAAAACTAACGATTCTCCCAGGTTTCAGTACCAAAGAAAGAAAGAAAGGAAGATAAACTATGATTTGCCATTAAGAAATTATTGCAACGTAGGGGTGCCTGGCTGGCTCAATGAGTTGAGCCCATGACTCTTAATCTCAGCTCAGGTGATGATGTGGGGGTGTGAGATCCCCACTCAGCAGGATGTCTGCTTGAGATTCTCTCTCTCCCTCCTCCTGCTCACACACTCTCTCTAATAAATAAATCTTTTTAAAAATTATGTATAATTTTTATACATAATTATAAATGTCATACAATGTATAATAAACTTTAGAAAAAAAGTTGAGAAGCTAAAGAATATACACAGACATACAACCTGACATTAGAGAAGCAAGAAGTATCCATGACTGAAACAACTGCCATAAATGAGGAGTCATTATACTCTTGTGCTATGGGCTAAAAACCTGTATCCTTTCAAAGTTCATATGTTCAAGTCCTAATCCCAATTTGATGGCATTTAGAAGTAGAGCCTTTGGGAGGTAATTAGATCTTGGGGATGGGGGGGATCCCTGGGTGGCTCAGCGGTTTAGTTCCTGCCTTTGGCCCAGGGCGTGATCCTGGAGACCCCGGATCAAGTCCCAGATGGAGCTCCCTGCATGGAGCCTGCTTCTCCCTCTGCATGTGTCTCTGCCTCTCATTCTCTCTCTGTGTGTATAATCTCTCATAAATAAATAAATAAAATCTTAAAAAAAAAAAAAAAAAGATCTTGGGGATGGAACTCATGAATGGGATTGGTACCATTGTAAGAAAAGAATGAGAAAAATGACCTCTCTCCTCACCATGTGAGGATATATCAAGATGGTTACCATCTGCAAATCAGGAGCAAGATCCTCACCAGACACTGAATCTGTCAGCACCTTTGTCTTGATCTTCCCAGACTTAAGAACTATGAAATAAATGTTTGTCATTTAAGTCACCCAGTTTATGGGATGTTATAGTAGTCTGAACTGACCTGTACATGTTGAAAAAGCAGTAACTACTTACAGGAACTAAAAAAGAAAGATACAAATATATGAAATTGTGCTATGTTTTCTTACAGAGAGACAGGTAAAAAAAAAAAAAAAAAACTATGCACAAAGCAATGCAAATGAAGAAAAGTTTGCCAAATCCTTTGAGAAAATGACATATTTCTAAGCAACGGGGATCAGCATGACCATTTCATACATCACATATTATTCTTTTAAATTTTGTTTATTTGAAAGAGAGTGTGTGTAAGCAAGAGAGCAAGATCAGGGGGAGGGCAAAGGAAGAAGGAGAGAATCTCAAACAGACTAGACTCCCTGCCAAGTGCAGAGCCCAACATGGGGCTGCATCTCACCACCCTGAGATCCAATCTAAGCTAAAACCAAGAGTCAGATGCTTAAACCACTGAGACACTCAGATACCCCCGCATAATACTATTATTAAGGCATTAGTAACATTGTTTTCTCTTTTGGTGATGTATAAATGGTGCATGTTTCAATTGATCATATTTTAGATTTATAAAAAACGGTATTTGAAGTCAACAAAATTTCCAGAACTGATCAAAGACACCAATTCACATAATCAAGAAGCCAAAAATTCCCAACCAGTATAAATAAAAAGAAATCCACACTTAAAGACATCACATGAAATTATTTAAATCTAAAAGGAAAGAGCAAGACCTTTAAAGCAGTCACAGTGGGCAGGGGAAGAGGGGGGGGCGGGGAAGGTTACCTTCAAAAGAAGGTCAGATGCCAGGTTTGTGAAGTAGAAAAGTTCAATAGTGTTACAATGGCAACTCTCCCCAGATTGATTCATTCCCTATCAAAATTTAGGCAGCCTTTTAGCAGAAATTGGTAAGATAATCTTAAAATTTATATAGAATCGCCAATTATATAAAATTGCAAAATTTATATAAAATTCATAGAGAATATTACAACAATTTTGACCAAGAAAAGCAAAGCTGGACAACTTATACTTTCCAATTTCAAAATTTAATATAAAACTACTGCAGCAGTTATCAACATGATGTAGTACTGGCAAAGGAAGATAGACATGTACATCACTAGAATAGAAGTGAGAGTACAGAAATAAATGTTTATACTTATGGTCAACTGATTTTCAACAAAGGTGTAAAAGAAATTCACAGAAATAAAGGATAGCCTTTTTAATGAATGATACTAGGACTAGATATCCATATGCCAAAAGATGAAGTTAGACCTTTGTCTCATACTATATACAAAAATTAACAGAAAATAAATCAGAGCTAAATGTGAGAACTAAAACTTTTAAAGGAAAATACAGGTGATTATCTTTAAGACCCTAGATTAGGCAAATATTTCTTAAATTTAACACCAAAAAAATTTGATAAATTGGACTTCACCAAAATTCAAGTCTTTTGCACTTCAAAAGACACCATTAAGAAAACTAAAAGAGAAGCAGCAAAATGAGAGAAAATATTGCAAAATTTTATCTTATAAGGGACTTGTATACAAAACAATGAATCCTTTGTATATGAGAATACAAGCAATAAAATCTCAAAAATGGGTAAAATTTGCAAAAAAAAAAAAAAAAAACATTTCACCAAAGAATATATATGAATGGTTAATAAGCATATAAAAGATGTTCAATATCATTAGTTTAGGAAATGCAAATTAAAACTACAATAAGAAGCAATTTCACACCCACTAGTATGGCCATGATAATTTTTTTTTTTTTTTTTTTGTATTAGATGATAATAGGGATGCCTGGCTGGTTCAGTTAGTAGGGACACTATCTCAGGGTCTCAGGGTCATGAGTTTGAGCCCTATGCCTGGGTGTAGAGATTACTTTAAAAAAAGAAAATAGATGGGGCAGCCCAGGTGGCTCAGTGGTTTAGCACCACCTTCTTCAGCCTGGGGCATGATCCTGGAGAACCAGGATGGAGTCCCACGTTGGGTTACCAGCATGGAGCCTGCTTCTCCCTCTGCCTGTGTGTGTGTGTGTGTGTGTGTCTGTGTGTCTGTGTCTCTCATGAATAATAAATAAAATCTTAAAATAAAAAGCAAACTCATTTAAAAAAAAGAAAATAGATAACAAATGTTAGCTAGAATGTGGAGAAACAGGAGTCCTCACACTACTGGTAGGAATATAATGATGCAAACACTTTGGAAAACGGTCTAGAAGTATCTTGTAAAAGATAAAAAATAAATCTGCCAAATAACAGGGCAATTCTCCTCTTAGGGATTTACACAAAAGAAATGAAAACATATATACATAGAGATTCACACATGAATTCTTTTAGGAACATTATTCATATTCATAGTCAAAACCTGAAAAAAAAACCTACGTGTCCAACAACTGATGGAGACAAAATGTGGTATATCCATATAGTGGAATACTATTCATCAAAAGAAAGAACAAATTATTAATACATGCTTCCACATACATGAACTTCAAAAATATTATGTTAAATGAAAGAATGCCAGTACAAAAGATCACATATTCTATGACTTGATTTATATGAAATTTCCAGAAAAAGAAAATTTAGAGACAAAAACATAGATTAGTGTTATCTGGGATAAAGGAGGGAGGACAGGGATAAATAGTTAATAGACATAAGGTTTCTTATTAGGGTGACAGAAATATTCTAAAACTAATCAACTCAGCACAAAACTGCTAAACTTACTTTTAAAAATCACTGAATTACTTGAAATGGGTGGATCATCTGATATACAAAATATGCCTCAAAGCTATATATACATGCATAGATACATAAAAATCAGATCAATTACATCACAAAAACAGTGAAAACCAGAAAACAATGAAATGAGATCTTAAACATAATGACAAAAATTACTGCTAATCCTGAATTTTATACTCAGCTAATTTTATACTGCTAATCCTGAATTTTATACTCAGTATGGTTAAACTAACAAAATAAAATGGCTTTGTCAGAACAATAAAATAGAGTTTGTTATCAGCAGATAGTCTCTAAAAGAAATGAACAATAATAAACTACTAGGAGCAGGAATGTATTCCAGATATAAGATATAACATGGAAGAAACAACAGGAAATATAGTGACAAATACATATTTGAACATAAATATAAAATACATAAAATAGTAACAATAAGTCTGAGGGGTTAAAAAAATATATAAAGCACAATAACAGTGTGTCAGGAGGGGAAGAAATGGAGTTAAAGTGTTATAAAGTCTTTATATGATCCAAAAGGAGGCTAAAGGTACTGATTAACTTTAGACTAAAATCATTATGTTTATTATTATTTCCAGAGTAACCAAATGAACAGAAAAGAGTGTATAACTTCTAAATTAGAGGAAATATGAAAAAATAATTTAAATTATCAATTGTATAACTTAAGGATATCCAGAGAAACAGAACTAAAACCAACAGGATGGATGTATACATTGACTCATGAAATTATGAAGGCTGACAAGTCCCAAAAGCTGCAGTCAGTAAGCTGGAGACCCAGGAGAGAGCTGATGTTGTATTCCAATCCAAGCCCAAAGGCCTGAGAACCAGGCCTTTTCCTTGTCTGAAAAACAGCTGGCTTGAGACGCAGGAAAAGCTAAATAGTCCAGTTCTATGCAGATCTTCAAGAGATTAGATGAGGCTCACCCATAATTGGGAAGCCAATCTGCTTTACTCAGTCTGCTATTCAATGTTAATCTCATTCAGAAACACCCTCATGAACACATCCAGAATGTCTGACCAAAGAATGTTTGACCAAGTATCTGGATACCCTTTCAGCCCAGGAAAGTAGACACACAAAATTAATCACCATATCAATCCAGAGAAAGGAAGAAGGAAGAGTAAAATGAAAAACACATGTCAAATAGAAGGCATAAAGTAAGACAGCAAAGTCAACCACGTCAGCAAATATATTAAGTGTAAGTAAATTTAAATTCCGCTTGGAATCAGCTAGATGTCTAGGAGATACATGTTAATTGAATCTACTCATTCACTAACATTTATTTACTCGTTATCTATTTTTTTAGGTATATGGACACATCAATGAACAAAACAAAGCAATGAGATAATAAAATAATATTTTATATTCTTTTTGTCTATCAGGAATCTTTAAAAGACTGTAGTGATTTATAATTTAAAATATTATTATATAACACATTAATTTAAAACTAAAGGAAGAGCTTAGCAACTAAATGAACACAGGAAATAATTACATGAGGAACCACAGATGAGAAAATCACTAAAAGTGAGTATTAATAATAACCATAAGCTTATGGGCAACCAAGACAAAAAATGACATATTTTCATCATTTGGCAAAAGTTGTATACACTATGGAAGACAGAAACTTTTATTAAATAAGCCCTAAATTACAATGAAAACTAACATGGCTCCTTATATATTAAGGAATACGTAAGTATATAGGCTATCCTATCCCAAAAGATCCAGTAGTCTTGCTAAGTTTCATACAAATACAAGTTGAGTAGGGTAGGGAAAACTACAGGCTTCAGATTCAAACAGCATCTGAATAAAGTGTGAATCCTGTTCCATCACTTACTGCTTGTACAACCACAGGCAAGTCATTTAATCTATCTGAACATGGGTTTCCTCTTTTCTGAAACAGAACTATGATTGAAGGAATCAGAAGTTTCATAAAGTATCTAGCATATAAATTCTTAGTTTTGAACTTTTATCATTATTATGGCAGTCAATAAACATAAGGTCAATGTAAACGGATACAGACCAGAGTTTCTACTTCTAGATTAAAGGACATGATGTTTTACATTTTTTGTTATCATATAATTATTTTTAGTGTCCTGTGTTTATAATGCAAGGGCCAGATCTTTCTCCCCACCTCAGTTCATAAATTTTCAATTGGCTTGCCAGGCCAACAGGGATATTTCTTCTTGTCTAATGTGGTTTCTGGGAAGACTTCATTCAGGTCCTCAATGATCATCTGATCAAATGGATTTATGTTCTTCAGCTTCTCCAGCTCTTTTTCATATTCCTCAAACCTGGCCTCTGAGAGAGAGACAAAAACTCAACACAACTTTTCACATCTTCTTTTTCTTCAGCATCCACCTGAACAGTATATTTATCCTCTGGCACAGCAAACTTCAGGGCATTATACTTATTATCCAAGTCATCTACCAAGCCAG
Organism: Canis lupus dingo; assembly: GCF_003254725.2. Classification (NCBI taxonomy): domain Eukaryota; kingdom Metazoa; phylum Chordata; class Mammalia; order Carnivora; family Canidae; genus Canis; species Canis lupus. The sequence continues at coordinate 15,660,428 of NC_064245.1, read as the reverse complement.
CCTTGACCACACTGGCTTTGTAGTAAACCCAGTTGATAGATAGCAGGTGGATTTTCAGGGAGAGCAGCCAACTTGGAGGTGAGTCTCACTACGGATTTCAGGGAGTTAACAATGGCCTTCTGGTTTTGAGATATGATCTCCCCCAAAGCTACCCTGTCAATGGCTTTTATGGCAAGTTTTCATCCAGCCATCTTGAGATCCTTCAATGACCCTGGTTACCCAACAGGAGTGGTGCCTTAAAAACAGTCAGTTTCACAGTACCAATGGACTGTGACAGAAAAAATTTCCAAAACTGTTCTTAGAAATCCCTATATAAAGTATCAAAGTAATATAAATTATTTAATTAAAGAGAAAGTTGACAATTTTAGACCTTGAGATACAAGGTTTATGTAATAAAAACTTATATAAGGCAAGTCAGTAAAATTTGGGTTTTAGTAAATGGTTTGTCTTTGGGTTAACAACCACTTTTTGTCCCAAGCATCAATAATAATCAGTGTATGTGGGATCCCTGGGTGGCTCAGTGGTTTAGTGCCTGCCTTCAGCCCAGGGCATGATCCTGGAGTCCAGGGATTGAGTCCCACATCAGGCTCCCTGCGTAGAGCCTGCTTCTCCCTCTGCCTGTGTTTTTGCCTCTCTCTCTCTGTGTCTCTCATGAATAAATAAATAAAATACTTTTTAAAAAATAATCAGTATATGTGAAAGTACAGTCCATTTGTGGTTTTGCATGCTGTTCTTTTCAAATAGCACTTAAAGAACACTCAATAATTCTTAATAAGCAAATGGCTATCAACTACTATCTCTGGAATTGATAGTTCTCACTTCAAGAAGTTGCCTAGTATGTTCTGTGGTAACAGTCTGACAGCCTGACCCCAGCCATTTTTGTGACTTGTGATATAAATTTTTTTTAAGGGCCAAACATGATGTTTCATTTTGTATGTCAACTTGGTTATACTTTATATAGTACCCAGTTATTTAATGAAACACTAATCCATGACTTATTATGAAAGTATTCTGTAGATACTGCTACCATCTCATATACCAACTCATATAATGAGTTGATTTTAAAGAACAGATATTATCCTCAATAATATGGGTGGGCTTCATCTCATAAGTTGAAGGCTTTAAGAGCAAAACCCAATGATCCTAGATAAGAAGATATTATGCCTCCAGCCTGCAACATTACCTCCTAGGTTTCTAGCCTGCCAGCCAGCCGTGCAGATTTTGGACTTGCCAGTCTGCACAAATGGGTGAGCCACTTTCTTAAAATAAAGCATAAATATAAATAAGCATATCTATCACCTTTAACACTCATGTTCTTTGAGTTTTTGCACAATAATAAAGATTTTTCAGAATCAACACTACATTATCATTAAATCCAACTAAAAGGAAATTCTAAAACAGAGAATTCTTTTAAAGATTATCCAGAACATTAACAGCATAGACACTGAAATCATATAGAATGTACTTATACCATATTAGTGTTCATATAACAAAAAGTAAGATATCATAATTGTGTACTCCATACCTACAAATCTGTAGTTCTACCATTTAGCATATGCCTAAGGAAGAGAAATAGCTTATCACATCCAGGTCAATGAAGGATTTAACCAAAAATACTCAATACTATCTATCTATTTATTTACTTACAAAGATTTTATTCTTAAGTAATCTCTACACCCAGTGTGGGGTTCGAACTCACAATCCCCAAGATCAAGAGTTGCATGCTCTATCAACTGAGTCAGCCAGCTACCCCTCCAATTTAAAAACTCACTTTAGGGGATCCCTAGGTGGCTAGGTGGTTTAGCACCTGCCTTTGGCCCCGGGGCATGATCCTGGAGTCCCAGGATCGAGTTCCACATCAGGCTCTTTGCGTGGAGCCTGCTTCTCCCTCTGCCTGTGTCTGTTTGTCTCTCTCTCTCTCTCTCTCTCATGAATAAATAAATAAAATCTTTAAAAAAAAAAAAAAACCTCACTTTATATCACCAAAATACAAAAATATCATTTTTAACATAAAAACTAGAATAGATATCTCTCTCTCTCTCATGAATAAATAAATAAAATCTTTAAAAAAAAAAAACCTCACTTTATATCACCAAAATACAAAAATATCATTTTTAACATAAAAACTAGAATAGATACACCAATGTAATGTTGATAATGAGAAATGTAACCTGAGACATTTGGACCATGTTACAAAAGTTTTATTGTCATGTACCCTGTGCGCAGTAAGGGAGGGAGAATAAATATTAAGGGTTAAAGTATAAATTGTGGAACACAAGCTTTTGGTTAATTTTACTTATACTGAATATCCTGATCCCTTTATACACTTACCAAAAAAGACAAATACAAGAAATTCCTTCTTAAATATTTTCCTTCAGTTTTCCCATATCTCCAGATACTCCCATTCCCTCTCACAATGACTGTTCTAATACTAAATTGTTCAAAGGAAACAATTAAGGAAAGCAATCAGGTTATACATTACAAAAAGGAGATAACCTAGCAATTTCTTTTATTTAAACATAAACAAATGATCAAAATAATTCAGTCCATTTCTGTGGCCTGAAAACCTATTTTTTTGTCTCCTCCTCTCTACCCCAGTCTTCCTCTATTCCCAAATCCTGTTGCCAGGTCAGAGCAATAAAAGTCCATTTTAGCACACATTGTTTACCTCAAACCACATGAAGAAGTTCAATAATGCTGCTAGAGTCCAAATGTATACCTAGCTATGTCAAAGAAGTAAAAAGCATCGAGCCAGGCTGGAAAATGGCAGTATTTTATTATATCAGTTTAGTTTGTGGTCATTTCACAAAATCTACTGAAGTTATAAAAGATTTAAAGTTTTTACTGTAATTAATAAACTGACCCTCTGTCTCTCCATTTCTAAGTCCTTAATTCCAATTCTACCAGGATGGTTTATATTGTTAAAAACATCTATGGAGGATTAATCTTTTGGTCATAATTTTTAAATGGATGTAATAATTGATTACATATATAATTCATTGCCTAATCAGAAATAAAATTTTAATCCCATAAAAGATGTTTAACAGCAATTTTAACTATTAAGCATATAATTAATGCTTAGAGTATTAAAAATTAAATTTCAAGGTGGCTAAAGCATAAATTCAAAAACCTTAGCCAATTTTAAAAAGAAGAAAACATTAAAATAAAAAGCTTATAATTGGGGGCACCTGGGTGGCTCAGTGGTTGAGCATCTGCCTTTGGCTCAGGCCGTGATGGGGGTGGAGGGCAATCAAGTCCTGCATCAGTCTCCCTAAGGGGAGCCTGCCTCTGCCTCTCCCTCTCCCTATGTCTCTGCCTCTCTCTGTGTGTCTCTCATGAATAAATAAAGTCTTTTTTTTAAACAGCTTATGATTGTATTTCTAAAATTATATGTAATTACACATTACTATTCCACATTTTCACATAATTTAATATAGCAGATGGATATTATTCCAAAAAAATATTTTATAAAATAATTTTAAAGACAGTGGAAGGGCAATAAAATAATTTTTGCAACTAAACAGCAATAAAACAATTTTAGTTATAAAGAAATCTTATTCATAAAAGAAAAAAGTAAGCAAAAGGCACTGGAATGCTGAAATACTAATTACTCTGCTTTCACATAGGGAAAAAGCAAGGCACTACAATTCTGTGACTGTTATATATGCAAAGCTTCCACTAACTTTGATGATTTTGCCTTCACACTTTACCAAATTACAGAATTTACAGAATTGCTTTACTGTATGTAATCTTTATTAGTAAGAGGACCTCATAACAACACTGTTAAACAACACAGTTGGGGCTCTACATTCCCATGCCTGACAATTTTCAATGAAGGAATCTCACTTTTGCTAAGGCAATGACTGAATTTTGTGCAAGATTCTCAAATTTTGAATATATCACATTAAGGAACACCCACTTTATTTTCAACTGCTTGAGTGGATGGGATTAAAGCAAATGCAGTTGTACTACAGGAATTTTCTGCCACTCAACTGCCAGTGAAGTAATGCATGAAGAATTCTTATTAAGTCAAAGAGAAGAGAATACATTTGAAAGCAGAATTTACCCCCCTTGATTAAGTTTTAGAAGGGAAAGATCAAGATTCAGGTCACTATAGACCCTTTTCCCAACTTAAAAAAAGACCCCCTCTATTAATAACCATTAAAATGCTCCACATTTTAAAGTGTGCAACATCATGGCCTCATTACAAATTAGGTATTTAGGGAAAACTGCATTTCCTTCAAAGAAAAATGTTAAAAACATTTTTTAAGTACTAAGATAAGCAACTGTTTATGTAAACTAGGCTCAAGCAACTGCCCAAGAAGCCTATAAAACTGATATCAATTGGAGTTTTATGCCTGATGGAAAATCAGTCTATAGATTTATTTTAATCTGAAAAATAATGTCATCACTGTGAATTCCACCTTAGGATACAAAAGCAGAGATTATATTCTGTTGTTAAAATGTTAGCAACTGCATTTCAGTTTTTGAAAAAGCAGTATAGTTTTCCTAAAATAAAGAGTTGATTATATCTTTTATTACTGTTACAAGAATTTGATATATCACAAAGTGTAAGAGTTACAGCATGTGCCAACTATCAACCAGAAAAAATGAACCTGATTCATAATTCACTTTGAGAATGTCTAGTTAGTCAATCAAGTGATTTGTAATCATGAAGACTGTCAGAAATGTAATGAATAATGAGCTACAGTAAAATCCTTGGATTTTTTTTTAGTATTCTTATTTCATTATGTGACTTTTATTGCCATTTTTGATCACGGTTTCTCAGCAGCACATATATTTACTTACAAGCTTTTGACTACGAAATAGGCTAAAGGATATACAAGTTGAATGACCAGGATTTAATGTCTTCCTACAAAATTAAAAGCCTTACTGTTTAGAGCTTAAGCAAAGAAAATTTCATTCCATTCAACCCCCTTGACACTTATATCATTTTATTTAAATTATTTAGTGAATATGCTATTTTCAGCATAGCAAATTTTAATTCAGTATATATTAAGTTGTTTCTATATAGCCTAAAACAAGCTCACTTAACAGAATATAGTCAATATCAGAAGCCTTAAGCTTCTTTTTATTATCTTCATCGTATATTTCTTTAGTTAAATCTAATGCAAGCTGATGGTGAAAGAACATCTGTTCTCTAATATAATCTTAATAATTATAAATAAACAAAATATGAACCAACCTAAAGTTTGCATATTACTAAAGGAGTAATATGACACATTAGTGTTTTTCAAAATGTAAAACTACTAACCTATGTTAGTTAGAATCTGTCATTCTGATAATACTGGCCATTATAACCATTTTAACCAGAATTCCATAACATAAGAATTATGGTTTTAAAGCAAATGGAACTTTAAATGTAGTAACAAGTAGGTTCATTCCTTGACAAAATTTTTCATCATTTTCAAGCAGAAGGGTCCTTTTCCAACTTTAGATTGATTATAACACCAAAGCACATGTGGATCTCCTTAAGGGAAGTAAGAGAATCCTTAAGTCAAGACCTATTATACTTATTATTAAAATATATTATTCATGAAAAAATTCACCTATTGAAATTTTGTGGACTCATTTTAATAATACATGGTTAGTTCAAGATAACAAAACTTGAGACGTACACTATACTAATTCTAGAAGCTAGTAAGATTACAGTGAGACCTCAGGAAAGATACTATTTTCAACACTGAATATTCCCTAAAAAGAGTAGCAGCACTCCACCTTGGAATGCACTTTATCACCATTATCACACCAACTGTGAGGATAATCTTTTCTTTCCTTTATAGTTGAACCATTTATTTACTCATCTATTTAACAAATGCTTACTAAGCATCTATATCTACCAGGTATTGTGCTAAAAACTGGGGATATAAACATGAATTAGACACATAGCCTTTGTACTTGCTTATTAAAAAATCTACAGTCTATCTACAGTCTAGTTAGAAAGAAACAGATATGTACATAAGTACAATAAAATATAAAGGTATATAAATACAAAATATAAGATTCTAGAATAGAAACTTGTACTAGAAAGGTTCAAAGAAGGTAAGGTTCAATGACAAAGGTCAGTAGTTAGGAAAGCCTTCAAAGAAAAAAGGCATTCCCGAATCTTGACTAAAAAGTTGGTATTCAACAGGAACAAAGAGAAAAGATCATAATGGCAAGAAAGAAAATATTAATGAAGACAAAAGTGCCCAATACCTAATTATTATAGAGTAACTACAAGCTATTCAGGCATTTTGGGGGGAAGGGGGGGAAGATTTATTTTTTATTTGAGAGAGAGTACGGGGGAGGTGAAAAGGGAGAGAAGGAATCTCAAGCAAACTCCCCACTGAGTGCAGAGTACTGGGCTGGATCTCACAATCCTGAGATCCTAACCTGAGCCAAAATCAAGTATCAGACACTTAAACAACTAAGCCACCCAGGCACCTCCAAGGTATTCATTTTAACTGAGGAAGATATGTAAGGAGTATACATGACACTAGTTGGTAAAGAAGAGGACTGCTGGAGGTAAACTTGAAGCAATATGCAATGGCCACTAACAAAAGACTTTACACATATGCTAAAGACAACACAATCTGCATCCTAAAATCTTTCAATGGTTTCTATTTGTTAAAAAAAAAAAAAAAAAAAAAAAAAAATCTATAACGTCTATAAAATTTATGCATTTGGCTTTCCTCAACAATGGTCAAACTAACATTTCACACTTTATTATACATCTGTTAGAAAATTAATGTCACCATTTTAGCCTACCTGTTTTATATGCATATGTGAATAATCCCCCAGAACAAGGATCTCAGCCTCTAGCAAATTTATATATTAAACAGCAATTCTTCCACTTGTGGCAGACGCTAAAGATACACCAGGCTTTCCAAGGAAGCATTGTCAAGATTCCTCTTAAAGTATCTATACATACATGTTGGGGCGCCTGGGTGGCTCAGTGGTTGAGCCCCTCCCTTTGGCCCATGTTGTGATCCCAGGGTCCTGGGATCGAGTCACACATCGGGCTTCCTGCGTGGAGCCTGCTTCTCCCTTTGCCTGTGTCTCTGCCTCTCTCTATGTATCTCTCATGAATAAATAAATAAATAAAATCTCTATTAAAAAAAAAGAATCCATACATGTTGGGGCACCTAGATGGCTCAGTCAGTTAAGCATGTGCCTTTGGCTGAGGTCATGAATCTCAGGGTCCTGGGATTGAGCCCTATGATGAGGGGCTTCCCACTCAGCAGGGAGTCTGCTTCTCTCTCTGCCTCTGCCCCCTACTTGTACTCTTTATCTATTTCTCAAGTAAATAAATAAAGTCTTAAAAAGAATCTATATAGGAGATAACATGCGTACAGCAAACACACACAACATTAGGTATACACAAAATACTAACAGACTGTCAAAAGTTATGTCCACATTAGGGTACCTGGGTGGCACAGCAGAATGAGCATCCAACTCTTGGTTTCAGCTCAGATTGTGATCTCCAAGTTGTGAGATCAAGCCCCCTATGGGGCTCTACCTTTAGCACAGAGTCAGCTTGAGACTCTCTCTGCCCCTCCCCCTGCCCTGCCCCAGTGCACACACATGCTCTATCTCTAACATAAATCAAGAAATCTCCTTTTAAAAAGTTATGTCCACATAAAGTCACAAAAGCAAATGTTTCTGCCAGATACAGTTTGGTGTACCTCAGTAAGTAGTACAAAATATATGTGAACTAACCAGACTGCCTCAGAAGTGAAATAGCCCATTCTCAAGTGACATACATAAGCCTTTCATGCAGCTTAACACCAAATTATAAACAGGAGCTTTGAACAGAATCTCTGAGGTCAGATAGTTTAAAGTCTGGGTCAGTTACCAACCTTATGCAAATCATTGAACCCTGAGTCTTAGTTTCCTTGTGTATAAACCTAGGATTATTATTCCTACCCCATATAACTCTTGTAAAGATATAACGACATATAAAAAATACTCAGAATAGAGCTGAGCAAATTAATTTTAATTAATTTTACTAATGTTAATAACAATTAGAATTATAATTACTCAACAAGTAGTATTTTATCATAATAACTACAATAGAAATTATTCTAGTTAAGACAAACTCAAGTTTAAACACTAAATAACCTAATGCACTATAATGCTAAAGAAATTTCCAAAGTCTAGTCCAACTAAAAATGTTTAAGGCTTAATGTAAAAATAATACTAAGACACGTCAACTTAAAATAATGTTTTCAAGAAACAAGATTTTTAAAGACACACTGCATTATATTTAATAATTACTTATAAGGCATGGGAAGGGAAAGCCCAATCTTACTACAGAAATATTAGAGCTTTTTTGAGGAAAAGAAAATTGTACAAACTTTTTCTCCAAACACAGTGCCACATTATTCCTTTTTTTATTTCATGGCCTCATACAAACCATTTAGTATAGCTAAGGCTAGTTATAATGGAACATCATACCTATAAAGCTCTCCTCCCTACAGCTAGACCTTCCTTTTGAAGTCAGTGAGCAATAGCCCCACTAGTCTTTAACCTCGGAATGTTTTTATGCCCCAAAAGAAGAAAAATTAAAAGATAACAATAACATTTTTAAAAAAGGAGAATACCAATAAGTAGGGCTATAAAAGGAAACTGACTTCAACAACCTGACAATGAAGATGATTCAAGTAAAAACAACTTGAATAAAGAGGACCAAAGCAACATCTGGAACTGTATCAAGTCACTTATATGTAATGTTATAGAAACACACACACACTCATATATACACATATCTCATGATTAGGTAGGGCTGGGTCAAGTCACAAATTAGCACAGTAAAATGAAGTGATGATTAAGAAATATGCATTAAATGATACTGAACTGTGGATTGCTATTAGATACCCCACTACTTCTTGTAATAATACTAAACATGTACAGTGATCCACTATGTCTCCAAGACAGCAAGCCTGTGGCCAGCATTAATAAAGACTACTATTTCAAAGAACAAATAATGATTTTGAAAACAGTATCTTTATATTGGCATTGCAGTTATATGAAATTTCCTGAAATCCATAATATATTTTTAAATAAATATATAACATATGTGATTCTGCTCTAGCCAATATTCATTCAAATAAAAGTCATGAATTATAACTTGGCTAGCATGTATTATCTGGAAACAAGAATGGAGGTGAGAAAGAATACCCAAATTGGGGCACCTGGCTGGCTCACTTGGGAGAGCATGTGACTCTTGATCTCAGGGTCATGAGTTTGAGCCCCATACTGGGTACAGTGATTACTTAAAAATAAACATTTAAAAGGAAGGAAGGAGGGAGGGAGGGAATTCAAACTACTTCTAGGAGTATCATAAACACCAAATTGTTACTTCCATCCCTTTTTATTGTCAGGTTGATGATTTCTGTGTGAATCTTTACACTCAAGTAATAAAATATGATGGTTCAATATCCCATAAAACAAAGTTTAAACCAAACTTCCACTTGATAACCCTGAAAACATCAAATAACACTAGCATGATCTCTCCTGTGTGAAGATGATACTAACTCACCTTCAACAGAGATGAGCTTCAAGTTGTTTTTCTACAGTGGAGATGAAGTTGGTGATCTGGCCAATTCTCTTGCCAAAGCTCCCTGGTGGACAACAGCTTACATCTGCAAGATGAGTGTTACCAGTGGTCACAGAAAATAAAATAAAATTATTAACACCGAAATGAAATCTATGCCTTGGTCCCAAATCACTATGTTTTAATGAACTAAAAATAAGGTCAAAGAAATACATAAATGCTATAATACTTACATACAAAACTGTACATGTTTTTACTCTGATACATTCATTATATTCTATAAGGCACTGGCCTAAAAATACAAATAGAGCCTGACCTCCATCCCTAAGTAAAAATGTTCTCAGCTATCTTACCTAAAACAAAGATCGCTTCTGACATGTAAAATCAAAAGTGTATAATGAAAATGCTCAAAACATGAAAGCATGCCAACTTTACATCCCTCATCACCAGTAGCAATAACTGAGGAAATTACGGAATATTTTTGTTAATGTTAGCAACATTCTCAATAACATTAAATGCAGCATGACTACAGCCAAAATTGCTTTGACATTTCCCAGAATTCTGAAAAATACTATTTTGTATGAAGAAAAATACTTTCATTACTAGCTACAGTGTTTATTCATGCTAATATAGACAGAGGTTTATAATTAAATATTCCTGAAATAGAATTTTATGGGTTGCCAGCTGAATCTCCTACATAAGAGTTGAGAAACTGGTTAAACATTACCTGAAGACATAGTTTTTCTAAGTAGAAGTAAAGATGATGTTATGTGCTTCTTTATCAATTAAAAGAATAAAAATTAGATTAACATCTATTAAAAATCAGTAAGGAACTGTTTACAACTAGATACAATTCAAACAAAATCACAATGCTAAGTATCTATGATGAGTTAGGCACTCACTATTTGGGGGTTCTGTGAACAAGTATAAGAATAATAAGGCATAATAAACAATCTCAAAGAAATCACAATATCAGTATAATTCAAACATTCCACTTCCAGTTCTACATAATTGTCTGCAATAAGAAACCACTAAATTCTAACCTAGATCCTCTGCTAGAACAGGAAGGATGAAATAGAACAGCACAGCATCATACCAGAGCATAGTAGCTACCCCAGGGATGAGGCTCTAGGGCTCCTCTTGCAAGGCAATATAAAGAAGTTTCAAAAGAAATGTTGAGAACATCTGCTACAACCCATGATGTTGCCCACTGCCACCTGTAAACAAATAAACTTTGTTAATATAAAGGCACTACACAAATGTCTCCAGTCACAATTGCTTTAATGGGTCATTCCCCTTAACAATTCTTCACTGTGTTTCTTACCATAATTCCCAACCAACTCACCAAAATTGGAAGTCCTCCACTAGGTTGCAAACTCTTAAAGTTCCTCTTCATTTTAGTTTCCCATTTCCACAATGCCCAACTGATAACTCACAAATTGTAAATGCTTGATAAGTGTTTTATAAATTGAAATGAACTAGTCATCTTACTCCCTTATTTGTCACTCTAAAAATTATCACTTATTCTAGCTATATTCACTATTACTGGCAGGACAGTATTAGATGAAAAGATAATTTATTCAGCAGATGTTTTCCTCAAATACCTACTAGGTACCATACTAAGTGCCACAGATACTGGCATAAATAACACATGCTCCTTGCCATTAAGCAATTCATTGTAGTAAGAAAGGCAAAGATAGTGTACTGTGAAAACTATGAAACCCTGATGAAAGAAATTGAAGACGACACACACACATACAAAAAAGGAAAGACATTCTATGCTCACGGATTGGAAGAAAAAATATTGCTAAAATGTCCATATTACCCAAAGCAATCTACACATTTAATGCAATCTCTATCAAAATACCACCGGCATTTTTCACCGTGCTTGAGCAAACAATCCTAAAATTTGTATAGAACCACAAAAGACCCCAGATAGCCAAGCAATCTTGAAAAACAAAAGCAAAGCTGGAGCCATCACAATACAAGTTATATCACAAAGCTGTAGTGATCAAGACAGCATGGTACTGGCACAAAAACAGACACATAGATCAATGGAACAGAACATAGAACCCAGAAAAAGGATCCTCAATTCTATGGTCAACTAATCTTCAACAAAGCAGAAAAGAATATCCAATGGGGAAAAAGACAGTCTTTTCGACAAATAGTTGGGCAGCAACATGCAGAAGAATGAAACTAGACCACTTTCTCACACCATACACAAAAATAAATTCAAAATGGATGAAAGACCTAAATGTGAGACAGGAAACCATCAAAATCCTACAGAACACAGGCAGCAATCTCTTTAACATTGGCCTAGATACATCTCCTGAGGCAAGGGAAACAAAAGCAAAAATGAACTATTAGGACTTCATTAAGATAAAAACCTTGTGCACAGAGAAGGAAACAATCAACAGAGCTAAAAGGCAAGCTGTGGAATGGGAGAAGATATTTGCAAATGACTTATCTGATAAATAGTATCCAAAATCTGTAAAGAACTTAACAAACTCAACACCCAAAGAGCAAATGATCCATTTAAGAAATGGGTAGAAGACATGGACAGACATTTCTCCAAAGAAGCCATACAGAAGGCTAACACAGAAAAAACTGCTCAACATCACTCATCATCAAGGAAAGAGAAATCAACTACAATGAGATACCACCTCACACCATCTCAGAATGGCTAAAATGAACAACACAGGATCAAGAGACTTTGGCAAGGATGCAGAAAGGGGAACCGTCTTACACAGTTTTTGGGAATGCAAACTGGTGCAGCCATTCTGGAAAACAAGATGGAGGCTCCTTAAAAAGTTAAAAACAGAACCAACCAATGGTCCAGCAATTGCATTACTAGGTATTTACCCAAAGGATACAAAAATAGTCATTTGAAGGGACACATGTACCCCAATGTTCACAGCAGCATTACCAACAATAGCCAAATTATGGAAAGAACCCAATCATCCATTGACTGATAAATAGATAAAAAAAAAAAGAGTTGTGAGATATATATATACATATATGTGGTATACATATATATATACATACATACATCATACATACATACAATGGAGTATCATTACTCAGCCATCAAACAGAATGAAATCTTACCATTTGCAACAATGTGGATTGAGCTAGAGTATATTATGCTAAGTAAAATCAGTCAGAGAAAGACAAATACCATATGATTTCACTAATGTGGAATTTAAGAAATGAAACAGATGAACATAGGAGGAAAAAAGAGAGAGGCAAACCATAAAACAGACTCTTAACCATACAGAACTGAGAGTTGCTGGAGGGGAGGTGGATGCAGGGGATGAATTAAATGAGTGAAAAGTACTAAGGAAAGCACTTGTGATGAGTGCTGAGTGCAACAGGTTAAGTGATGAATCACTAAATTCTACTCCTGAAACTAGTATCACACTATATGTTAACCAACCAGAATTTAAACAAAAATTTGACACTAAAAAAAAAAAAAATGTGGAATATATATGTGTGTGTATATATATTTATATATATAATGGAATATTAGTCATTCATAAAAAAAGAATGAAAAGTGAAGGAGAAAAAGAGAGGAACAAACCAAGAAACAGACTCTTTAACTACAAAGAACTGATGGTTATGGGGGGGGGGTAAGTTAGTGGGAGGACTTAAATAGGTGATGGAAATTAAGGAATGCACTTAATGTGATGAGCACCAGGTGTTATATGGAAGTTTTGGATCATTCTACTGTATACCTGAAACTAATATTACTAATATTTAATAGTTTTAAGTAAAAACTTTGTAAAAAAAAAAAAAAGAAAAAAACAAGAAAAAGATGGAAAATAGTCACGAGATACCCTGTAATCAATTTATAGCAAGTTTTCTAGAAAGTACTACAGAAACTAAAAGAAAGGGAAATTGGCTTAGAATAAAGCCTTTAGAGGGGAAATGTCATGTGAAATATTAAAAAATCAGCAGCTGCTGGACAGGAGGACAAAAAGAAAATGGACAGTCTCAATGGAGGGGAAAGGTGAACAATTATAGAGGTTCAAAAGGGTACACAATATTCTGAAAACTTCAGGAAGTTTTTTGGAGAGTAGCAAATGAGAAGAAAGAGGTCTGAGAAAGTTCACAAAGATGCCTATTATGCTAAAAAGCTGGACCTTTGTCTGACTGAAGGAGGTAAGCCAGGAGAGTGATGTCATCATTAAAAAGATCCTGGCAGTAGTGTGAAGGACAAGACTGAAGGCAAAGGACTAAATCACGAGACAAAACTGTCTTGACCTAATAGTTTATGGAATTATGATGACCCCATTCATCATCAATGATCATTAGGTCTATTACCCAATGGGTCTCAAATTCAGATAGATATTTAGAGACTGTAGGTGCTGATTTATTTTAGAAAACTGTTTATATGGTATAATCTCAATCAAAAAGCATGGCAGGAATTTCATAAGAATTATATCAAGATGTCAAAATATGAATAAAAACTAGCTCTGGGTAGTGGGGATACAGGTCATGTTTTTCTTCTTGTTAATATTTCACATTCTCTACAAGGTAAAATTAAAAATAAATCCTACAGCAATTCCTTGAAACTTAAAACTGGCATTCACCCAAAATGGCCAGAGATTCCTTTACAACATAATTGACCCAAAGCCTCCTCTTCACCACCATGGCCCACTATACATAAAATACTCATTCCTACATCAGAACCTAAACCCATGTCCTCTCTGTTTCTGTAGCATCTTCTTGTTCTGAATATCTAAATCCCAACTTCATACCACCAACTAGGCTGATTTTGTATATGAAACATCAAAAGCTCATTATCTGTGGTATACATTGTGATAACTGATATTATTTATTGAAAGCCTTCCTAAATGGGTCTCCAATCTGTTCTTTCTACAGTTTTTTACAAGGATATTAGAGCAAAATCAGTCCTATTCCAACACAAATATTCAGACATGACTCATTTATGGGTATCCGTGCATATAATTACACCAATATATTGATCAACTACAAATTATGTATATAACCGCTACTGAAGGGGCACCTGGGTGGCTCAATCAGTTGGGCATCTGCCTTTGGCTTGGGTTGTGATCTCAGGGTCCTGGGATCGAGCCCCACATCAGGCTTCCTGCTCAGTGGGCAGCCTGCTTCTCTCTCTGCCCCTCCCTTCTGTTCATGCTCTGTCTCTTGCTTTCTCTCTCAAATAAATAAAATCTTTAAAAAAAAATACTAAAGAGTTTTAAAATCTATCATCTCAGAAAAGATTGCTTATTGTTATGAGTTGAATTGTGTCCCCTCAAAATATACAAAAATATACCAAAATCCAAACTCTGAGTACCTGTGAATGTGACCTTATTTAGAAAGATGGTCTTTACAGATGATCAACTTTAGATGAGGTCATTAGGGTAGATTCTAATCCAATTATGACTGGTGTTTTTATAAAAGAAAATTTGGACACAAAGACAGAAACACACACACAGAGATCACCACATGAAGATGAAGGCAGGGCAGGACGATGCATCCATAAGATATACCAAAGATTACCAACAAACCACCACAAGCTCAGAGACAAGCCTGTAATAGATTATCTTCCTCATAGCCATGGAAGGAATTAACCCTGATGACACCTTAATCTTGGAATTCCAGCCTCCAGAACTAGACAACGACAGTTGTCTTAAACTACTGGTACTTAAACTACCCTGTTCATGGCACTTTGCTATAGCAGCCCTAGCAAAATAATATATCTACTAAGGGAAACCAGGACTTTTTTTTCCCTTAGAAGTCACTAAAGAGAAAAACATTCTGAAGAAAGACTGCAAGTCAGAAATAATAAATTTTCTTGCTATTCAATAGCTAAGTCAACCTAGTGCCAAAAAATTTTAAGGACAGAGTTTCATTTGGATAGTACCATTTATACATACAACAGCAGCACATAATCAAACAGAATATTATCCAATAGCTACCAGGACATGAAAAAAAACATGAAATTATATAGATTTCCTTTGTCTTGCAAAAGAGTTGCTCTATGCTTTTTTATGTGCCTGTGAGAACACAATTTGACCTATAATCAAAAGGTAATATAATCAGTTGCTTGATATGAAAAAGTGAAATCAGCATAGATCAGGAATGGGCTCTGGAATGACACATACTTTACTTCAAATCCTTGCTGTGTTACTCATCTTCTATGTGACTTGACTGAGCAAATTACTTAACCACATTTGAGCCTCAAATTCTTCACCAGCAAAATGAGAATTTTACATTTTACATAAACGGATTAAATAATATATGAAATATGCTTAGCATATAATAAGAGTATTTTATTATTTATATAAAAAGTAAAATTCATAAATTAAGAATATTATACACTTCTCTTGGGGAGGACAACTATTAGGTAAGTTGATGTAAGAACAAAACTCTCCATCATACACACTACATATATAAAAATACAGCCTTGGCTAGTTCCTTACTATATGACGCAGGACTTTCAGAATTTTAAAACTATCTGTCAAAACTGAAATATAAATAGGATCTTGGTGACTTTTGGCTCTGTCACAGATCAGTCCGTATGTTGCTTTCAAAGCTCTGTAATACCACTCTCTTATTCTTTCAGGTCACTAAGTTCTAGCCAGTCTAAGACAACTACCTTTACAACTTAGACTAACATGAGACTGACTTTAATAGTATAGCACAATCCACCATAATCCTCTACCAGATATTACTGATGTGTTTTTTTGTCTTTTTTTAAAATATGAGTCTTATAAAATACACATCTCCAAAGTGTAACTTATGGGCAGTCCAGGTGGCTCAGCGGTTTAGCGCCGCCTTCAGCCCAGAGCCTGATCCTGGAGACCCCGGATTGAGTCCCACGTCAGGCTCCCTGCATGGAGCCTACTTCTCCCTCTGCCTGTGTCTCTGCCTCTCTCTCTCTCTCTCTCTCTCTCTCATGAATAAAACAAATAAAATCTTAAAAAAAAGAAAAAGTGTAACTCAAATAAAGGGGACTTATTTTAAAATTTGTATGTTTTGAGAAATATATATATAAACAATGCAAAACCCAATCAATCCCCAAAATTCAAAAGGACTTTGTTATCTCATGCAAACTCTACACAACATACAAATTATACTTCAACTGTTTATTGCAATACTTATAAACTGAAATTTATACCTACATTGACATATAAAGAGAGAGAAGAAACTACATAATTAAGTCCAAAAAGACTGTAATTATTATACAGAGGATAAGGGTATTTTTGTTAATCCATTTATCAAAAACAGCTATCTACATTGGCCAAATTTGTTGGCAAATATATCAACAATCCACTTCTTGTGAGACAGGCAAATGGTAATTATTCTTAGCATCTTTTAATAAACTTTGGTGAGCTATAAAAAATGTTCAGGTGTAATGCTATTAAAACATTTTCAAAGCTAAAATTCCATGATATTACCAACAAAGCTAATGTGAAGACCAAAAAAGTATTTTCCTAAATATTTATGAAAAATGTTTTGCCTTCATACTTAGTGTAGTTCCTTTAACTTAAATATACTTTGTAGTTTAATTTTTTAAAAATGAACCTGCTTCTTGCTAAAAAATAGCACAAAGGCTGCTTTTCAGAAAGTTATGCAATTCTTTTTTAAAAATTTTTTTAAAGATTATATTTATTTATTTGAGAGAGAGAGATCATGAGCAGGGTGACGGGCAGAGAGAGAAGCAGACTCCCTTCTCAGCAGAGAGCCCGATACGGAGCTCAATCCCAGGGCTCCAGGATCATGACCACATGGAAAGAAGATGCCAACAGACTGAGCTACCCAGGTACCCACAATTAGTTTTTATTTACAGAGAGATAATTAGATTGGCATACTTAAGCAAAATAGAGTACTAAGAAAAATTCTTAGATCTTATATTCTTTTAAAAAAATTATTTTAAAAAACCTGCTCCTCCCCCCAGCTCATGCTCTTTCTCTCAAATAAATAAAACATTTTTTTAAATGATTTAAAGTTAGCAAATGCCACATCCTATTTATTCATGATACCACAGTAATATCATTTTAGGTGATCCCAAATTATAATTTTTTTAAAGATTTTATTTATTTACTTATTTGAGAGAGAACAAGAGTTAGAGAGTACAAGCAGGGGGAGCAGCAGGAGAGGGAGAAGCACGCTTCCTGCTGAGCAGGGAGGCCAATGTGGGGCTTAATCCCAGGACACTAGGATCATAACCCGAGCTGATGGCAGATGTTTAACCTACTGGGCCATGCAGGTGCCCCAATTCTAAATTATAATTCTAAGAATTTTTTCAAAAGGTAAATAACAGCAATAGAAAATTAAATATAGGGCAGCCCGGGTGGCTCAGAGGTTTAGCGCCTGCCTTCGGCCCGGGGCATGACCCCAGGGTCCCGGGATCGAGTCCCGCATCGGGCTCCTTGCATGGAGCCTGCTTCTCCCTCTGCCTGTGTCTCTGCCTCTCTCTCTCTCTCTCTCATGAATAAATAAATAAAATCTTAAAAATAAAAAGAAAATTAAATATACTTTCTTTTTCTCTTAAAGTCTTCATGTAGAAATATTTTTAAAAATCACAAATATATTAAGAGAATATAATCTGTTCATTATTGGCAAAAGACTGTATCAATAATTATCCCCTAAAGGGCAATGACTATGCTTTTATCTACCTCATATGCAGTAAGCGTGGCACGAACTTAATAAATAGGTGTTAACTATCCATACCTCAAGAACAATAAGCATAACAAAATTCTCATAAGAATCAAATAATGGCAAAATCCTAAATGGCTGGGATGTCAAAACAGGCCATGAACAAAATTTTACAACATGCATATCTAACATTAAAAGAAAAATCACCGTTTTGCCCACAGAAAAATTCTGAGATCACATCAGGAAATTGTGTATTGTGTATTGGTTATGTCAATAGAAAATACACAGCCAATGCTAGTTTTGAAATAATCTCAACTCAGTCTAAAGTGAAGTCATTAAGGACTGAGAAGAAACACTGCAGATATTTAAGTAACTATAATCTTGAATCCTGGTAGTATACATATGTTTTATAAATACATACATCTATACTGTTTTTTCCATATTTGGATGTTTCTGTAAATAACACATCACCTTTCTTCAAGGAGATACAGAACTAAGAAAATAAAATGTTATATATGGACTATAGACTGTTGTGTCTCACTGGCATCTCTGGTTTTAGCATTGCTGGTTTGGTGTTTAATCTATATTCTCACCACTACTGCCCAGATTCATATTATAGTCACAAAGAAAATAAGTTAGGGGCTAATTTCCTCTACCTACACCTTTTCTGTTGAGTTTCACCAACCTGCTAGAGCAACAAGGGCTATCTAACCAGTGTAGAAAATTCCTTATATTACACATTACAGATGTTCACCAGAACTTTCAACTAGACAAGAAATGCCTTTGAAATATTTATAGGCAGGCAGGCAGACAAACGCGTGCGCGCACGCGTGCACGCACACACACACACACACACACACATATATATATACACACACAGAGCTCTCTCTCCAGACAGAAAAGGTACAGAAATGAAAGAAATCATATTTAGTGAGTGTGAGCAAATAAAACAATGCTAAATAAAAAGTGTACTGAATGTTGATATCTGATTACATTGGTTCTCTCCTCCCCAAACTAACATGCTAGGGAAAATTTCCTACTAGAAGCTGCTGAATACATGATAATTGACCTAAAATAGAGAAAAATATGTTACCTGGTTTGCTTGTTAAAACACAACTACCCTGAGAATGTTTATAGCACTGACAAAGCTACTATTAGTAGCTTCACCTTCCCTTAAAAGAATGATTACTACTATCGCAAGTTTCCTAGTACATATTTATAGAAGGAAGCAAATATTTGTTAAGCCAAGTTTCTGGTCTTGAGGCAAGAGATTTGGGAGAAGATAGTTTTACAATAGGATACATTAACTCCATCTCTAGTTATATTGATATTTTTTCATAGGCGAGGCATGGCACTGTGTGAATATTATGACTCAAGCTTACTCATCTCAACGAAGAATGAATTAAATTTGTTAGAGTAAAAACCTGAAAGAGAATGTACATGCATGTAATTCTAGGTTGCCATTTTTAGAAAAGGGTTTTTCTCCAGAGATTTTAAAAACGTGTTTCCACATTATTCTATTTGTGCTATTCTCACTTTAGTGCTCTGGTAAGTTGGTTGCTAAATAGAAACAAGAAACAAACTCACTTTCAAACAGAAAGTCGTTTGTGATCTGAC
Organism: Canis lupus dingo; assembly: GCF_003254725.2. Lineage (NCBI taxonomy): Eukaryota > Metazoa > Chordata > Mammalia > Carnivora > Canidae > Canis > Canis lupus. Next base: position 15,640,621 of record NC_064245.1, on the reverse strand, counting down.
CATCGCATAAGCTACAAAAAAAAAAAAGCGATTTGTCAGTCTTAACTGTCAAAATATACCGAAAAATAGATACATGTATATGTAAAGAGACACTTATATTTGTGTCCATTCCTATTTTCCCAGAACAGATGCCATGAAGAGATCAGAAAACTGACTCCAGGGTAAGAAACCTACAGACAGTTTTATTGTACCCAAACTACCATTTTTTCCAGGGAAGTCCAGAAAATAAAGAAGAAAATCACAGGCTCTGTAGGACACATATAGCCTTCTCATTCTGTAAGCAGCTTTCAGGCTGATAAGGCTTCAGTGTTTTTCCCCACAGAAAAAAATAGTCTAAGAGAGAACCCTCTCCTGCATTCACAGTCACCAAGTTATATAAGCCTGTAGATGGTCTTTAATCACAGGCTACCACAGTGGTCAGTCAGCCAGTACCCAAAGATGACAATGTGGACTGAAGAAAAGAGTGTTTTGAATGGAAGTCAGGAGAACTGAGTTTTATTCATGGCTCTGGATTTACTATATGGTCTTGGGTAAGTTACTTAAACTTCTCTGGGCCTTTGCCTTTTATTTGTTTTATTTTATTTCATAAGCAAAATAAGAGGTAATCAAAAAAACTTTAATTATGGCTAGAAGGACACCAAAGAGCATGTAGATCCATCCACAAATTCACAGATGAGGACAGAAAGCAGAGAAACATGACCACTCACAGGTGATTAGACTATAAATGTTCCAACAGTCTTCACAGGTCCAACATTTTAAAATTTATTTAAAAGGACAAATCGTTATGTCAAGTTTTTTGACATGTCAAAGAAAATGCGTAAAAGGCAAAAAGATAATCATCAAATTTGGAATGATGATTATCTCTTCAAGAAGCCTTAAGGGAATACCATCGGGAAGAGCTTTGATTGTACTGGTAATATTTTATTTCTCAAACGAAGTCTGCAGTACAGGGCTGTTTACTTTTCTCTATATATCACATATTGTCTGAAATACTTTCTAATCATTTTTTAAGTGACCACCAAACATCTTTAACCAAAAGCTGAATGAAATAAATGAAAACATTTCTCTGGAATATTAAAGGTCAATGGAATTAGTGCATGGACATCAAACATTCTCCTGTTGAGCTTAAAAGATAAGTATCAGTATGACCCCCTAATATATGAAAAAAAAAAAAAGCGCTTGGCTGTAAATATATTTATATATGTGTTGTGCACCTCCACACACAAAAAAACACATGTATCCATATAAAACTATGTCCACTTTCCAGCCTAGTAAAATATTAAAAGTACACAAACAGCACAAAACACAAAATGAACTCTATTATTAGTAGCATGATTAAGCGACTTAAGAATACTGAGGTACCTAATAATTTGTACTCTAAACATCTGCCTAAAAAAATACTTTCAGGAGTCACATCTGATAGCCTAGTGTTTAATCTTCAGGGTTCTTTGTTTGTTTTTACTGAGACTACAGTGATTTACCTAAAGTAACCAGAGGCCTTTCTAAACCTTTACAATGGAACCTACCTGTAAAAACTAAGTCCCTCTGAAATCTCTGAAATTTTCCAACAAGAAAGTATAGGTCATTCAGCAAAATATATTTACTGTATACTACCATAAAAGCTATTTAATTGTTATCATTATGATGCAGATATATAATGGAAACAGATGTTCCTTTTTCCTTTCAGCAAAGCACAGGAAAAGCATAAACTTGCTGATATTGCATGGACTACTATCATAGCACAATAGAGGAAAAAAGACATTAGCACATGACAATATTAGTTTTTACTACACAACTAATTGCATAAAAAGTATAACTTGAGATCATTAAATCAATATAATTTTCAGCACTACAGAAGGGAAACAAATAGATTTGTATAACCAGCCTATTTCACATCTGCAGTTGAGAAAATACTTCTGAAAGACTAAGTATATGCAAAATGCTGCCACTGCTTTCAGAAGACAAGGAAAGAGTGTTCTGTTTTCTTTGCTCATGTAATATAAATTAGAATGCTGCCTCTACAGAGAAATTTTTTAAATCGTATCAGTATAAACCAGAAGAACCTTTCTGGAAAAACAATCTGGGAATCGATATCAAGAACCTTAAAAAACAGTCTGTACCATCATCTAAGCAAATTCTTTTGTAATAATACATTGTAAGGAAATAACCAGAAGGATGAATAAGATTTATTTAAAATGTCATTCATCATCATTTTATTTACAATAATGGAAAATTAAAAATCTAACTCTCCAATAGTAGAACAATGATTAATTAAATCATACATGTTAAAACATTAAAGTCAATATAAATGACTTTAATAATTTTAATTATACAGCAAATTTTTCACTGTATGATGCCAACCGAAAAAAGCAGGATACAAAGTGGTATATCTATCTACATATGTATAAATAAAACATGTAAATGCTAGGAAGAAAAAGGCTTAGAGAAAATACACCAAATGTCATTTCTAACTTTTGCAAATTATTATGAGCAAATACCAGCTTTTTAATCACAAAGTTATATTTTCTTTAAACAATTAAACAATTCTATTTCTATGTTCTAATATTCTATGTCCTTGTTCAAAGTTTCTAAAACTTCTTTGCATCAAACAATCCTATAAGTATTTATAAATAAATTGACTTAAAGTTATGTTGCTATATTACTTGATCCTAAAATCTGGCATACAAAAAAAAGTGTGTGTCAATCACACAGACAACACTTTTCCTATGTCAAATAAGATACTTAGAAATTAGAGATAATTTTTATGAGACAAATATTATAAATGGTTACATAAGAACTATTAACATGATGATTTTTAAGTCACCAAGTCAAAGAAATGTTTCAATTAAAACTATCTCTGAACCAGATAGAGTAGCCTATTAATTGCTCTCCCCAACAGGCCAATAAAAAGTTTGCCATGGCTCTTATTAGGATTCCTGGTTTCATGATTCTATTTTTACAGAAAGGAGCTGATTTGTCTTAGGCTATTACTGTCTATTACTTCTAGAAGTCTTGAGGAAAGGTGGGAAGCAGCAAATTCTGGCAATCTGCCTAAAGAGAAATCAATGAAACAAATTAATCCTTCGCAGGCTGCAATGACACAGTAATCCATCATTCAGAGCTGCTTTTATATAGCAAATCAGAGAGCAGAGGAAAGAGCCCTGGGGGACATCACAGACAACAACTTACACCAACACTGGGAAAATACTGAGGAATCAGTTTATTTAAAGAGGATAGATTTCAGTTGATTGCCTATTTCGTCAAATAAAGATTTTTTTCTTTCACAGTGTAGTGAATCCAAGGCCCAGTGACTTTATCTTCAGAATTCAGTACCAAATATCCTAGCTGACATCAAGAGGGGATGAATGTTTTTAAATAATTAGCATCATTAATCAGTATAAACAAATATCTAGCTAGAGTAATATTACTTTTTCCATTAAAATTCCAGGTGTTAAGCACATTCCTTGTTTTCAGCAGGGATTAACTCTATATGCAGCCACTAATCTACAACTTAATTGACCAATTCCTGGTAAACCGCATATGAAGTATCTTTTTCATATATAAAATATAACCATTCACAATATGTGTAACTTTCTAAGTACTCTGTTAAGTTTAAAGACTTGAACATTTTAATTTCACCTCTAGCCATAAAAGTTCCAATAGCAAGTTAAATTATAAAAAGACTTGCTTTGGGGATCTCTGGGTGGCTCAGCGGGGTTTAGTGCCTGCCTTCAGCCCGGGACGTTATCCTGGAGTCCCAAGATGGAGTCCCACATCAGACTCCCTGCATGGGGCCTGCTTCTCCCTCTGCCTGTGTCTCTGCCTCTCTTTCTCTCTGTGTCTCTCATGAATAAATAAATAAAATCTTTAAAAAGAAACAAAAATTGCTTTGAAATAATAAGCAGTTCTTTAGCTTTTAATGTCATCAACAATGCTGAAAGATGAAATTAAAAGTGGTTTCTTTTTTAAAAAATAAACATATCAACGTACAGCAATTCATTCACACTGAGTATATTTATTTATACATACAAAAGAACACCTAAATTTATTCATGCCTGTGTAGAAACTCCTGCACCTGAGTATGTCTTACTGGAGTAATGTATTCTGAGTGGAATTATACTTCCTAGATGGAAACTCAGAACAAGAACGATAAAGTCACAGTAAATTACTATTGTTAAATACATGCATCACTTTTGTGGTTAAATGTAAGACATGAGAGAAAAGGACTTCCAAGAAATAAACAAAACAAAACAAAAAACCTATCACAATGGTCCCTGAAATGTTAAAACCCAGAATATCTAATCACAGATGAAAAATAGAAAGAAAAAAAAAAGGTTAAATAAATGCTACCTCGTCAATTTTTGAGGGGCATCTTCGATTCTGCAGTGCATGGCCATATGACTGCAATTCCTGGCCATGCTGATACATTTTTAATTCAATACATGGATCTAGTATTTATTGATTTAATAAGGTTAGGGTATTACATTGTTGCTGCTACTGATGAACTGTCAGCAATTCAACCTAGTAAAATCTTACAGAGAAATATATATTTTAGGGGAGCGAGAAACAACAGCTATGTAAATGTAATCCCTTCACTACATACGACAGTGGCAAGAGCAAAGCCCCTTCTTTCCTAGACTGTGTTGAGCGAGCTCCAGACATTTGCTCTTACTAAGGATGTTGGCCACCAACTGATTGAGGTTACAGTGAGGGGACTGGAGCAGAGCCTCACAGGTACACCTTCAGAACTAGGGAAAGCAAGGATTTATCTCCCAGTTTCCACCTGTGACCTCTCCTCATAGGTTCTGCAGCATGTACACACGCGGGAACATACACATGCACATACACACACCCAAAGACCTGAGCCCTTATCTTGTCACCTAACAGATGTTTAAAGGAGCCTTCTGGGATTTCTCTCTCTAGACCCTAACATTGTGTATGCTTTGTTAGCATGCAGGAGTACATCAAAGAAGGGGGGAAGCTCACTTTCTCAAAACCAACTCTGCCAAAATACAACCAAAGGAGACGGGCTTTAAAAGCTATGTGAGGGGATCCCTGGGTGGCTCAGTGGTTTAGCACCGCCTTTGGCTCAGAGCATGATCCTGGAGTCCTGGGATCGAGTCCCACATCGGGCTCCCTGCATGGAGCCTGCTTCTCTCTCTGCCTCTCTTTCTCTTTCTCTCTCTCTCTCTCTCCCATGAATAAATAAAATCTTTTTAAATTTTTTTTAAATTAAAAAGAGAAAAAAGCTATGTGAAAGTAAGGAGGTGGTACGGGATCCAGAATCAGAAAAGGGGAGAAAAATCCACCAAAGTTGCTGAAGCACTTGGGGACTATCGGAAAGCTTTTTGCACTGCTGTGCTACCCTGCTTGTGGGCTTATTTTCCCAACGTAGACACCTGGGAAGCATGTTGTACTCCAGCTTTTCCCCCCGACTTTGAAGAAACGGATAATCTAAGGAGTGGTGCTGCTGCTGGGGTCAGTAAAACTATGCTAATTGGTGAACCTAATTGCTTCAAGCAGTCCTGCCTCTAAACATGGAGAGCAGAGTTGATGGAGTCAGTCTGTTCCTAATAAAATGAAGAAGCACTGAATTAAATTCCCAAGGAAGGCACTATAAAAGTTTCCACAGTGTAACCAAATGACTTCACCTATGCTATTACCCCTAAGATGACATCTTTGAAAGAAAGCAGAGCCCAGTCAGGCTCCATATTCATAAATTGGCTGAGCTTAGGCCAGTGAATCTGGATTGATTTAAAAAGGCTTTTTCATCCTTCCAATCAAATGAAGTCACTGTTAATTAGATGCTTTCTGTTAACAATGTCACTCTTGCCCGCATTACCTGCTCACACTCGCAGCGCCTCTAGTGCAACATCTGGAGCAGCAGCTCCCCTGCAATCAGTCCTCCCAGGTTTGGCTGGAGGGTGGTGGTATTTCCGTTTCTCCATCCCTGTCTGAAGGAACATACTATTCAGTGTACTGATGGCGACATACATACCCACGCGTCTCATCTGCAAGATGATAAAACAAGTACGGGGTCCTCCAAAACAGTTGGCATGAACTACACAGCGGGTCCCCCCCCCCCCCCCCGGGCAGTTCCCGCCCCGTGGAGAGACGTTTTCCGAAAACACCAAAGGCCACAAAGTTCTCTCCCACGGACTTGGAAGCTTTCTTAAGACCGAGTTCCTCCTGAAACTAGGAAACTTTGGGGCCGCGCCGCAAGCCTTGCTCCTTAGCGCTCTGCCCCCCCCGCCCCGCCCCAGGCGGTCTGGGCGCCCAGGGCCCCGCGAGCCCCTAGACGGCCTGGAGCACGGCCGCCCCGCGCAGGCGCAGAGTGCTGGAGCCCCGGGGGCGCGAACCCGCGCCGCGCCCACCTGCTGACTACGACGACTGGGAGTCTCTGAACTTCACAAAGTTGGCCAGAAGCCGCCCGCACTCCCTCGGGCCCCCCCCTTGCAGGGACGCTTGCAGCCCCGGCTCCTCAGGGAGCCTGGGTGGGCTTGGGTGGGCCTGGGTGGGCCTGGGTCTCCGCACGCCGCACAGCCCACCTGCGGCACCGACGGCACCGCGACCCCTGACCTCGGGCGGGACCCCGCGGCCCCCGCGCGCAGCCCCACGCCTGCGTCGAGCGCCCGGAAGCCAGCGCGGCGAGCGAGGCTTCGCGCCCGGATGTGGGCCTCGCTTCCGGGAGCCGCTGGCCCGGGCGGCTGTGCGGCCGGAGGGGACCCCCGCGTCGGGGGGAGCAGAGGGGAGGCGGACGGAGCGGCCCCGGGGCCCACGGGGGAGCCCGGCTGGCGGAGGGCAGCACCGGTTCGCAGGGGAGCCCCCTCCCCACCGGAGCCAGGGCCCACGGCCTCCGGCCGCTCTGCTCCGAGGGCGCCACCGACAGATCGGGCCCTGGCGGGCGGTCCCGGGGGCGCAGGCCTTCATGGCGGGCGGGGGGGTTCCTGAGCCAGGGCGGCTGACCAGGCCGTGCACCGCACCTGGGGCAGCACCTGCGGCCTTGTCCCGGACTCCGGGCCGCCTGAGCATCTTGGGGACCACAGCCTTGGGGGCGTCCGCCTGTCGGGGACGCGGGACGGGCGAGGGGGGCGGGGCGACAGTGAGGTCGCATTTCCTCGATTTCCTCGACCTCCCGGAGGGCGGACCCACAGCAGATGGGGTAGATGGGGTTAGACAGTCACGGTGGAAGGGCAGGGCCATGCGGAGACAGGCCCACTCTGCAGTTGGGGCTCGCAATTACGGGCCTTCAAATGTCTGACCCCCAGGGCCTCGCCCGCAAGAGAGTTTGGGGAAAGGAACCTTTTCCTGGGACTCTTTGATGCCCGGCACGTGGGCTCAGGGAGGAAGGCAGACAATAGCCGCCGCCGCCGCCGCCGCCACACCTGCGATCTCTCATAGCATGAGATCGGGACAATGATTGGAGTCGTCTCTCCTTCCGATTCCAGAGGGAGCTCACACCTGCAGCGTCAAGGTCATCCTTCTCCCGGAGACTGGAACGGCGCATCCCAAAAGCTGCTAGGGCCCCAGCCGCCCGCACCCGAGGGGCCTCCCCCGCGCCCGCGCGCTCGCCGACGGAAAAAGGCGATCTGGATTTTTGCTTTTTTTTTTTTTTTCATCTCAGTGCCTGAGGGAACCCTAAATTGGGGGTTTGTTCGGTGTAATACAATCTTTCGACCCTCTGGAGACCAAACTGCAACCGAGCAAAGAGACATCAGGCGGGAGAAGGAGGGGGTGCAGAGGAGAGTGGCGAGCCGACGTCTGGGCAGGTGGTGCGCGCGGGCTGCTCCGCCCGGCGAGGGCACCCAGGGCGCCCGGCCCCGCGGCCCCCCGCAAACCCGGCAGCAATTTGGCCACGTGCTTAGGCTCTGCGTTTTCGGGCGTCACACACACACACACACACACACACACACACACACAGCGGCACGTGTCTCTCTCTGGGTCCTCGGGTCCGTCTGAGGTTGTTCAGACAGCGGAACCCCGCGGGTTCCCGCCGAGCTCGGCCACTGGATCACTTCGCTCAGGCGGGATGAGGGGCAGCCCTAGGGAGGGCGGAACAAACTGCTGGGCGTTTGGGGACCCCGCGCCCGGGAAGGGCAGCTAGAGTGACAGGCCCGGGGAGGAGCGGCCGGGGCTCCTCCCCGCCCTCCGGTCCGGTCACCTGTCATCCCGCGCTCTCCCGGGTCCTCGTCACGCTCCGCTCTCCGCGGCCACGCGACCACCCCTGGACAGCCCGCGCTGCGCGCCCTGGTGGCTCGCAGGTGCCCCAGCCCTGGGAGCCAGGGCTCCCCCCTTACGGAAGCCTCTAAATAGGAAGGCACAAGCGCCGCGCTAGCCGCCTGCGTATCCGCGTCTCAGACTCGCACCTAGCAACGACTCGCTACGGTTGGGGTGGTGGGGGGTTCTTTTAAAAGTATATTAAGGGATCATTGGCGTCTCCCCGTCAAGTCATTACGCCTTTATCCCCATCAATTAACCACACCTCCAAGGGCTGCTATTAGGAACTAAATTGAGCTGCAAAAGTAGGTATCCCGTTTCAGGCAGATGTTGTCACCTCCCGCAGAGATAAACGGCCGGCGGGGCCAGACCCGCAGCTTCAGCAGCTGCCCGAGCGGCGACGGACCAGGTTCAGGACTCGCAGCTGCGGGACCGGGGGGAGGTCCCGACCCTACGTTGCGCCTGGAGCCTGGGAGAAGCGGAAGGGCCCGAGCTCTCGGACGTCAAGCGTTGTGCAGGTCCGGGGCAGGTGTCTCCAGAGTTGTGCCAGGGAAAAGGCCAGATAAAGAAAAAGAAAAAAAAAAAAAAAACAAACAGCCATGCGTTTTTGCGCAGAGGACTGGAGAATGTTCGCAAACCCGGAGCTCCCCGCCAGAAGAGGGGCGTGGATGACAAGAGGACAAAGTAATGAGTTTGGCCGGCAGCCCTCCTCCGGCAAACCTCACCTCCTCTTCCCGCCACTTCAGCCTTCTTCCTCCCCCCAGAATCCCAGACCGCCTTGTGGAGGAAGGCGCAGGGTTGCATAGGGATGCTGGATATGGAGCTAGGGAATCCGGGACAGAAACGTCGCGTTTAGGACAAAGGGGTTCACCAGGGACCGCCGCGGACCTCTGCACAGACGTGTCTCTCCGCTCTTTCTCACCCCATCACTCCCTAGGACTTGGGGCAAGGCTGTCGTCTGCAGCTGGGAGGCCCCGAGAGTTAAGGGAAGGGGGGAATAGGGGACGTGGCCCTCACTGCAGTTACAGGGCTTTCCTCCCGACACTGACCACAATAAATTTAGCTAAGGCTAAAGGAGATTAATTTCCCAGCATAATCCAATTAAAAGATTTCTAAAGTAATCTTTTGCGAAGATGAAAAAAAAAAGTGCGCCGCGAAAGAGGGGACTGGTTTTGATGACAGTGATTTATAACCTCGGCGCAGCTGCGCTGGTCCCTCGCTCTCATGCACGCGATGTGACCAAAGCATCCCGTCGGTGCCTCTAGTCCAAACCCTCGCCTTCCTGAAAGACAGCCATCCATCACGCCAACCTGGGCTGGGGTTGCTTACGAGCACCATAGACTTTTTTAAGTGCTATTAGATTTATGGTCTCTTTTTCGACGCCCATCCAGAGTAATTAGCACATATGTTCTAAATAGATGATAGTTTTGTGAGCAATAAAGCAATTACCCATCGTTGGAGCTGACAGTTCCTCCAACTAAACTCCAACCAGCAGCTAATTGGAAAAGTCATTTCAGCTCCATTGTCTGCAATTAGTCCTGCTAAACTACTACACCCCAACTAGCTGGTTTGAGGTTAATTTATTCAGTGTTGTATTTGCAGGAACGAGGCATTGGCACGAAGGGACTTGCCTTTTGCCCCTCCAGACTGTGCCCTGGAACTAAAGAAGCAGGTGGGAGTGAAAGGCCAGTATTTGGGAGCCGGTAGGATTCCCAGGGGAGGGAGTGCCTGGCCGCCCCAGCTTCAAGGTCAGTGTCCAGCTCGCTCAACACAGCGGACAGAAAAAGCCATTGTTTCTCCTACTGGGCAGTAACTGAAGGAGACTGCTCAGTGCATGCTACCAAAACCTTGGTTAAAAGTAAGCACAGAAAAAGTGACTAAGTTCTGAGCTCACCTTTCCTCTCGCACACCCAGTCCTGATCCTGAGCCACCAGACTGTCCCTAAAGGGTAAGGGTGTTTTGGTGTCCCACCAAAACAGCAAAATTCTGAGCCCTCATTGGGCAGAGGGAGGCTCCAATTCTTGGAGTAGTTCGAGGAAATAAAAGACCAGAAAAGTCAAGAAGCCCTGCTCCTGCCTGCAGCTTCTCTGAACATAAAGTCACTTCACCCTTGATATTGGGGTTTCTTCTTGACTTTTTTTCTTTCTTTTTCTTTTTTCTTTTCTTTCCTCATCTTTTTTCTTCTTTCCTTTTTAAAGCTAAGCCCAATGAATACAATACTTGTGCACAGTGAGTGGAAAAAATGTGTTAAACGTCGGTTTGACGCCCCACCGGAGCTTCCAAATATCCAACGGCTGGGATTCTTCTACTTAATTTAATCTTTATTAGACAGGGCGGCTCCTACCCTCTTATTCACCAGGAAACACCAGGAAACGGATCTGTTGGGGTTCAGAATTGAGGACGGTAAGGAGAGGAGTTAAAGAGGGATTAATCCTCTCCCTCCCAACCTCAAACTTTGGAACTTCGATCTCCTGTAGGCTGGGGTAGATGGGAGGGGTTCAAGGTCCCAGCCCTGACAGCCAAGGGTCTCTGCAATCTGGAGCAGGGGGCAGGGAGGCTGGCATGTTGAGATGGGAATCTGTAGCCCCGGTAACCATGTATTCCTCTAAAGGAATTTACAGCAAAGTGACCCAGGCTCTGGGAGCAATGTGAATCTTACTTAAAAGAACTTGGGGGGGGGGGGGTGGTAGAGAGAGCGGAGAGCTTCTTAGGAGGTAAAGCCCAGTGCTTTCAGTCCTAGAAATCAAATGTCCTTTTCTGGATAGTCATTTATACTTCAGCTGTGGGCTGTTCCTCTTTTTAAAAGTCAATGTAATGCTTAAGGAAGACAACTTAGGTGGTATTTTAGTTAGCATATGAGACTTACAAGAGGAATTCTAATTTCAAAACAAATTGTAATCAGATTCTCAGTTTCAAAGATTTAAAGATATGTATCCATAGCAAGAACAACTTTTAAACTGCCTAATGGCGGGCGCTTGTTTTCCATTTATTAATTGTGTTTTAACCAACTTAATCCCAAGAAAGGCTGAAAAGAAAAAAATGCTGGGGAGCTATTGAAAGTAATGGTCTCGCCTTAACCCATCACCTCTCACCTGTCACACAATCTCTACCCTCTGAAAAGAAATCCCCCGGTTAGTGTAACTTCCAGTTGAAAACAAAGAAAATCAAATGTTTTCACTAAAAGACTGTCCATCGTGCTCTCAGTTATTTGCTTTCTTTGGGGGGACTTAAATATGACATCTGAGAGACCCAGGGCAAGAAAAAGCTGAAGGAAGAGTCAGCTGACAGTATCACCAGGATTGGTAGAGAATCTTTGTGTGGGGGTGTGTGTAAAGGCAAAATAACCCACCCAATCAAACCCTGCCCCCAGAATGTGTAAGAAACTTTTACATATATATATCTATGCACTCCGAAAAATCTCTAAGCACATGTGTGCAGAAACGTAGCCCTACGCAAGCTCAGCTAGCTATCCACACACATGTATTCACTTCTGGAGTAAAGGCATTTCATTGCTCCCATAGTTTCTTTCCATTAAGAGCGATTAGATGATGTCTATTCAAAGTTGCTGATCCAGAGAGAAAATAAGAGTAGATAAAAGGAGATTTCAAGTGACCTCCTCATCCCTTTCACACCAACCTGAGCCCTAGAATAGCCAAGGATCAACTAACACAAAAGCCCTTTCCTTTTTCTTTTCAGCTTCAGAAGATTTCCTGCAAAGGGTTAACAATAAAACAGAACTATTCTCAAGTTTTGTTAGATCATGCCTTTCGAATACTTTATTAACTCCTCCCATAGTTAGGCTAGGTTTATTATTCACCTCCAAAACAGGTAAATAAAATAGACATAGCATAAGAGAGGGCATAATTATTTACTGCTCCATGTGGTTTATATCAGTGGTGTACTGTGCTCATTCTTTTTCATTTAAACTTTACCTAACCCCTTCTCACTGCCGGTGGAGGACACTGTAATAAACATATCTTTCCACTGACAGGTTAGAAGGAAATGTTAGCTTTATTATTTAGATCAACTTTCTGATAGGTAAATACTACTATTGTAAAATGACCACGGTTACCAACAGATCTGGTGGCTTTGTAAGTCAATACTTTTTCACCAGTTTATCTTATAGTTTTAAAAGTGACATTAAAGAATTAAACATATTTGAGCAATCTTTAATCCGTTAATGTCCAACTCAGATCTACTCTCATGGGCTAATCCTGCAGTAAAAGAAATAGGTGCTCTAACAGGTAACTATTAAGAGAAATTATTACATGGTGTGGTGGATTGTATTGTCAGGGAACTTTAACAAGCTTCAGAATCATTTCAAAATTCCAACTCTTCATCCAAATCCAGCCCATTTCCCCCAGGAAAAAGAACCATGCAGTTATTCTTCACTCTAGTCCAGCATTTAAAATAAGGAAATACACTCTGTAGCATAAAAGTCTCCAGTTCTTTCCTTCTTTTGCATAAATGCATTTAGATAGCGAAGGCTTGATTTTTACAAAAAGTAAATATTTGGCCTTGGCTTCTCTAGTGTGCTAGGAATGATTGTCACTTTTCCTCCGATAAAAGGCTTGATTTGCATCCAAAGGTCAGCACTAGCTCTCCTGCCATCCTCCCGTGGCTACTCCTGGCCCTCTTAACTGGAGGTCCAAGCAGAAAGGGGAACTGCTTCCCTTATCTCTCTTTCCAAAACACGTGCTTTAACTGGCTGGCTTGTGATAGAAATGTAAACTGTTTTATAAGGTAAAACGGGGTTTTTTTTCTTTGTCACCAAAGGTGACAGGCTACCAGAGTGATGGTGAATATGCAAGCCTACTGATCTGTGGTTCAACTACATGGGCAGGCTCAGAGCAGGCGGTCCAGCAGAAGCTCAGCTCCCACTTTGGCCTTTCCATCCTTCTTTTCACTTTAACAAAGGCAGAACTTTCTACGGCTGGGCAGCCACAATACACACTGAGTTCAGTCTTGGGGGTGGGGGTGAATTTTTGATATAGGCAGGGGCGTTTGTTTGTTTGTTTGTTTGGGTTTGCATTTTGACTTCTTACTAATCACGAAACACTGGGCAGGCATTACTGTGCCTCTCTCCACCCTTTTCTTCAAAGTATCATTTTGAAGACCATTTTAAACATATCTTCTTTAACTGTTTTCTGCCCGGCCTTAATCTCATGCCAAGGGAGACTAATTGATTCAGCACCTTTAAAACAAGATCTTTGGGAAAGGTCTGCAGTAAGAGCAGAAGAACTGACCTTTCTCCCAATGATTGCAGGCATGTTCATCTCTCCAGATGAGCGTGATAACACACGGTTATTTCTGCTTTCTGGTCTCTCTAAACAGAAAAATACCACTTTTAACAATTTAGGGGTAGGGAAGAGGTACAGGAGATGACTGTCTACACATACCTGGTCATTTGTAGCATCTCATCACCCTTGAACTAGATGTAGAAAACATTTTCGCAAGGCCACCACCTTTGTTTACTGTGATTTACCAAAAAGCCAAGAGAAATGATCTGGTGAGTTTTGGAAGAGCAAAATACCAATATCAAAAAGGTCAGGATTAATGAAGAATGCTTTGGGCCTTCCTGGAAAGAAAGATTTGGTGTGTGTGTGTGGGGGGGGGGGGGGTTGATCCACCAGAAAGTCTGCTTGGATCCGGACTCTGGCTCCAAGAATGCAAGTCAGTGCAGTACACGCAGCCACCAATCTTTGCTTCTCTCCTTCTCCCAGCAGGTCCTAAGTGTTTGCCGGCTATCCAGCTAGGAGAGATCAAGTGTTGTGTGGAAGATCTTTTTAAAAAGTGATGAAGGCTGAGCCATGATGCCAGCAAACCACAAGGGAAGTTTTAAGCTTTACAGCCTGATTCCTCTTTCCCAAGCAGAGGGGTAACTTCTCACCATCTCTTAGGGGAACCACACTGGAGACTGTGTGCCCTGAATGGGCCTATGGAGACTAGACAGAGGAAGCCTTCAGAAAGGAAGCTGGGGAGTCCAGACCCTGGTGAGCCTTTTCCCAGCCCTGGATGGGCCTCACCAGTAGAGAGGCACCTTGGAGAGGACCCAGTATATAAGCCACTAGTGACCTGGCAGTCTCAAGAAGGGTACTGAGGCAAGCGCCAGAGCGGGTGTAGGTCCAAGAGCCACATCCACGAGCGTAGACTTAAAGGCAATGGACATGAAGGGCTTGAGTGAGAAAGGAGGGAAAGAGAGCTGAAGAAGGGTGGATATAGCAACTGTGTTTTCCTTCCCTGCAGCTGCGTGTGCCTGGACACTTGGGTGGGGTTTCAGTTTGGGGACCTATATGCGCCCACAAAATCTGATCATTTTTCTGTTCTACCCAACAACAACAGATACCTTATGTCCTGGTTGAGCGTGGGGTGCCTAAGGCCCCAGGACCAGTGTGCCAGGTTGAACCGGTAACAAAGGACAGCCTCAAAGGGAGAAAGCAGAGCTGCCCAGGACCTGAGCTGACCCCCGGGGCTCGGCGGAGGCCATTTTGCTAGGGCTGAGGCTGGGAGCACGAGCGGGGCACGCAGAGAGCGCCCGCGCGGTAGGGAACACGGGGCCCAACAAGAAGCCAGCCCCGAGGTCCGCTGGGCTGGACAAGTCCCAGAGGAGGCCAGCACCTTTCCTCGAACGAAACACCTGGGTTTCTTCCTGCCTGCCCCCTCTTGAGACAGAAATGTAGCACGCAGAGCCGGCAGGAGGGCGATCTGTCCCCCGCTCCCCAAAAGCAGAGAGTTGCGCCAGCCACTGGGCACCGCCGCCACCAAGAGCCCCCACCTCCGGGGCCAGGGCCGGGCACCGCGCCCCTCCTTCCCCTCGTACGGAGGAGCGGGTGGCCTCGCCCGAAGCCTCAGGGCCCCCAGTCGTCCCCATCCCCGGGGCCTCTTTCAAATTTGGAAGCTCGGGGTGGGGGCCGGCGCACAGAGCCCACAGCGGGGGAGAATAGGATCCGCCGCTCCCGGGGAGTCTCGGCCCGACCCAGGGCGACCTCGCGGGGCGGGGCGGGGCGGGGCGGGGCGGGCCGGGTCTGCAGCCCCCGCAGCCCCGCAGCCCCAGCCCCGCAGCCCCCGCAGCCCCCGCAGCCCCGGGCAAGGCCCCCGGCGTCCGCTCCCCGCCCCCTGCGCCAGCCCTGCGCGCCCTCTGACGCAAACGCGCGCCCCTGCCCAGCGCCGGGAGAGCGCTCGCGTAGGTTCCAATCGAGGCTC
Organism: Canis lupus dingo; assembly: GCF_003254725.2. Taxonomy (NCBI): domain Eukaryota; kingdom Metazoa; phylum Chordata; class Mammalia; order Carnivora; family Canidae; genus Canis; species Canis lupus. The sequence goes on along the minus strand of NC_064245.1, from coordinate 15,625,201 downwards.
TCGGTTCCCCGCACACCCCCTCGGTCCCCACCCCGGGGGGCTGACCCCTCCCCGCCCCAGCGCTTGCGCGGCGGCGGGGGAGCCGGGCTGGGCGGCGGGGCGCCGCGGGTGCTCCGCCGGGGGGGGGGGGGGGGGGGAGCGGCTCGGGGTCCCCCTTGAATCCGCGGGCACTGTCGCCCGCATCACGGGGGCAGCCATCGCTCGCGCTACGCCAGGGGATCCCGTTCCACGCGGCGCCCGCAGGTGGGCGGCGGGGCGCGGGCCGCAGGGCCAGCCCGGCCGGGACTCGGCCCCGGGGTCCCCCGCCGCCCCCCGCCCCCGCCCCCGCCCCCGCCCCCGCCCCTGCCGCGGGGCTGGAGGCCCGGCCGCGGGGGCGGGGGCAGGGGCGCGGGGATGGGGGTGGGGAGACCCGTTTTGAATCCGGGCTGCGGCCGGCCGGCGCGGTCCCCGGCTCCGGGAGGGCCAGGGCGCGGCGGCCGCGGTCGCTGCGTGCAGCCGGGCGCCACGGAGGCCGGGGAGGCCGGGGAGGCCGGGGAGGCGGGGAGGCGGGGAGGCCGGCCGGCGAGCAGGCCCCGCGGGAAGTTCCCCTCGTCCCGCCCCGCCCGCCCGCACTGCGGCCCCGGCCTGCGGAGGCCCCGCGCGCCCGCCTCCCGACCTGTGCGCGTGGCCGGCCCCGGGTTCAAAAGAAACGAGAACCATTGCGTTACTTGCCTGGGTGGGAAGGACTCGGCCCGGCGTGGCTTCGGGTGCCCAGGGCGCACGGTGCGGGGTCCGAGGGCGTCCGGGGGGCCTCGGGTTCCCGGGCGCTCGCCTCCGCCTCCTCTTCCTCGGCTCCGTCCCCCTCCACGGCCTCTCTCCTCTCCTGGGCTCCCTCTCCTCTGCCGCTTCCTCTGCCCTCGACTGCCTGCCTCTGTACTGCACGGGGAGTAAAATTCAGAATTTATATATAGAAAGCTTGTTCTCCTTTTTTCTTTCTCTTTTTAATCTTTTCTTCTCTTTCTTTATCTCTCTCTCCTTTTTTTTTTTTTTTTTGGTCTTTTAATCGTGTTCGTCCCCCCCCCCCCTTTAATTGACCAGGAGACGTGAGAGCGTCCACGGGGAGAGGGCCGAGGGCAGGGAGCCCGGCCGCCCCGCCGCCCCGGCCGCCTCCCCTCCGCCGGCCGCGTACAATGGGCCGCCGCTTGCAGAGTGCACGGACTGTCTCTCCATTATTCGAGCTGGAGGGGCTGTGGGGCAGGCACGGAAAAGGCTTTATTCTGCTCGTTAAGACCGTCGCTAGTCGCTAAGCGGCCGCGGACTCCCGACTTGCAGGCTGGAGAGACCGGAGAGCGCAAAACGCACCCCAAACACGCAGCGCTTCCCCGACCCCTCCCTGGTGAAATTTAAAGTGAGAACGAGTATCAAAAAGCAAGCCCTACCTCTGCCAATACAGCGTGGCCATTTACTCCCACCTTTACCTGAGGGCGTGTTGAGGATCGGGATGCTGGAGCTGAGACAAACTTTTACGCTCTCCCGAGTCGAGGGGCGGGCGAGCGCGGCTCCCACCCCCAGCGGCGGCCGCGGCGGCTTTGTCACTCCGCGCAGCTCCGCGCCCGCCTGAGCCTGCCTAGGGAGCGATCTCAGAACGAGGGGGGTGCCAGTGTGCTATTGGAGAATATGTAACTAATAGAAGTATCATTTTCCCCAGTACGATCTTTCAAGGAAAAAAAATCCATTGAAAGAATTTTCAAAGTGCTGTCTCCGTTTGGAGAAAAGGCGCAGGCTGCCTGCGGGGAGGGGAGGAGAGAGCCGGCTGTGCGCCTCCCGGGCGCGGCTCCCGTCCGCTAGGTGGCAGCCGGAGCCAGCGATTCCTGCAGGCCCCGCGGCGGGACCGCTCCTCCTGCCCGCCCCTCCTCCCACGACCAATCGCCTTCGGGAACCGGGGTGTCTCTCTCTCTCTCTCTCTCTCTCTCTCTCTCTCTCTCTCTCTCCCTCCTCTCTCCCCCTCCCTCCCTCCCTCTCTCTCTCACTCCCTCTCTCCCCCTCCTCCTCCCCCTCCCTCTTCCTCTCTCCCTCTCCTCCTGCCTCTTCCTCTCCTTCTCTCTCCCTTTCCCTCTCTCCCCTTCCCTCCCTCCCCCTCTCCCTCCTTCCCTCTCTCTCAATCTCTCCTTCTCTCTCTCTCTCCCTGCCTCTGTCCCTCCCGCTCCCCCGTCCTCCTCCCTCTCCCCCATCTTCCTCCCCCCCCACTCCCCTTCCCCCACCTCTCCCCATCTCCCATTTTCCCTTGTCGGTCGCTCGCCCCTTCCCTCTTTTCCTGGGACTCCGACTTGACTGCTCTAATTGCACCCCCCAAACCCCCGCATACGAGGACTTACTACTGTTTTATTAATAATTATTTAAGCGTTGTTTGAAGTTTGGAACAGCCTGAGAATACCAAAGAGGAAAAAAAGAAGGAAAAATCGGATTGAGTGTAAAGTTTATTTTTAAAATCATCATGGGATGAATAGGAGCCGTTGATTCAGATTGATTTTGTGGCAATAGCTGCATATTCCAGGAGTGTGTTTTGTCATAATTAAACCTTTAAAAACCAACGGGTACTTTGGGCCAAAAAAAAAAAAAAAAAAAAAAAGGAAGTCCCTACCTTGTTTCTTAAAAGGATATAAAATGAGCAGAATCCACACTTGGAATATGCTTAAGTGTGAACGAAGAAAACAATCCAAACCCAGTATATTTCGTGAATCATTAAGATGGTGAGAGTTTAATTCTCATTAAAAATTTTCCCAACATTTTCAAAGACACTCTCTTCACGCTCCTAAGACCTAATTTTAAAAACTTTTCGGAAGAAATCAAAATAATTCCCTTCTCATTCCCTTTTACCCATTGCAAGGCATTCTCCCCCTCGCCATCCCTTCCCCCTCTGGTGTGCGTGCGTGCGTGTGTGTGTGTGTGTGTGTGTGTGACCATAGACGACCCATACTAATCAGGTCTCAGAGTAAATAGCAGCGCAGGGCGATCTCAATGTAAATTGCGCTTGTCAGAAGCACACCCCCCTCCCTCACTTTCCCTCCTCCTCCCCTCACCATCCCCGTCAGTAGGTAGCTAAGAGGGAGGGGGAAAAAAAAAAAGAAAGAAAGAAAAAGAGGAGGGGGGAGGGGCTATCCAACCAATGGCGTGCTGGAGGCTTGGCTAACCTTAGACTCCCATTTTCTCTCCCCCCCGATTCAGGGCTCTGACCAGTCAGTCGCCTTTGATTATCAGTTGCCAGCAGCCCTTCTCTTGGCTCCTTGACACGAGCTCCATATAAGGCAGCGATCTCCATAGAAACGTGTCAGTTTCAATAGTAGTGTCAAAGTTCACTATATACAGACATTCGCGCAGATCCCCCTTTCGGAAACATTGCTCTGCGAGTCCTCCCGTTTAAACGCATTCAATTTTGGGGTCTCTCTCTCTCTCCTCTCTCTCTCCTCTCTCTCTCTCTCCTCTCTCTCTTCTCTCTCTTCTCTCTCTCTTTTCTCCTCCTCCGCCTCTCTCTCTCAATCTCTCTCAATCTCTTTCTCTTCTCTTCTCTTCCCTTCTCTCCTCTCTCCCTTTTCTTTTCTTACATATTCTATTAGTTGTTTCCCTCGTATTCTTCTTCTTCTTTCTCTTTTTCTCCCTCCTCCTTGCCTTTTACTCCATTCCTGCAGAAGAGAGAGGGCTAAACTTAAAAAAAAAAAAAAAAAAGGAGGAGGAGGAGGAGGCACCCCCTTCGTATTCTTCTTATCGTTATTTTATACATATATGATTTTTTTTGGAGGGAGGGTGTTGGTTCCCGGCTGAAGAGCACTTATTTAAAATACTAAAAAAAGAACATTTTTGGGCGATCTCCAGGGTTTTTTTAACTAGCTCTGTGTGTTATAGCAGAAGAAGCAGAAGAAGGAGCAAGAAAGAGGAAAAGAAGAGGATTATTTATTCGACCTACTTTGGATGTCTCTCGCTTTTTTTTTTTTTTTAAATTGCGATTCTTTTTCTTCTGATTTTTATTTTTTCGATTTCGCTGCGAATTCGTCGCCGGCGTGAATTATCTCGTATTTTTCTCCCTCTCCGTCACCTCCCGAAAGAAGAAGGCAGCGAGAGCCCGGCGCCACCGGCACAACAAAAAGAGCAAAGTGTGTGATCCTCGTCGCCGGCTGCCTCCCTCTCTCCGGCGCTGCCTTCCTGAATGGCTGGCTGCGTCCAGCCCTGGACCTGGCCCCCCGACACCAGCGCGCCCTGATCGCCGCCCGCAGCCTCGCCCCGCGCCCTGCTCGGCTCTCCGCGCTCCCCTCCATCCCGAGCCCCGCCAGGGCTCCCGCCGGGACAGCGGCGGCGGCGCGGGCGGCCCCGACCCGGGCTCGCGCTCCGGCTGCGGCCCCGACTCCAGCTCGGACTCCGGCCCGGGCCCCGGCTCCTCCAGCGGCGCTCGCCGCTGCAGCTGAGGCGGCGACTCCAGCGGCGCCTGCAGCCGCGACCTCCTCCTCCTCCGCCGCCGCCGCCGCCGCCGCCGCCGCCGCCGCCGCCGCCGCCGCCGCCGCCGCCGCCGCCGCCTCCTCCGCCGCCGCCGCCGCCGCCGCCGCCGCCCTCGCCGGCTTCCTCTATGTCGGCTGAGCCGGCGCGCAGCGTGTAGCCCGAGCGGCCGGCGGGCGGGCGGGCGGGCGCCCGGCGCGGGTGAGCGAGTGTGTGTGCGAGTGTGTGTGTGTGCGCGGGGGTGCGGGCGAGGCGGAGGGCGAGTGTGTGCGCGCGCCGTGGCCCATGCCCGCCGCCCCCGGCGCTGCGCCCCGCGCCGCTCCCGGCTGCCGCCTGTGCCATTTCTGATTTTGCAACTTGGGGAAGAAGAAAAAAGCGAGAGAAGGGAGAGCCTGCTCGGCTGGGGGGGGGTGGGGAGGGGGGGGAGAAGGAGAGCGCGGCCCCCCCAGGATCGGAGCGCGGGGGGAGCGGGCGAGGGGAGCAGGGGTGTTGGGGGGGGAGCCAGAGAGCCTGGGGGGGCTGCAAAAAGAGAGAAAGAAAACAGCAGGAACCACAACAAAACGCCAGCAGGGCGGGCGGGCGCGCAGCAGCAGCGGGGCGGCCGAGGCAGTAGCGGCGGCGGCGGCGGCGGCGGCGGCGGAGGCAGCGGCCGGTGCCCGGCTCGGGCTCGGCTCCCGCGACCCCGGGGCGCCCGGCGGGCCCCCCGCCCCCTCCCCCTCCCCCCTTCCCCTTCCCCTTCCCCTCCCAGCGCGCCCGCGCGCCCCGCGGCCCTCGGCGAGCAGCTCGGCTCCCCCCAGCGCTCCCCGGGCCCAAAGATATGGCAATGGTAGTTAGCAGCTGGCGAGATCCGCAGGACGACGTGGCCGGGGGCAACCCCGGCGGCCCCAACCCCGCAGCGCAAGCGGCCCGCGGCGGCGGCGGCGGCGGCGGCGGCGAGCAGCAGCAGCAGGCGGGCTCGGGCGCGCCGCACACGCCGCAGACCCCGGGCCAGCCCGGAGCGCCCGCCACCCCCGGCACGGCAGGGGACAAGGGCCAGGGCCCGCCCGGCTCGGGCCAGAGCCAGCAGCACATCGAGTGCGTGGTGTGCGGGGACAAGTCGAGCGGCAAGCACTACGGCCAATTCACCTGCGAGGGCTGCAAAAGTTTCTTCAAGAGGAGCGTCCGCAGGAACTTAACTTACACATGCCGTGCCAACAGGAACTGTCCCATCGACCAGCACCACCGCAACCAGTGCCAATACTGCCGCCTCAAGAAGTGCCTCAAAGTGGGCATGAGGCGAGAAGGTGAATATTTCTTCTCTGCTTCTTTCCCTGAGCTTCGCCCGCCTCCCCGGCCCTCTCTCTTTCTTTCTCTCGCGGGGGTGGCTGCTGTCTGGGGCTGGAGCTCCTGCGGTCCCGGCCCCGTCCCAGCCTCCCCTGTCCCCGCTGCCTTCCTCCCCCGGCGTCACCCCCCCCCCTCCCCAACCGAGCTCGCTGCCGCTGCCTCCCCCTCCCGGCCTGCGCTCCTCTCCCTGGCTCCTCCACCCCTCCTGCTGCCTGCTCAGGATTGTGTCCCTGGGATCGTGAGCTGTGGCTTAAAATCCCTTTACTTCCTCTGTCTTGGATGTGCTCGGTGTGTGTCTCTTTCCCGCGTGTGCGTGAGGATGCTTGGGGGCTGTGCTGGCATGAACTCGGGGAGGGGGTGCTTATTTCCCCCCCCCCCAGAAAACTCTTGTGTGTGTGTGTGTGTGTTTTTTTTTCATTCCACTTTCCCCTCCACCTCTTCCTTCATCATACCCTTTATTTAAAAACTGGGGAGGGCCGGGGACTGGAGGACCCTGAACCATGGATTCATTGCTGCATCATCCTTTTGGAAGCTTAGCTTGGAAAAAGAGGAGTGAGATTTATTGCACTTGTAGGTCTAATTAGGGGGGAAGGGGGGCTTCTGGCCTGTTCACTGGTTCCCTCTCCTCTTCACCGAGCTGGGGCCGCCTCCTCCAGAGCTGTGGCCTTGTTTTCACCCCTCTACTTTGAAAGGAAAGTTTGTGACTGAACCGTCCTTTCATAGTTGTGTCATTTTTTTAAAAGCATGATACTCGTTTTATTTCTTCATCAAACTCCACCCTCCGCTTAAATACTGCATACAAATTACAATTTACAACGGCATTTACCGATCCTTCTGATTTGGCTATAATGCATAGACTGCAGCTGGCATGAGCTTCCACTTCATTTAATCTCTGTGTTGTGTGGGTTCGGTTTCTTTTAACACAACTTTTGATGTTGTATTTAGATATGCTTCATGTTCATGTGGCAAGGGATGCAGCACTTTTCTTATAAATATATTTAGCCGTTTACAGTTAAAGTTTATCTCCTGACAATCATTAAAGATGTCTTACAGTCAAATTAGCGAACCAGTCAATTTTGCAGAATGCAGATTACTCCTTCTTGTAATTGACTTTAAAATTATATTTTATATGCCACAAGAAAAGAAATTGAATTCCTTCAGATCTCAAGGAGCAGGCAAATATGACGACTTCATTTCTAGCTCCAGGGAGATTTTGTAGGCATCTGAAAAAAAAAAAAAAACTGAATTGTGCTCTCATTTAATTGAAAAATAACTGCCAAGTTCAAAACTATAATTAGAAAAAAGTATTCTAGCTGTTATGTTTCAAGAGCTTAAATTGCATTGGGGCTTGCATTAAAATTAGAATCAAAGCAAACTTAAGAAAATAGTGCACAACCTGAAATAAGACAGCTATGTGTACATGGACATATCTATATTAATTTGTTGAGGGGGGGGGAAGAGTTCAGTAGCCCTAACTTTTCCTAAAGTTGTCTTTGTTTACATGGCAATTTAAAACGCTGGCACTGTTGAAGTAAAACATACACATTAAAAAAAAAAAAAAACTTTGGTCAGCTTTAAGAACTCAAAGCATGCTTACGTTTTGCATTCAGATGGTTAATGAATCCAGTGTTTTTGCAGTTGCAAGCTCGTGCATTCACTGGGCAAAAGCTGGCTGCAGGTTGCAGTGGCACCTCACAGGACAGACATTAATTATATTTCCCACTTTTTTCAATAATGTTTGGCTACTGTAAGTTCAACTCTTTTCTTGGAATTTTTCAATTTTCTGTTGCTTTTAACAGTGAACTTTGTGTGGGGCGAAGGGGAGGAGGGGGCAGGGGAGGGGTGCAGGATACTTGTTTTATATTCAAAAGTTGTAAGTGGTTATGTAACTTGTATCTATTTTAAGGATAATTCTATAGCATTTTGAGAGAATATGGAAACATTTTGAGCAAAACCCTGCTTGCTTGCAAATGAAGAGGCGGCTAGGCGTTTGCCTAGAACCACAACCTTTCTCTGGTTTCGCCTGTTCTTTTTTGTTTGTTTTACTCTGATTTGTTTCATTCTGGAGGGGTGAGTGGGATTTCCCTAAACCTGTGTGCTGCACCTTGGTGGTGGAGGGCTTGGGTGGCGCTTCCTTGGCCTTGCCGGACCGGGGTTGGGGGGCGGGGGGGGGGAGGTGTCCCTGCGCTCAGGCCTAGCTCTGGCGGGGCCGGGGTGGCCAGGGGCGCAGGCGGTGGCCGGGCACACGGAGCCGCGGAGCTGGAGGCCCGCACCCCACACTGCCTCCGGGCGCGGGCCGGGAGTGCGGGCGGGCGCGGGGCAAGATGCGCGGGGCGCGCGGGGCTGTAGGATGAGCCTCCGCATTGTGTCGGGGACGCGGCGGCGCGCCGAGGTCCGCAAGCCCCCTGGATGCACATTGCCTCTTTTCTCTCTTTCTTTTTGTCAGCGGTTCAGCGAGGAAGAATGCCTCCTACCCAGCCCAATCCAGGCCAGTACGCACTCACCAACGGGGACCCCCTCAACGGCCACTGCTACCTGTCCGGCTACATCTCGCTGCTGCTGCGCGCGGAACCCTACCCCACGTCGCGCTACGGCAGCCAATGCATGCAGCCCAACAACATCATGGGCATCGAGAACATCTGCGAGCTGGCCGCGCGCCTGCTCTTCAGCGCCGTCGAGTGGGCCCGAAACATCCCCTTCTTCCCGGACCTGCAGATCACCGACCAAGTGTCCCTGCTGCGCCTCACCTGGAGCGAGCTGTTCGTGCTCAACGCGGCCCAGTGCTCCATGCCGCTGCACGTGGCGCCGCTGCTGGCCGCCGCCGGCCTGCACGCCTCGCCCATGTCCGCCGACCGCGTCGTGGCCTTCATGGACCACATCCGCATCTTCCAGGAGCAGGTGGAGAAGCTCAAGGCGCTGCACGTCGACTCGGCCGAGTACAGCTGCCTCAAAGCCATCGTGCTGTTCACGTCAGGTGAGGCCGCGGTCGCCGGGAGGGCAGGCCGCGCCGGGGAGGCAGGCAGGCCGCGCTCCGCCGGGCCGGGCCTCGCGGGCCTCCCGGGCCTCCCGGGCCTCCCGCGCCGCCCCCGCGCCCCGCCGCCGCCGCCCGGGCCCAGGCCGTGTCCGGGGCGCGGCGCTGCGGGCGGCGGGGGCGCGGGGGGCGCGGGGGCGCGGGCGGCGGGGGCCCCGGGGCGGCGGGCGCGCGGCCTGGGTGTGCGCGGGGAGGGGGCGTTGGAAGTGCCTGGCTGCGCGTGTGTGCGGGGGGGCGTGTGTGTGTGTGCGTGTGCGCGCGGGTGTGCGCGCCGGCGTGCAGGCTTCCTGGGGGAGGAGAGGGAAGGCAGCGATCGTGGGAACGTGGCTTTCTCCTCCGCGCGGCGCGCTCCCCGCCAGGGTCTCCCGACGCGGAGAGGCGCACGCAGGCCTGCAGAGGGAAGGAGGCGCGCAAATAAATCATAAATAATCCCGCTTTATGGCTGCCTGATTTTCCCTTATCGGAAACCATTCATGTTTGCAGTTGCTGAGGTTATTGAGGGTCGTAAAAAAACGGATTCAATCTAAACAAGAAAGATAAAAAAAAACAAAAAAACAAAACAACAACAAAAAAACCACAAAAGGAATCCTGTAGGACCCGCAAGAATGGGAGGATTTCCCCACCCCCCCCCCTCCGGAGAGAAATCTCGTAGCCGTGCAAAACGCACGGACATTGGAAATTTAACAGAGTGCCTTAAAAATATCAAATTAAATGTAGGTGGTGGTAACATGCATGTTAACAATTTCTCTTATGATAGATGGTTCAAATTAACTTCCAGGAAAGTGCATTAAGGTTGCCTTTGAAGGCTCTAGTCAGAGCCTCTGAGAACACTGCCCGCTTTTTATTATTGTAACCTGCAAGAGGGAAACATATAAACACCCGGGACAGCAGGTAATGGGGGGAAATATAAACAAAGCCAGAAAGGAGGCTGGTGGGGAACAGAGCTACTCAGATTGGGGCCGGGGCCTTGCCCACTGTGAGTAGGGTTAGCTGCACTTTTACTCCCATTATTGGCACTATTGTTTTTAATTCCTCCATTCAGAGAACAAATAAACCATCCTAATAAATCTATCCTAGAGCCAGGACCTCCAAAGGCCAAATTAAAACCATTCCTGAGCGAAGATGGCAAAACCCCTTTCCCAAGGCCTTGTTGAACAGTAAGCAATGGTATAATCTATCAATATTTCCTGGCTTTCATGCGTGAAGAATCGTATTTACATTGTATTAAAATGACTCTTAAATTTGCACAATATTGTAATGTAGCAAATGTAGTATTAATATCGATCTGAGCAGCAGATAATTTATTTAGACAAGAGCATCTCATTTGTATGCAGGGTGGCCAGAGCCGTGGACTTGGACTGCCCCCCTTTTACTTGCAGTGCAAATGCAGGTCTGCTAGTGGGAGAGGGAGTTATTCTTTGCAAGAGGATAAAGTGCAAACCTTAAAACAAATGGAAGATTTATTGAATAGCCTCCTCAGTGTTTGAATGCATTTTATCTTAATAAGTCTTCTTGATGGAAACGTGTTTTTCAAAAGTGACAAAGAGCCTGGGAAGCAGCGACCGGGCTGCTTTAGCTCTGGCAGGCCTGGGGCCTGGCTGGCTCTCTACTCCCCGGCTCTTTAGCCAAATTAATCAGGAAGCAAGCCAGTGTCGGGGAAGCTGGGGTTTTAAAATCTCATCCAGTGAGGTGTCTTGAAGCAGAAATGTGACTTGGAGCTGGACAGAGGTCTTCTCAGGAAAGGTCTTTCCTCCCTTTGCCTTGTCCCCTACTAAGGTTCTTTGAACTCCCTTGACTTTTCTGATCTCCTGCCCTTTCCCAGAGAGAGGCGAGGACTGTGCTGGCTGCAGGGAAGATTGTGGAATTATTCATGCTTTTCTTTCAACTTTCCGCCCTAAAACATCCCCGTGGAAAAAAAAAAAAAAAAAGTGTCCCTTTTTAAAAAGTTTTCCCAAAGAAGTTTCCAAACTGCGTCTTCAAGGTGCAGAGGGAGGCTGAGAAGTGAACAATAACATTATTTTGTAGGAAAATTGCAAACAGAATATCTGAAAATGGAAATGGAGCTGTCAGTAGTAATTCACCCCCCCCCTCCTCCATACAACACATTTCCACTTTTGACTAAACTTGTTTTGATTGCTAGCCAGAAGGGAATTCATGGGAAGCCTTCTCAAAGTCATCCAACTTTTAAGCAAACTTTGAATGATGGAAAAGACAGTTTTAGACATATTGTCCAACGAGGTTTGCTCCGGCTAAGTATTTGAAGCTGGCACGGGGGGTTCCCTGTGGTGGTTTTCACATTTGGCCTCCGGATGGTATGCTTAATCCTTAATATTCTGGACAGCATCCAAGGACTAGGTCATGACCTGAACTTACTTTTTAAAAAAATTCATTAATTCATACACCTAAATATTCCCTCAAATAAATGGGACCTCCTCTGAAAGGAGCCATCTAGTTAACATAAATACAATAAATCCATTTTCAGCACAATAATAACTTTGATTTCTAGTTATGGCAGCTGATTACATCTATATTTCCTGAACACTAAACTCTTGTGAATGCACACCATGAAATACATTCTCTGCACTACAAAGGCTAAGCCGGGAGGGCCTGAGCAGTAATGGTTATTTATTTACATAATTTCTTTTCCATATACTATAAAAGAAATATTGAGGGTTCCCACATTGACACTAGCACATAAAAATTGAGACATGGACTCACCTCCTTTTCTTATCTCGGGTGTATCTCGTAGAATGTAAATATGTCCTGCATTAACACCCCCCCCCCCTTCCCTGCTCACCTAGCTTTGCTGCCATCACCAGCCAACTGATCTGAGCGCTCATACTGTCCGTGCATAGTTGGGGGGAGTCCTGTCCTGGGAGTATCCGGAGTAGGGATGAATAACTAGGGTGGGAATCCAGGCCTGAAGTAGGACTCCTGCTGGAGGGAGGCCACAGAGCTGGCCGGCTGGCACCTGGCAGCCAGGCCCAGCTACAGGCATTCTGCCTTCAAAGGAGGAAAGAAATCCAAGCAGCCAGCACAAGGCCCAAGCAAGCCTTTCCTGGGCTTCTCTCTCTTGGAGCGGCCTAGCTGGGAGAAGGGTAGTGTCCTTGCGCTCTGAGGGCCCTAATGGTAAATATCAGATAAATATTTTACAGACCTGAGGGGATGCCATATGGGTCTTTAAAAAAAAAATCTGCTGGGGTACCAGTGGGTCCTTTTCATACTGCATTGTCTGAGGCTGAAAGGGATCCTGTGGCATAATGGGCAGATAATGCATGTAAAGCAAGATATATGTAAATATGAGTCTGCATGGTGGCCATTCAGCAGGGCCAGGTTAGCAAGCAAGGCCAAGGGCAGACCTGGGGGGCCCCCTCTCTCAGCAACGAAGCCCCAAAGTGCTCCTGCCCTGGCCCTGCTAACCATAAAATCTCAATGGCTTGCCAGGTCAGGCCAGTGTGGATGCACCCGAGTGGCTGGCAGGAGTAATTAGACATCTGAGAGGAACCCATTCTGGATCTAGGGTCAAAGGAGACCTGCCTCAGAAGTTCTTGAATTAGCACTAGTTTTATTTGTATTTTTGCTCAAGGCCATTGCCTTGTAGATGAAGGTGTTAGACTGCTTTGTAAATCCCAGTTCTTGAAATAGAAAGACATAAAGCTCAGAAACTCAGAAGCAGACACGGGCTTCACTTTGAATCGTTTGGTGTGACTTCTTAGGGTCACACTTGCCCATTCACGATTATATAACGTCCTTTTGGGGGCATTGCCATGCATGAATTTCTTCCCAGATCTATATATTAGCAAACTCTGCCTTTGATCTCGAGTCAACCTCCTGACTGGCAAAGGGCTCCTCTGTGATCTTCCTGTTTTTTAAAAAATATTTATTATTAATATAACAAATAACAAGGGTGTTTGAACTAAGAGAAGAAGCTTTCACTTCATTCCTTTCATTCCACCTTCTCCTCCATTTCTTTGCCTTTAGTTAGTTGATACAGTATAAACTGCTGTCTTGAAAGATTTTTAGGGGACCATGAGGAGCCCTGGTTGATAGGAGATAAACACACAGGTCTTAAGATGCTGTCATTGTGTGTAAGTGCCTTCTCCCCCTTGGTCCTGTGACAGGAAGCCTGTCTCCCCAAATCCCCCCCTCAACTCCCCACCTCCCAGTTTGGAAGCAGCAACAGCAGCTGCCTCCAGCCCAGCTTTGTGTCTGATCGTGGAAGATGTCTCCTTTCCGCAGCCTGGAGTAACTGAGCCATATTCCTTCTGATTATTATACAGCTTACAGAGATGTGACCAATTTTCAATTACTTGATCTAAAGCACAGATAGAAGCGTACACTCTCACCAAGGATTTGCTGCAGAGTTCTCGCTTGCTCAGATAGTGGATCTCAAATCCTGTACTGCTAGAGCATGGGCTCGATCTGATTTCCCGCACTGCCAGCCCTTGATTCCTTACCACCACCACCACCAGCACCACCACCGCCCCTGCCCCCAGGTGTTTGTTCACTATACAATCTAGGTTCTCCTTGAGGATTTTGGTTGGGGTCCTTTGGGTTTGAGAGGGAAGACTCCAGGAAGCCTGTAAGAACTGCCTCCAGGCTACGTATTTCTTCAGGGCTTCTGCACACCCCAAAATCAGGGGCAAAAGGGGCAAAAGTCCTCCCTTTAATGAGCACAGTGGAAAGATGCTCCCCTGCAGGCGGAGGACAGGTTGCTTCGCACAGCAAACATGGCTCCAGCATCGTACATTATTTAATCCAAAGGTGAAAGAGGAAAAACAAAGGGACTAGAGAGGTTGCTGCCTCTGCATGTGTGTTCTTCTGTCTCCAGCTCCCCTAGGCTTGGGCGAGGGTGGGGAGTTGTTGATTTATTTTTATTTGTATTGGGGGCCGAGGGGAGGGAATGGTGAGGAAGGCTTGGGGAGGTATGGAAAGGAGGATTTTTCCCCCCTCTTCCCTCCTATTTCTTTTCCCCCCTCTTACAACCTAAAAAAATTTTTTTCCCTCATGGTTTGTTTGTGCCTTTGCTCTTCACTAACCTGTGTGTGCCCTCCCCCTCTTCTCTCCTTCTTGTGGCTGCACGGCCAGACGCCTGTGGCCTGTCGGATGCCGCCCACATCGAGAGCCTGCAGGAGAAGTCGCAGTGCGCCCTGGAGGAGTATGTGAGGAGCCAGTACCCTAACCAGCCCAGCCGCTTCGGCAAACTCCTACTGCGACTGCCCTCCCTGCGTACCGTGTCCTCCTCGGTCATCGAACAGCTCTTCTTCGTCCGTTTGGTAGGTAAAACCCCCATCGAAACTCTCATCCGGGATATGTTACTGTCTGGGAGCAGCTTCAACTGGCCTTACATGTCCATCCAGTGCTCCTAGACCTTGGGCGCTTCCCACCTGCCCCCGCCTCCCTAGAGACTCAGAGGACCGGCGGGGGCCATGGACTCCAAAGCTGCGGGGACATCCGGGCGGCTGTTGCAGGGTGCAGCCAGGCAGGGGGGAGGTGGGCCGGGCCGACAGGAGCAGCCCACCCTGCAGAAATGCAACCCGAGCTGCAAACCAGGAGAAAGAGACTCTCTTTAGGATCAGATCTGTGAACATGTTGGAAAGGAAAGAAAAAGGACCTTGTGTCTGGTGAGAAAAGGAAAAAAAAAATTGGAAGAGAGGACCATGAGAATTTTAATAAAACAGAAGGAGACTAATGGACCTTCCAGGATTTATTGTGGACGGATGTGGATATATTCTGTACAGAAAACAACACACATGGAAGTGGACTGAATTCTATGTAGAAACACACACACACACACACAAACACACACACCCCAAACATTGTTATTCATTTTGTAAAATACTAGTCTTTATTTTCATTTTTTTGTAAAATTTAAACATCGTATGCACATAAAAAAAGGAAACAAGAATTAGGGGAAAATAACATTTTCCAAATAATTATAAAAAAATTGTCCTGTGTCTATGTATCTATATCTGTTTTGTATTTTTTTCTGGTTCCAAACCAGATTTCCTGTGATTCTATACTAATAATTTTTGATATAACCCTTTGCTTCTTATAATGAGTGCGATATATGTTGTCGAGGCTGTTCTTCAAGAATTAAAATTGAAGTGAAAATTTAAACAAAAAATAAAAGAATTTAGCAAAACCCACGTGTCTGGTTACTTGACAGATGTCCTGAGTGCAAGAGAACCCTCCCATTAATTGCCATTCCAATTATGATTAGAACGGGAGGTGAGGGTGGAAACTTCTAAGGTCCATTACGAAGTTGTCTAGATTTATTTCCTCAAACCAAGCCGCCGCCTTGGTTTTGTAAATGCAGAGGGTCAGGCTCTGTGTGGGCTGGGACGGGCAGGGAGAGGGCAAGGCACCTTGGTGGCTCCCAGCAGCTCTCGTGACCTTGTGGATGGTTGGTGCCCTGCACAGAGCCAAGCGGGGAGCCCGGAGTAGGCTCGGTTGGAAGTGGAGGCCGAGTCCAGGGGCCATTGGCTTCAGTGACCGCAGGTGGGAACTTGCCCACGCTGGAGAGGCCCCGGAGAGGCGTGGGGAGCTGAAAGGCGGATTGAGGGCAGGGGAGGGCTGCTCAGAAGCCTCATGTCCCTATAACTGCAAGATCGGCCTCTCTCCAGCTCTGGGAGAGAGAGTTAGGGCCTCAACGCTGCCAAACCTACCTCTGCTCCCCCTTATGGTCCGCTGCAGAGCTGCCTGGGGTTTACCCTTCACTCCAGCCTCTGTGACAGGGGTGCCCTGGAGGGCTCTCAAGCTCAGTTGGGTGAAGGGAAAGGCCCCCCTGTGGCACTTATGGCCATGGACCTGGAACTGGGGAGCTGGTGAGCTAGGCTGGAGCAGGTTCTTTCCAGGAGCAGCGTTTGGGCTCTAGTGGCCCTTTCAGGGCAGAAACCTGCCGCTGAGGCCTCTCTTTGGGGTGTGCGTGGGGGGCTGCTCTCTGTTACAGCTTTCCGAGCATGAATGTTTTATAGGATTCTAGTCGGCGCTGCAAGAACACATACTACCAAGGGAGCTTTTTCCTAACGTATTAATAAAGGCAGATCTTTTCAAATAACACCTCTTACCTCCTCCCCCACCTCTCACCCCCAAACAGGCCTTGGATGAGGCAAGTGCTTCACTTTCAGAAGTCATTGACAAAGTTTTGCTTTCATTTGCTGATGAGAAACCTCCAGGATCCCCCACTCCTTTAAAAATGTATTAACAAGCTCCAAGCCGCCTGAGTGAGGTTTTAATATTCTAGGTGCGGTGCGGCCAGGGCAATGCCACACTGTGTGGAGAAACCCCTGCGGGTCCACCTGCCACCGGGCCTGAGCCTTAGGGAGGCAGGGAGGGCACAGTGGCTGGAGTGAGGGGCGGTCGGGGGCCCTCCGGCCCTCGCAGGGGTCCCAGCCCGCCCTGGGCCTCAGCCTTTGCACTACACTGGGGGCAACCGGCTTTGAGCCTAGACTGACCGTCCTGCGGACTGAGCGCCCAAGGCCCAGAGGGGCAAGGGAAGAGCTCACGTTTAAACCCCTGACCGCCCCCCAGAAAGTCTCAGAGAGCCCTCCCGGGTTGCCAGATGAGGGAATGGGGGGGTTGGGGTGGGGTGGGCTGCAGGCCCGGTGCAGGGGGGAGGGGATTCGGTCGAGCTGCCTCTGAGCGCTCACCGATCCTTGCTGCCTTTCTTGAAATGAGATGTAAATATATTCATTACAGAGTGATCCCTCTGATGAAAACAGATAAACATTTTTGTAGGTCGGAAACGTATTTTTCAATTAATTTCAATATGGAAGCCCCAGCACAAGGTGGCCAGTGTGGGGACCCTCCCAGAAGCCAAGGCCTGGGGTGCACCAGGCTCTCGCTCCCGGCCCAGAGGGGACAGTGGTAACTGGCCTGTCGCGGGCCTCGGACCGGCCTGGAGCCCGGCCACCTCTCCGGCCTGGGCCCGAGGCCCCAGCAGACCAGCGCCGCGGCAGGGAGAGCAGGCCTCGCCCCTCAGGGCCTCACTGACCCCTCACAGGCTCGGTGCAGGAACTGGGGGCGCTGGGCCCGGCGACCAGAGGGGGACCGGGTGGCCCGCTCCCTGCCAGGCGGGCCTGGCTGGGGGCTGTGGGCAGGGGCTCTCTCCTGCACTCTTCAGAGGTCTCTGTGTGTCTCAGGCGGAGAGACAGAGCCTCCCAGGAGACTCAGGGGCTCTGGGGGTGCCCCCCCCCCCGCAGGGCAAGGCAGGCTTCGGGAGCTCGGAGGGCACAGCGGGCCCCACAAGTCTGCTCAGGCCTCCCGAGGTTCAGGAGCTGAGAGCGCAGTGTTCAAGCCCTGGGCTCAGCCTTCCAGCAACCAGGGAGCGCCCCCTCTTCTCCCGGAGCCCTGGCAGGGCTCCCTGGCCCGGCTGACCCGGGCCCCAGGCCCAAGGACTCAGGGCCCAGCGGCCCCCCGGCCGCCCCGCTGTGCAGAGGGGCCGCCCCAGGAGTGGCCGCGGCCTGCGTCCCCTCAGATCCTGGAAGCCACTGGGCAGAAGGCGAGGGGGAGCGGGAGGGAGTGTCCTCTGCCTGGGTGGCCGCCCAGAGGCCCCAGCAACGAGCCCGCCTTGGAGCCTGGAGCCGAGCGCCAGGGGGAGCCGTGGAACGTGGGGGCGAGGCCGCAGGCAGGTGTGGGCGCCCGGGTCACGGGGCCTGCGGAGGCCGAGGCGCAGCGGCCCTAAGGAGCTGGCAGGGTAGGACCGGGCTGTCCCCAAGGCCGAGCAGGTACATCAGAACTGTGGGAGAGCGGCCCACACAAGGTGACGTCCCCCTCGGAATTACCTGTGACATCTGAAAGTCAAGCGCTCCCCTTTCTAACCCAAACACTTCCTGGGCGACTGAGAACTTTGGGGGCTTTGAAGTCGGGTTAAACTACTTTAGCCACACGCTTTCCTGAAAACATCAAAAAGCCATCTTAGGACGTGCTCTCCTCTGGGGATTTCTAGGGCAGGAGGTTGCGCCCCGTCCGCAGCCAGGGGACAAAGAGTGGCCTCAGGGAGTTAAAATGTGACCTCAACCCCCTCCCCAGCACACCCCAAACTGCCCAGGCCTGGGGAAAGCCCCCGGGGTGGGGATGGGCGTCCCTCCTGGCCACCAGAACAACCCTGGGCTTCCCGGGCCCTGCCCCTTGGGTTGCTTCAGGCTCGCGGACTCCATCGGCCGCAGAGGGTGTCGGTGGGCTGCCCCCCAAGCCCCGTCTCCCAGCTTTGAGGTCAGGGCCACTAGGTTTGCGGAGCCCCTTCTATCCGAGCCCACCTGAGCTCATCTGCTTGGAGAGTGCAAAAAGTTTATTAAAAAAAAAAAATCCTCCCGGTCAGCTCACAGGCAGCCCTTAGATGTCCTACAGCGCCAGGATCACCCCCTGTAAGCCACTCGAGTCTCCAGAACGAATCACCTGAATGTCCCTGCAAATGGGAGACCCTGAAGGAGAGTGGGGAGGGTGGGCAGGGAGACACAAGTGGAAACTAATAAAACTCTTGTTAGAGGGCCCGCTCAGGATCCGCGGTGTCACTGGGCCTTTTACTTGGAAAGCCAAAGAGTTGTATTCCTAAATGAGTTAAAGACCCATTTACCTCTGTCGTGTTCTATTCATCAAGCCACAAGTTGAGAGTTCCTAACATGAAACTATTTGTTTGCTTACACAACCAGCTGGGCGCAATTTCACGTCTGAGATATCTATCTGAAAGCGCCTCTCATTTATTATCTCTCCTTGTCAGCGAATCCATTTTCAAGCTCCCCCTCCCCCCTTTGGGGTTTATTTATTTATTTTTGGTGGGACTTCTGCGCCTGGGAGGACCTGGGTCTCCAGAGCTCCCCAGGGAGCAGCCGGTCCCTGCGGGGGGGGGGGGGGGGGGCTCCTGCTGTGCCCGGGGCACCCGGACCCGGGTTGGGGGGAGGGCAGCAGAGGTCCCCTGCTGACCCCGGCGGGCGCCCCAAGGGCCAGGGTGAGGGGCGGGTGGCGGGTGGACCTGGCGGGACACCCTGAAGCCGCCCTTCTCCCGGGGTGTCCCCCCTGCTAGCAGTCCCAGAGTCAGCCGCAACCACCTGTGCGAGGAGGGGTGGGAGGAGGCCCGGGAGGGGAGTCCAGGAGCCTCTCTCCCAGTTGGGGGCCCGAGATGCAGATTTGAGAGATGCTTTTACAAAGCCTCACCTAATCCCACGGGGCCAATTTCTTCTCCCAGGCTGGGCCCGGAGCGCAGAGTGAGTAACCAAGATGTAAATAGTTGTGTGATGGGTTGGGGGAGGGGGCAGCGCATTTATTGTGTGTGTGCGGAGGGAAGAAGGCTGCACGTGGTTTCAATTTTGAAGCACAAAGAAATAACATGCAATGCAGAAAATAGGTTTATGAATGTAATTGAGAGGAAAGAAAACAATTAACACGGTGCAAGGTTGCACACTCGATTCTCCACCCCTCGCCTTCCCTTCTACCCCAATTTTGAGAAATCCGGGTCATGTGAATAGAGTGGGTCTAGGCAGTTGGATCCGGCTGACAAGGGAACCCCTGATGGAGATCACAGTGATGGGTGGATAATGGTGTCTATCCATCTCCTAGTCGGCTAAGGCCTCCTCCGACCAAGCTGAAAGCGAGGGATCAAATCCCCAAGTCCATTGTATACAATGTCCGTAGTTGTAAAGGTGGAAAGGAGAAGGGGTGTGTGTAAGGCAGGGGAGAGGGAGAACGAGAAAGAGAGATAGCCAGGGATTTCTTTAAGACAGACCAGGCTGGTCTCTGCAAGCTATCCTATTGTGTTGATTTAGGAGGACATTTGCTGTATATAACGTTTAAGGCTGATAATATCATTGCGCAGCCAGATAAATAAAGCGTTGGCCCAACCGTGGGGTCAGCGATCGATCTCTGGGCTCAGAGGAAAAGGGAGAGAGACAGGATCGAGCACGAGGCTCTGTCTGTGTGCTTGTCAGGCGGCAGGCAGGAGCCCGAGTGTGTGTGAGCGTCAGGGTGTGCGAGAGAACCAAGTCTTCAGCTGGCCAAGAGGCTCATTAGCATTCCTAACCCATGGACCTGCGCTGACAACTAACAGAGATATCCCGCTCACCACCAGGCCTCGTCTCCTTTTGTCTTCAGATCTGGAGGAGAAAAAGATTTCTCGGTGGAAGCTGGAGCCTGAACTTCCATGTGGTTGATGGAGATTCAGGGTATAAAGAGACGTTTCAGGATCCTGCCTGGTCTTTCACTCTGCTTTTAAAAACTTCCCTCCTAAAGAAGGAAGTTCCTTTTTTTTCTTTTTTTGCCTTTCTCTCTTAAAGTGTAATATGTTTGTTGCAACTCCAAGCTTAAATGAGAGGGAAAATTCCCTGAAAATATTTTGCCATTTCTCCTTGTTGACATGCAGAGAGGTGGATGTTTATATGTTTGGCTCACAGACACATGTAAAGCTGGTACTTTTCAGGATTTCTAGAACATAGCAACCAGGGGTTGTTGGAGATTTTTTTGTTTCTCTTCTTTCTTCTGCTTGGTTTTGTTTTGGTCGTGACAAAATTCATTTGGTTTCCCACAATACAGGGTCTGCTTATTACCTTATCAGTCCGCTGTTTGGGTAAAGTACAACCTTTGAAAATTAAATAGGGTCTAGTTTTGTGTTAACCATCAGAAATGAGCAATTTTAGAGGCCTCCACTATTCCAAGGGACATTGTAAGATTACACTCTTTCACGCGGTTTTAATCACCTTACACCTATTTGGGGTTAAGTGTCTCAGTTAACTACATCTCCCAGGGATAAATACGGATCCAGTGCTGTCCCAGATCCTGCGCCTTGAACTCCATCAAATGAGGCAGATAGTTTTACATCGGAGTGTACAAATTATCCCATGTTGACAGATGTTTGTCACTTAGTAACTTCTTTCCAAGTTTTCCCCCTCCCCTAAGCCTTCTTTCTTGCTTGCTTTGTTGTTTTAAAATATGCATGTCTCTCACTGGAATGCCAGTCACGAGTGCAAACTTTGTGTCCAACCTCCCACATGAAATGATCCTTTTAGAGGGAACTCGATATGTCTCAATCTGCACTTCACTCAAAGCCTGTGGGTACGGGCCACTCACTCACTGGTCCTGACTTCAAAATAACTCAGCAGAAACGAGTTTCCAACTAAAAATCCCCTCGAATGTCTCCCAGGGAAGAAATATAGCTCCTATAATTAAAGGAGGCAACGGCCGGAGGGGGAATGCAGCCGGCAGCCAAAAAAAAAAAGTAAGAGTTTTATTTATTTGCTGATTGAACTTGGGTTGTCACGACCAGCAGGTTTATCCACACTGGAAGTGCTGGCGGTTTGTACTGTGTGTGCACAAGAGGGAGAGGTGGGCAGAGAAGAAGGGGAAGGGGAGGATGACACGGAACAGGGGGTGTGCAAGAGGTGAGGACAGATTTGGGGGAGACAGAAACTGATCTCTGTGGGACAAGGTAAGGCAATTTCCTAGCACTGGGTTTGCGTAAAAACTTGTAGCTGAGGGAAATGGGAGGGGGGGAGCTCAGAGGAGAAGAGGGGGTAATTATAGTAAACTCCTAAATGTGGGGTATCGTCAGGCAAAGGAGGACTCTGATTTCCCTAGAAAAGTAATGTGACAGCAGGAAAATTATTAGCTGTGCTGTGTGTGGCGGTTTCGGTATGTGGGGGGTGGAATTATGAAGAGAGGAGCCGGAGAGCAGGGAAGAAGTTCCAGGACTCAAAGCACAAGTGCCACGGAGCCAGAAGCCCTCCACCCTCCTTGGCAAAAGTTGCCTAGTAGGTGTGGACGTGAAGTCTCTAGAAGACATCATCTTTACATCGTATTTTAATGAGTTTCATCTATTTGAACTGATTCTGGCATTAGAAGCACTTATAGGATGATTCAGTTCACAGGATGAAGAACACCTCCCCATCTCTTTGGCCAGCCCCCCCACCCCCACCCCCCCAAAAAAGAAGCTTCGAAACAGAAGGAGTACTCAGGCTGGGCAGCTCATTTCTATTAAAAAGGCAAAACTTTAGCACTGATGGAAAACAGATGAATTTTTTTCTCCCTCTCTCTGAAACAGTTACTCTCTTTTACTGATGTGAAGTGACGTCAGCAGGGCCTGTCCTATCCCCTTGGAGGGAAGGGAGGGAGGGAGGAGGAGGGGATGGAAGGAGGGAGCTGGGAGAAAGAGCTACAGAAAAAGAGAAAGAGCGAGCTGAGAGAAGAGGGAAGGGAGGGGGCGGGAAGGAGAAATTGAGAATGAATATCCTCCACTTTTTTGACCAAAATTCCACAAAGAGTGGGCAACACGATGCCTGGGAAGCCCGTCACGGAGAGGACACCCTTCTCAGCTCCGGCCCGGTCGGCATACCCTAACATATGGAAAGCTTACAGGCCCTGTGCACTTATAGGAGCCGATAATGCATTAGCTCTCAGCAATATTTACAGCACCGCGCTTAATACACACCAGATGGTTCGCGACTGTGCCGCCCCAGCCAGCTCGCTCCTCGGTTTTACTCGGCGGCACTTTGTTGCAATTACGCTCCATGCTGAGACCAATTTTATTGGTGACCTATTTTTCATATTTGCAGCGTTTTATGTTAAAAACCTCCTCTCTGGCCTTTTTTTTTTTTTTTTTTTTTTTTTTTTTGGGGAAAGGGCAGCAGCGCCCAGGAAGGGAGAGCTGGGGAGGATGCTGCTGCAGCTGTCGACGTGGGGATGCCTAGATGCATATTTATCACGAGGTTGCACACCTCGGGTTTAAGGGAGTCCACCGGGTAGACATAAATACTCGGGTCATTACGTTGGTTTCCCCCAGCCCCTGTTTGTCAGACCCCCGCGGACTGTCTACGCGGCGCGTTCGCCTCCGAGTCGATACAGCGGACCATAAATATTGTATTCCATTAATTACCACGCCGCTGGCTGATGCCGGGCGCCGGCGTCCTCGAGCGACGCAGGGCAAATGAGGACGCGGCCCGAGCGCGTTTGCAGGCTGCGAGCCCCGCTGACAGCGCCGCGGAGCCGGGTCCCGGGGCCCGCGCGGCGCGGCGGGCGGCCTGGGTCGGGGCGGGGCGCGCCTACCTGCGCCCGGGCGGCGGGGACCGTCCCAGAGGCGCGCCCCGCGGGGCCTCCCCCCCCCACCTCCCGCCTCGGAAACACCCCCGGGGGCCCGACTCGGGGACTCTGCTTTGCACCGAACAATATAAATACCCCATTTGCGGCGACGCAGGTGTGCTCTTCCTACCCAGACTCTTCTTTTCCAACCACCCCCCCCAACTCCTCGTTGACACTGACTCTTTATACCCCCTTCCCTTGCTTTAAAAAAAAAAAAAAGAAAAAGAAAAATCACAGATGTTTACTTTATTGATATAACCTATACCATGGTTAGGCGGAGAATAATATGCCTCAACTAACAGTCATTTAGCAAATAATAGAGGCGTTCTGGATGCTTTCCAACGTTACACATGTACTTGGTCATAAAATGATACGTGAAAAAATTAACATCTGCTTTCCTAAAATAAAGTGTGCCAAGTAGCTTTTTATGAATGCTTCCCTCATTTTAAAAAGAAATATGGAGAGATAAACTGGCACCCAGATGTATGGCATATTTATAATGGTTTTAGGATTTAAAGGTAGCTATTCATTGCACAAACCATTTAGAAGCTGACGGTTTAAAAGCTACTTAACCCCAGACATCTTCGAATCCTGAAGAGTCTTCCAAATTTTATTATTTAAAGAGGAATTTACTGTAATTTAATTGTGTATCAAAGCAGAACTATGTGCAAGTCGGGGCACTGCAGCCTGAGCTCAACAGAAATTCCAGCCCGCCTTTTATTTACCTAATTTCTCAGCAAGGTTCCCAGGCCCTTAAGAAAGCAGAGCTGGA
This sequence comes from Canis lupus dingo, assembly GCF_003254725.2. Taxonomy (NCBI): domain Eukaryota; kingdom Metazoa; phylum Chordata; class Mammalia; order Carnivora; family Canidae; genus Canis; species Canis lupus. The sequence goes on along the minus strand of NC_064245.1, from coordinate 15,601,547 downwards.
AAGTTTAGTTGGGCTCTTTTTTGTTGTTGTTTAATTCCACTATTAGGAAATGAGGCCTACCTTTGAATTATTTCATTAGGATTTGGCCTTTTGGGGGAAGGGGTGGGAACCATAATCATTAGTGGCTTTTTATTATTTCTACAATAAATGGCTAGATTCTTTGTTGAATAAGCTGCTTGAATGTTTTGCAGATGTTCCACTTAGACCAAATCTGACCCCCTATTTCCTCCCAAATAAGTCGCCTAAACTCTCCCACCAGTGCATTTACTCGAGAGCACACTCCCCCATCCTGGCAAGTTTATAAGTGTAGAACATATTCTTATGAAATTTCCACCTAACTGCACACACGCACACATACACATTTACACACACACACACACACTCCCACCCACCGAGCCTCTGAGCGTGGCAGAGGATAAGAGAGAGAGAGAGAGAGAGAGAGAGAGAGAGAGAGAAAAAAGCCGGGGAAACTGGTGAGGCGGAATGGAAAGGAGGAGGGCAGTCAGCCCAGTGGTTACTCCCCTGCGCGGAGGCGCGCGCTGCTCGGGCCTCTCGCCCCCCTTTGTGCCTCGGGTTGGGAACGTAGGGGGTGGCCCGGCCGCGCCTACCGGTTCCCCAGCGCTCGGGGGGCGTCGGCCCTCGGGCTTTCGGGCCGCCCGGGGAGCCGGAGCCGAGCCGCGCTCCCCTTGGAGCCTCGCGGCCGCGCGTGGGCAGCGGGGGGGCTGACAAAGGGCTCCGCGGGGCCGGGGTGCAGGGAGGTGCAGCCTGGGGGCAGAGGGGGCGACCGGGGTTCAGGGGGCGGGGTGCAAGGGGGGCGGCCGGGGTGCAGGGGTCGGAGTGCAGGGGGGGCGGCAGGGGTGCAGGGGGCGGGGTGCAGGGGGCGGGGCGCAGGGGGGCGACGCCCGGGGTGCAGGGGGGGCGCCGGGGTGCAAGGGTCGGAGTGCAGGGGGGCGACGCCCGGGGTGCAGGGGGGCGGCCGGGGTGCAAGGGTCGGGGTGCGGGGGGGGGGGGGGACGACGGCCAGGGCGCAGGGGCGGGGCCGGCAGGGGCGCAGGGGGGCGGCGGGCGGGGCGCAGGGGGCTTCCTGAGAGCCGGGGCCCCGCCGCCCCAGGCCACGGGCCGCGCGCGGGAGGAGCCGCTTGTCCCCTCCGCTCTCGCTGGGGAAGCGCTCGGAGGGCGCGGAGCGCGGGCAGGGCCGCGGGGGGCGGGGGCGGCGGAGGGGGAGGCCGAGGACACAGCTCCCTTCTGAGTGACAGGACTCCTTTTCAAAGGGCAAACAAGGAAAGGGAAGGGGGAAGGAAGAGAGAGAGAGAGAGAAAAAAAAAGTCCTGATATGAATAGGAGAATTTTCCAGGTTTCGCAGTGACTCCCACTCCTCCCCTTTTCAAGACCGAGATCCTTCCCCTTCTTTTCCTCCTCCTCCTTCTTTTTCTTCCCTATTCCCTTTTCCTTCCCTTTCTTTCTGTTTTTAGGTGGGAAGTGCGTGTGCAAGACGGGTCTTGATGGGTTTCAGGAGAAGGAACGATCTGTTAACTTTCAAGCCTCTTTTGGGGCTGGAGAAGAAAAAAATAATTTTGCTGAAACGTTGTGACCTGGGTCGGGGCTCCCAGGCCAGACGGGGTGGGGCAGCAGGGGAGTGAGGCTCCCGGGCAGAGGTCTTTCGGTTAGAGACGGTGTGTTTGTGAGGGAAAGACAGGGACTACCTTCCAAACTCCTCCCTCGCCCCAGCACCCAAACCTGTCAGGTCTTTGCTTCTTAGCAGAAAAGAGACAGTGCCCTTCTTTGGACACCTCTAAGGTGATCATTAGATGCCTCTGTGAAAAATCAGGTTGGGAGAGGACAACTCATCTCTCTCACCCATGGATTTTTAAAGCCTGCCTGTATTTGTAATTTGATCTTAGAAACACTTTTATTATGTCCATTCTCAACCCTGGCTATTTTTGTTTTTAATTGTTGAAGGGCTATGGCTTAGAGAGAAGACAACTTTCTTTTTAAAAAGATTTAAACCCACAGTACCAGTTGTTTGTTGTTGTTATCATGATTATGATGGTTATTATGTCATCCCTCCTTTTTGCACTTGATCTGATGAGAGAACTTTTTAAAAGAGTGTGAAATGAAGGACACAAAGACAGTATATCAATGAAAAGAAGAAAGTGGCCCTTTTAATGAGAACTAAAGAAAACCCAAATGTAGATGAAGTGTACCGTAAAAGCTGCTTCAAAGTCCATCCTAATTCCCTTGGGCTCAGTCATCACGAACTTGTGGTAATTGGGAGTTCTTCACGGAGGTAAGGCGGCCCTGGGTGGGAAGTCCTGCAGATGCACCTCCCTGCCCCATAATTCCAAATACATTTTAACCAAGAACTTGGAGATTTTACAGAACTCAGATTTGGCTACTTCACTCTCAAATGCTACCTGCCCATTAAAGTAATTTGTTTTCTTCCCGAGTCACCGTCCTCACGAAGGGAGCTTCACCCTCCTGCTCCCCGCACCCCCCAGCAGGTTGGTATACGCTGGGCCATATTCTAGGTTTTGACTATCATTTTGTGATCAACTCTGTTTAATTTTCTATTTATTTTTGGACCTCAGCCTTTCTGGATCACAAAAGTCCCCACAAGCAACACAGCAATAAATCCAAGCAAAAATAAGACAGATTTCCTCATCGATGTGTAATAAAGTTAAAGGACATTGTTTTGTCAGACAAGCGCTAAGTAGAAAATAAATCTCAGAGTCTGGGGAAACAAAACGGAGCGCTGCTGGCATGTGTGTAAATTTACTTTTAAAAGCAATAAATCAATGTTAAATTAAACAGCTGGGTACCCTGTCTAGGAGAAGGTTCAGTGTTTAAGAAGACCTTGATGGGAGAAATGTGCTATTTAACAAGACACCAAAAAAAAAAAAAAAAAAGAGTTAAATTTTTATTGTGAGCTGAGGCAAGACTGGCCTGGGAACTTCTCTGAACTTCCTAGAGGAAGACGAGGCATGTGAACTGTATCTACTTGCCATCCTGAGAGCCTTACATATATGTTTTCAGGCATCAGGAGGCAAGGAGGTTTCGTGGAAATGTCTTAGATGTTTTGGAAATTGTCGATTAAGCTCTCAGATCCTCTCTTTATTGGCTTAGGTTTGTTGGAGGAGGGGTTATGATTTTTTTGTGTGTGTGTGTGTGTGTTTTTTTTTTTTCTGTAAATACTCTAACCTGTGGAGATATTTTAATGAGCACATTGAACATATTCTTATCAAATGGTTCCTTTATTCTCAATGTGGCTGTTTCGCCCAGGATATGGCATAGTGGAAAAATAAAGAGATCTGTTATTGCATATCTGTTATGCCTGTTTTCATTGAGAAGTAAACCTGAGGGGGGAGTAGCATTTAAAACTCAACTGGAATGTTGTGATAGTCATTTTCTAAGGGTTCTTTCTTTCTTTCTTTCTTTTGTGGTTGGTTGGTGGTGGTGGTGATAGTGGTTTTTTGTTTTGTTTTGTTTTGTTTTTTTCCCCAAAACACTTCACTGGGAAAAATTGTATGTGTGGGGTTGGGGCAGGGGCCAGAACAATAGAAAACCCAAGCTCGGCTCTGTGTTCTAAGAACAGTGTGAATCAATGAGTTATGACAAAGGCAATCATCAATAGCAGGAAATTAGGATAGTTTAAGGCTAGCATATATGTGCGTTGGATTTCTGTCCCTCCACTCCCAATCTGAAAGTAAAATTCTGGAAGGGATCAACAGAAGTACTTTAGAAAGCAGACCTATTATTGAGAGGAGACTTCTTGGTCTTTTGAATTCGGATCGACTGCTTTCCAAGGGAAATATGTTGTTCTTGCCTATACAGAAACCAGTAGGTTTATTCCTTATTCTTTACTTTCTTCGCATCACAATCTCAGGAGCTTTGTTCTGCTAGCCCAGGTCCGCAGAATATTCATACAATTGGATAACATCATTTAAACCTAAAAAGAAAAAAAAAAAAACTGGAAAAAGTGCTGTTTTTCCCCTCAAGCTACAAACTAACAGGCGTTTGGCAGCATCCGAGCTACCTTTGACTTCTCTTCAGCCAAAGGACCCCGGTGCCCAGAGAGGACTGAGCTTGTGCTGTTTATGTTTAGGAGGCAGCGTTGGGCTTCCATGACCTTCCGTGGCTTGTTAAGCAAATCCGTGTCCTGTGCGGCTCAGGGGTGGCTCGGCCGGGCTGGCAGGAGGCGCCGGGCAGCCTCGCAAGCTCGGGACGACTCCCCAAGTCCTGCTGGGCCTGCCTGGCGACGCGCTTTCCGGGGCGCGGGGGGCCCTGGGGGCCCTGGGAGCCCCAGGTGAGCCCCAGGTGAGCCCCAGGTGAGCTCCAGGTGAGCCCTGCAGGCGCTGCTCCGTCCGCGGCTGGAAGGGAAGGTGCAGCAGGGAGACCCCCGGCTGGGGGGGCCTGGGGGGGCGGGGGGACCCCAAGGCCGCTGGTCCTAATTAGAGACCCTAAGCAGCCCCGTGAGCAGCTGTCCCCTTAGCCTCAGCTGGAGGCAGAGGGCTCCGTGTCACCTCCGGAGTCAGGTCGGCTCGGGCCGGCCGGTGGGGCGAGGGGTGGGCGCCGCAGGGGGGGCGCTCAGGTGACCCGGGCGCCCCCAGGCCCCTCTTGGCCCCCCGGTTCCCTGGTCTCCGCTCGGGGCTGGACTCGGCGCACTTTGCTTCTAAGTTTGCTTGCTAGATGGCGCTCGGTGTCTCAGGACCTTCCACTTCAGACTTCGAGCGGCTTCTCAGCACCGTTGTTCTCAACTAGTCGTGGGTGATCGGGGAGCCGGCCCGGGGCCCGGGGCTCGCAGCGCTGCCCCCGCCCTGGGTCTGACCCCTCGCGCCCGGAGCCGGGCAGCGCAGGTTGCAGCTCCCCACCCTACTCGGGGCGATCCTAAAATTCAGTGAAACTCTGCACCTGAACTTAGGGCATATTTATGGCTCAATTACTCTTTGTGATGCATTTCAGAAAGCACTTGAGTAACTTTTCCTCCAGTAATCTGATTGAGGTTTTCAGGAAGAAGATAAATCAGCAGGTCCAGGTGGATATTTGCAGTCCTTGAGGTTTACCACCAGGGTCCACCTCCCACTTCACCATGACTACCCATTCCTATTTCAAGATGAATTAGGCTGATCTTAGGGAACTTATTGCCCTCATTTATCATTTGTGGTGTACCATTAATTGATTTAAAAGTATCATAATTTGTTTAAAACACAAATACTGAAATTCATACGCACAGAAGATGTGTTTTGATATTGGTCCTAAAAGCCTACACAGAGCTTGTTTCACAGGAAGGGTGATTTATGGATCCTAATGTATATTTATTTCAAACACTAGTGACTCTTCTCAGATATTCAAAACACCTTTTAAAACTCCTTTGTGCCGAAGCACAAAGAGACAGAAAATCAATAGTTCTAAGTTTCTGATGGAACAAAATTAAGATGAGCCAGAAAGAATTGGATATTGTTTTGTCGAATGAAGATGTCACTTTCTCTGCACCCACCGCTCCCACACTATTGTGTGTCCCTTAAAGATGAGGATGCAGGTGAGGAAGGGAGATGGAAGGAGAAAAAAAAAAAAAAAAAAAAAAAACAACCCAAACCCCAACCTCTATACAGACATCTTGCAAACACTTTAACAAAAGAGAATTTAACTTGTTACTTGCTTTTAGGATTTAGAGAACTAACTTGTAGGGAAATGTTCCACCTTTGGGAAAATCAATAACACTCAGAGCTGTGTGGTTTGGAAACCTTTTATCAAACCTTGGCTGCTTTGGTGAAGAACCCCGCAAAGTCTCTCTCTAGGTGTTAGGCTGAAACTAGCAGGCGCTGAAAACCTAAAGCGGAAAATTTACAACTTGATCAGCCCCAGCCACACACCAAAAACCTGCTACTGCTGCAAACATATGTTCCAGATTAAGTTAAGCAAATGGCTCTTGTTTCTCAGGGTTGAAAGTTGATCATGAAAATTCAAATTTGAGTGAGTTGTGCTTCCAGTGGATCACCGGATCCTCAAACGCTTATAAATCCCTCCTAACTGTTTCCTCAAGAGATTTCATAGACTTTCTTATCTTCTTGAGAGCTTAATTTAGAAGCTCCTGGGAATTTAATCCAATCAGGTATTATCTACGGGGGACACCTGTAATTTCAAAAGTTGGCTAAGTTGAAAACGAGGTGTAGTCTTCCTTCTAATGCTAAAATGCTGGAGAGCTAACGTGGAGCTCAGCTGTTTTCGTGCTCCATTTCCTCGCATACATAACTCACTTTAAAAAGCAGAAATTAAACTCGATTTATTTTCAAGTTTCTTGAAAGTTTCATTCGCCAGAGGAGTAGGTGATTTTTTTTTTTCACTGCCTGAGACAAAATAAAGGAGTGTTATCAAAGCCCTTAATTATGTCAGGAAAGACTAAATCATGGTGTTTCTCTTACTGGGGGGAACTGCCTTTTGCAACCTCCCTGTGGTCATCCAGTCGCCTCCTGGCTAAATTATTTGAGGACCAGTCTGGCTACTCAGCTGTCTTGTAAGAAAATTTAGAACTACCTCCCGACTCTTTAAGGTATCCAGTTCCTTGGGTAAGTTGCAGAGGATGGAGAGGGCATCAGGCACCTCGGGTACCTTCCTGTGTAATCGCGGGAGTCCGAAGTCAGTCTCCACTACCTCCCCGCATTCAAATGATCATCCTGCAGATTTTAAGCGATATTGTCATGTTGAAGTTTGGTAGTTATTGTTTACATTTCTCCCTTCCCCAAGGGATCTTGGCAAGTGTTTAAGAGATTATTGATTTCCAAGAAACCAAATAAAGAAGGCTGTTCTTTTATAACATATGAAATACACACTTTTCTGTAACTAAATAGGCAGTGTATATTTGACATTGACAAATGGACAGGAGACAAGAAAACTTATTTTACAAGATTTTGAAAGGGAAAAAATGGACCGGACAGCAGCAATCCTACAGAAGAGTAGGATTGGAATTAAGGGAAAAGCTTGGGTGAAAGTGGGGGGATGGCTATCTGTGCTGTAAAATAAAGTTTTTTCGAACACATACAGGTGGTTAGCAAACATCGTTGAAGAAGCTCCTTTCAGGGGGACCTAATCACAGTGGTTTTTATTTCTTTCTTTCTTTTTAAAATGATCTTCTTATGCTTTTTTTTTTTCTCTACATTTTTCTCTGGCAATGAGGTACTGAAATATCCACCCAGGTATGAGGGTTTCTAATTTACTTAGAATAACCCATAAAAGTCATTCTGAAGCTGTGTCAAGAATATATATATATATATATATATATATATATATATATATATATATAGTAATAAATACCTGATAGAGATCTTAGTTATCCCATCCTCCAAGTCATAAGGGAAATACCCAGTGAAGGAAAGAAACTCCCCAAAACCCAGATTGTGAGAACAAATGGTAGGCACCCAGGAGTTTCAGTGTTACATATTGCACCCCAAATCTCCACAACTTCCCCGCACCAACAAAGGAAAACCCCATGTCCTTCCCTGCACCTGATTCTCTTTTCTTGCTCCTGAACCTTAGGAAGGTGAGAATGAAATATTTCATTTATCCGAAGATGTAAGCTCCCCCAAAATATACCAGCCAAAGACATGCAAACATTATGGAGATTATTTCAGCTGAGGGTTCAGATCTGGAATCTGCGAGTCTCCGGGTCACTACTATTCAACAGGTCCCTTTGCTACCCTGCACACTTCAGCTGCAAACTTCGTCCGTCCACCCACGTTCTCCCCAGTTTTCGTAGCAGGGTGGCATCAGTAGTTTAAATAGCTCTCAGCATGGCCGAGTTTCTCTAGGAGCAGAGACTTATCTGAGTATTTGGGCAAAACGACTCTTGAGACCGCAAGAATGACCAAACTATGAAGGAAAATTCTCTTTGGAGAGAACTCAGCAGTGATTCTGCACACTAAAAAAGGGGAGGGGGAGGAAACTTTGTGAAAGCAGCAGTGTGTGAGAAAACACTCTAAATGGTTAATCTGTGAAATATTTAATAAAATGTTTGTATATTTTAAGGGATAGAAAAATAGAGTGTTTTGAAGCTAAATTGCTACTGTAGTGAGGAATTCAAGGAAATTTTTCACTGCAATGGCATGCCAAGTAGAGAATAATTTTATCCTGAGATGCATGGTAACCCGTGATACTCTACAAAAGCAATTTTGAAAGCGGTTTATCGAGGCTATTTTACAGGAGGAAAAGAAATACTTAAAATACAAGGGTTCTCTCCTTAATTCTCTTTGTTGGCCCTTTCTGGGAAAGTTATGGAAGAAGTTAGTTTGGAAAGTATATTGGCACAATCAATATTTAGTACCAGTTTGCTTCTGACCGACTCACCTGCTCTAACCTTATTGTTTTTGTCCTCAAAGTCGGTTCAAGGGAGTAGATGACAAGATTGGGGTTCCAGGGGGGAGAGGAGGGATCTTACTCAAAGCCCAACAAGTGAGGCGAGAGTTTCAGTCAAACAAGGTGCAATTTGAAAGCTTTGGAAACTATAGTTTTGTCTTAGGAGTGGTGACTTCAGGGTTGCTAGGGAGACGGTGCAGTGAGAAAGACGCCACAAGGCAATGATCTCCAGTTCTTGTACTTTAACGCGACAGTAAAAAAAAAAAAAAAAAAAAAAAAAAAAAAAAAAAAAAAAAAAAAAAAATTAATAAATAAATAAAAATCCAAACAGGAAGACACGCGGACCTTGGGAGCTGTAGGAGGTGAGGTCTGCAAGTGGGGGAAGCGGTAGGGGCCGGGAGGGAGTCAGGCACGTTGCTGTCAGGCTCCTTAGCGCGCCCCGGGCGGGCGCCCCGTGCACCACCCCCCCACGGCGGTCGCCCGGGACCTGGGCGCCCCCCCACCCCCCACCCGGCAGCAGCAGCCCCGGCTGAGCCGCGGGGACCGGGGGCCCCGGGGGCTGCGTGTGCGCCTCCTGGAGCACAGATCACCAGCCCGGGGAGAAGGTGCTCCTGCGGCAGCTGCTCTTCACCTGGAGCCTGGAAGGGAGGTGGTGCAGCGAGGCAGGGAATGGTCGTGGGGGGTGAGATGACCCTGCACCACCCAAAGGGCTGAGAGTGGCGCTGCTTTCATCCTAAAGTAGATGCAAATTCGGGGAGCAGGGGGACTGGTGTGTCAACTCCGGGGCACGCTCACTGATTAGCACGGGCGTGGAGCAAGCGGGATTCTCCACCCACAAAGTGTGTACTTTTTAAACTCATTGTCGCTTTGGGCTCAGATGCTAAGGTTTCAAGAGCCAGTTCCCTACGGCGAGGGAGTGGTCGGGGCGAGGAGTCCGGCGAGGGCCGCGACTTCGGGGTTCTGGCGGAGGGGAGCGGGGAGGGGGCGCCGGGCGCTGTCCATGGTGCTGGGCACGAGGCGCTGCCCTTCGCGGGACCCAAACTAAGATCAGGTGTAAAAAGGGGAAAGACAGTCCAGCCACTCCTGCGGCAGGGGATTTTTTTTCTTTTCTTTCTTTTTTTTTTTTAATTCCCGCGAATGTGAAAAATACGCACGAGGCTGTATAATTTAAACAGTACTCTAGGAGTGCTCTGCTCTACCTCCCAGTCTGTACTGTTTAGTCAGACAGCCCCGTTAGCTGGTCATTACGGGATGGTTTCCCCTTAAAATGTTCCATATTTCAAAGTAATGTAATCATCATTTTTTTTTTTCTGTACAAAGTAAAGAGGCAGGCGGGAAGAAAAAGGGTGACTTGAGACTTCACACGTATCCAAAGGCACTTAGGCTATTTCCAGATTTGATAGGATATAGAAGCAGAGCATGACTTAGCCTGTTAGATAACATGGATTTATTGAGAAAGTATTAAAACTATATAGATCCAATTTCACTTAAATAATTCTCCTAACTCTACGCTGGCCAAATGCTGCAGTTATATTTTTGTCAGCAAGAATAACAAGAGCGACTTACCTATTGTAGCGTGCGTGTGTGTGTGTGTGTGTGTGTGTAAATTTGAAATGGCTAAGCTTTCATTCTAAGTTCTAAAATGGCACTCTAACAACTGCATGCTCTTAAAAGAAATTTGGTCTCTTAAAAGACAGATAACCAGGAAGAAAGGAGGATGCAGATAGAAATTATTTCAAAATGGGTATAAAGAACTAAATGGAAACATAACCTACCTAGTAGGTCAATCACACTTTTGTAAAACACACACACACACACACACACACACGACTTTAAATATATAAACTATTATACACTTGTATAAAACACGTTTTTCTAAAGGGTCTATCTATAAATACATATATGAAATTATGTAACAAAATTTCAGGTAAATTATTACCTATGCTTGGTTAAACCAGAAATATGAAAAGGAGGAAAAAAATTTATCTGAATTGTGTTGATCATGAAAATCTTACTTAGCCTCGGCAACTTGAATCCATGTGACAATGAAGAAGGAAAAGGACAAAAATTCAAACATCTGACACAATGATCAGCAGCAACTGACAGCATCTCATTTGATATTTGATATCAGGCACTAGATCAATATTTGTGAGATCAATGCAATTTTAATGGTTTTTCTTTCAAAACTGTATGAAAGCCAAATCATGACACTCTGTGCTCGGGTTATTTTTAGAGCTGGTTTTAGAGCTGGTTATTCCAGGGGATGATATTAAGTAATTTACTGAGGCAAAGGAAAAGAAAAGAAAACAACAACAAACCAACTAAAAACCAAAAAACAAAACCACCACAATAAACTATCAATATTTCTTCAGTTGGTAAATCCTGATGATCTAAGTAGGTAGAGAAGGTGTGAACATTTATTGGAAAAAGAGCCATTTATTTAATTAAGGTTAAAAAAAAACAAAGAAGAAAATAAACCTTTGGAAAATTTTTTGGTGGTACATGAACTGGATCAGAAATACCCTGTTCAGTCACAGTGGGAGTAGGTGGTACTTCAGCAAAAATGAATGAAAATGATAAAAAGAAATAGCCTAGGCCTTTCAGCTACAGAGTCAATCCCTTCATGTGTGGAATTCAGTGGGAAATAACAGATTTTTCTGTGTCCCAGGCAGAGTAGAAAACTGAGAGCCCTATCTGAAACTCCTACACAGCAAGGTTCCTACAAAGGTCAAAAAGAGGGGGAAAAAGTAATTAGGTATATGGTATTGTCTTTTATTTCCCTTTTAAGAGTTTATACCTTAAAAAAAGAAAATTCAAATTAATCTAACTCACAGACATATAGGTCTTCAACCTACAGATCTTTAAACAGTAATCTAGGAGGGTTCTACGCTTGCTTTTTCCCCCTTCAGTCTTTACTGCTTAGACAGCAGCGTTAACTCATTTGCCTACCAACTCATTTTGTTTGATAAAAATGCTAAACTTTATTTATTTGTCTTTACAGATTCAATTCTGAGGAATTTTTCACCTAGAGGAATCCGAGACCTTCAGTCCAAACAGCAATTTCTGGGGAGGTAGATGATGGGGGTGGTGCAGCAGTATAACTAGGTGAACACTTTGGTAAGGCAGTGAGAAGGTGAGATGGGGTGATTGTGGATGGCGTTTCTGATAAGCAGATGTTTAAGTTTTTCAGACTAAAAGAGAAAGAAAATTTTTTCATTTGTAATTCAACTCTGAGTAAAAACTTGGGAGAAGTTAGTTTCCCACTTGAAAAAATACGAATATTTTAGAAAATTTCTAATGCCTGACCTAAAGATCTCTCATAGAATAAAATACTTCAAAACTATGCAATCCTTAAACTTTTTCCCTGGACGTCTCTTTTTTCCCCCTTAACATTTTTCGTGATGGCAGTTGAATTGCCTAATAATGAAACTGTTAATATATCATTACAAACAGGTCACTTCAAATATAAGGGTAATGCATTATAGGTTTTCAAGTGAGATTCATGCCTATGTCCTTTTGCAGTAGAATTAAATAATGCACCTAGTATATCCCTTAAGTGCCTAGGTAAAGACATATTTTCCAGGATTTTAATAACTCCATAACAAACAGTCACTCTCTGCATGTGTCTGTATGCTCTATTGTATTTCAAGTCTGGCAGATTGCCTACAAACTAGACACCAAGAGTTTAAATCAATTTTTCTTTAATGAAATAGAGCCACCTTACACACACATGCACATTATATACAAACAGAATTTACAGATGCAAATGAACTTGAGGCATTTAAAATATTTATGACAGTGCCTTGAAGAATTTGAACATGAAAATTTACTTAGAAGAAAATAAGTTTACAGACAATCCTCATGACCAACATATATGGAGTACCCACTATGTCACAGGCACTGCAAAGACATACACATGCTGTATATATTGTTTATTTCTGGTGGGATGGGCATATGGATGCCCCATGGATGGGTATGTACATGTACATGTGTGTACACACATATGCATATATACATATTTTTCTATTAGGTCTTTAAAAAAAACCCTGAGTTATCTCAAAGAAGGAAATCAACTTTATAGTCAATTGTAGTTAATTCAGGCTTCATTTTGACTAATCATAATGAGACCAATAATTTTTTTCCTTATAGCATGGGCAGTACTTAGAATTTAAAAGTTTAGTGTTCCAAAAATGCTGCTCTTCTTAAGCCACTTTGAAGTAATGCTAGTGAGTCTAAGATCCAGATCTACATGTTAATCTCTAGTTTTGCCTTCAAACAGAATTCAGTTACAAAGAACTTGGAAAGATTTTGAATCTATTCAGAAGAGGAAAACTCTTTAATTTTCTGAGGAGTAAAAACTCCCCAAGAAACTTCATATAGCTTCTTAGATTTTGCTTAGCATACGTGATAAAACATTGATTGTTGCAGTTTGGTGACCCATGAAATTTGGGGGTTAGTTTTCTCTTCAGACCAGAGCATATAATTATGCAAATAAAGAGCTGTCACTGATCTAGTGAAATACTCACAAACACATGCACTCTGAAATTGGACAGAAAAGTGAAAATGGTTGGTGATGTGATGGTGCCATGGTTTGTTTTCCTGCCAAGTTTCTATCCAAGTTCATTATTCAAATTGTAAACTTTAAAAAGAGACATATCATTCTTGGGGTGTTGGTTGTCTTTTCACTTCAGATTCTTTGTATTGGTACTGCAGGCTGGTTACAAAGTACAGTTCAACATTATTTTACCTATGACAGTCTCCCATATTACCCTATGGAATAGCCAAGAAAGAAAAGCTGAATGATCTAGAAAGAAAAATGCAGGGCCTCCCTAGATTTCTTTCTAGAAACATGTTTCATGTCTGTTTCAAGTAGAACTCAACCCAACAATACGAAGAATATAGTGAAATGTTTTTCACAAATCTCAGGGCAAAGGGCTGGGAAAAGTTGCCTGGAAGGCCTCATGGATTAAGTCAAATTTCAAGTTTTTTTTTTTTTTTACATTAGAAGGAAAATAACTGGTCTCTGCATGGTATCCAGTTAATGGTCAAACTTTCAGGATGACTTTCTCCTATCTAGCAATTAAAGCCCACTATATATAATATTTGGTGACTTTAACCTTTATGGTTCATTTACAATTACCACTCTCTAAAACCTTTGTGCTAAGAATTAACAAGAGTTCTTCAATCTAACCATGCTCTTTGGCATCGAGGTCTCCCAATTCCAAAGTTACCACTGCACAGGCTGTTGCATAATTTTAGATGTCATGGAGAGTCCCACTGATGAAATCTGAGAAGGCTCATGTCAGACCACTGACTGCTAAAGACATCACTACATGAAAGATCAGTGGTGTGAAACTTTAAAAACATTGATCCAAATGAATCAATTAAATCAACATTCATCCCTCCTAAGTGTGAGGTTTAAAACTATCATTGTTGCTTTTTTTTTTTTTAACTCTACATAGATTTCGAGATAAACGTTGGAATGCTTTGATGGCTACTTCTATTCTCGAATCTCCGTTAATCGACTTTGTGCTATTTCCCTCTTTTCAACATCTTCCACTTGGTGTACATTCTTTACTTTTAGTACAGTGCATGACAGTTGCAATGCTTTAAATCTAAAACCGCCTAACAAAGCTGACGCTTTAGGTAGGGTAGCTTTAAGCTCTGTGAAGTGTTGATTAAAAACCCTTTCCCAGACTCAAACTGATCTTTTTGGAGATTAATAGAATATTAGATAAAAGGAAGACGAACAATTCAAGAGACTCCCACTCAGTCACTCTATACAAGGAAGGAAGGAAGGAAAGTATTCAATTTTTGAAAGGGAGTACCTCCTGGAGTCTTTTATTTTATATTATTACAGCCCCTAATAAGTAATCATAAAATAACCACCATTATCCTTTTTTTTTTTTTTTTTGCCACCCATATTTCAAAGATGAGAATGTCTCACATTTATTTAAAGGCATTTTTCCCTTTAGAGGCATGGGGAAAGTTTTTGAGAAATTTTTAGACTTTCTGTAATAGTAATCTTTCTTAATCAGGATCATAGGAACCTGTCAGTTTACAGTTATAAACTATGGTGTAACAGGAGACACACACGTGTTTGGATCGAGACTCCAGATAATCCAGAGAAACATGTGGAAAAATTGAACATATTAGCCTTGATAATGCAATTAAACATATTTTTGTCATCCAAATTCTCTCAAAGGAGTTACAGGTTTTAAAGAAGGAAAAGCTATAAAATATATGTAAACAGGGTATTTCTGGATTACATGTAATAAATACATCAAGGACCTATACAGGGACTTGGGAACAATGCAACGTCATCAGACTCCTTTTGGAAAACACATTTGTTTACAGTATTACTAATAGGTATTTTATAAAATGATAACAATGGATTCAAATTCCCTTGTAGCTAAGGGTATTTTAGATACTAAAAACAAACACCTTAAAAAAATGTTAGCTTTGTGAACGGTACAAGCCAAATAGTAAGTAAGCAGGTGAAGTTAGGATGTGACCTTACAGCAACAGTAATAGTAATAAAAGGAGCTATACGGGTTAAAATATTGATGAGTGCTGTCCCATCATTCCTTTTAAGTTTCGGCTTTTATTAACCTCTGTACACGAATAAATAAACTTCTGAGCAATAATAATACGCCGCTGCTTGTTGGGAAAATTGTTTTTATTTTAAAATGGTAAACAGAAATATATAATATATATGAAAGTCCTGTGCTTTACTTTTCCCCCCCTTTTTGTATAAACCATAATGCAATCCAGGTCGAAGCACAAGGCAGAAACTTGAGAAAACAGCAATTATTACAAATAGATTTTTCTCCCCCCCCCCCCCCACTATTATCCATGAAAACTTTTAATGGCTGCGTGGTTAGGTACCTTTATAAAGTCCTCTAACCAGTATCTGGCTTTTAAGTTTTAACAGGACTATTTTGAATCTCGGATTTATCAACAACTCCTTGCTTCCCATTCCGTTTGCTCTAGGAACTGGGTATATAATTTTTTTTTTTTTTTTAAAGCCTACATCCTAACCATAAGCCTCTAGTCTTCTAAAAACCTGTCTACAGAAACCAGAATGGGAAGAAGATTAGAGCAGAAATACTGTTAACACTTGTCGCCTCCAAGCAGGCGGGCTACTACCAACCGATTGTTGTTACTCCAGGAAAATTGAGGTGGATGATTATTACTACATTTATATCAACAGACACATAATCAACAGGTTAAAAAAAAAAATCCTACATTACAAGGAATCTTCTCACTTATCAGTTGGAGGTCTCAGATGGTTTGCCTAGCTCTCTCCGGGTTGCTGCAGCTCAGATCCACAAGTAGGAATTACATTTGCACAACTTAAGTTTGCAAATAGCTCTCTGTAGATGGTTAAACAAGGCTAACAACCCAGCAGTTTTAAAGTATTAAAGGCAATTAAGCAGTGATTCACTCAGGTTGCAAGTAAAGGTTTTCAAAAAGAGAAGTGAGAAAACTCCAGAGAAGGAACAGGAGTGATTTGCTGCATAAGCTGAACACATGTACTTTGCTCTAATTCAGGTGCACACGTGTCATAAATTTAGCACTGCACAAGTGCTGATTTTTTTTTAAAAAGCACTAAAATTAGTTTTCCTGCGAATACTTTCGTATAGTGAAAACACCACACAATTTATAACGCTTTGAAAAATATATTCAATCCACATCAATTCTCAAATCCTCTCAAAGGAAGGTATCATTATTGTATACAGTTCACCATTACTTCTAAGACAGAAAAGATTGCAGACCAACATGCTTGACGTTGTTGGGTTACAATATATTAAGTTATCCAGGTGTTGGATAAAATGACGTTTTGATTTTTCCTCTTATGCGGTTTCTGCTAAAATAATATCAAAAGATGTGTATATATGACCAGTGGAAAAAAGATCACTTTAATTTGCCATCATTAAACCTAGAAGAACGAATTAATGTACTTATATACCAGACACAGATATTGTCAGTTTTAAAACTTGCTGAGATCGGTTCATCATATAAAAGCATCTTGTCCATGAGGTGGTTATTTTAAGTCATTTTTCTGAGGAGGCAGACAGTTCTCCGTCGTTTTTGGGTACATTTTATCATGTCCTCAAATAAGGCAGGTATATCGTTGCATATACTTTAAAAAAGGATGAAAAAATATTAAATTCCGACCCTCACCTGCTAGAAACAGAATCTTTACTAGTAATTAAATTCAATTAAAAATTGATGATGTTGAGATTCAATATTTGAATTTAAAAAAAAATCAGCAAAAATCTCAACTTATTTTGCCTCTTATGTTTCACAGTGTTGGCCAGATATTAGCTGGATCAAAGTAACTGCTGACGCTGTAGGGCACCATCCCCTGCAGAGGACATGGACTACTGGGTTGAGAGGAGCGAATCTTTCAGACCAGGGCTTTCTTTCCCTTTCTGTTGGAGCAGAAAACTAAAAATCAGAATCATTTTGGCCTCACTTGGCCTTCCCGAAGGGAAGGGTGGAGCGGCCCACAGGTTCCCTCCCCCGAGGACAGGGAGACGCCGTCCCTGGCAGGGTCTGGCTCCCCCGGGGCTCGGGGTCCGCCTGCCAGGTAGGATCCTCGTCACCGACAGACTTTCTCCCCGTTAAGATCTAGAAAGCAAAGCGAGCGCGCGAGCTACGTTACAGCGCTGAGCTCCCTGCGCCTCGGACGGTGAAGGAGTCGAGTCCATTCTAAAGGCAGAGCTGGGCATTCCCCGAGGACGGGGCCGCCCCGAGGGTGAGCGGGGCCTTCGCTGAGGCCGAGCCCGGGTCAGGGCCCGCGCGGGCTCCGGCTCCGGCTCCGGCTCCCGGGCGGGGGGGTCCGGCGTCCTGCGCCAGCGCCGCTCGGGGCGCTCCCCGGCGCCGGCCGCGAGGGGGGCGGGATGGGGGCGACGCCGCACAGCAGGGCGCGCACGCTCTGAATTTAAATTTGGCTTTTCTGGAGAGGCGGGGGAGGGGGCACCCCCTTGAAAAAGCAAGGAAAGGAAACAAGAGTCTCTTTGGGAAAAATCGACCTAAAATGGGAGCCTGGAATCTAGAATAAAAGTTTGCTTCTGTTCGGAGGGGGGGGGGGGGGGCGGCAAAAAAAGGGGAAAAAGGAGAAGGGCAGGATTGAGGGGGGCCGGGGCCGGGGCCGGGCGGGCGGCGCTGCGCGGCGGCGGGCGGTAGGACCGCGCGGGCTCCGGGGCCGAGGGGCAGGGCGGCGGCCCGGGCGGCGCGGGAGGCGCGGGCGGCGCGGGGCCGGGGCCGGGGCCGGGGCGCGGGGCGCGGGGCGCGGGGCGCGGGTCGCGGGGCCGGGGCGCCCGCGTCGCTGGGGCAGGTGCGCTCATCTAGAAATAATGCAGCGCGCTCCGCAGCCGACCGTCTCACGACCCCTGCTCCGGGAGGAAAGCGAGCTAATGAGGGCCCGGGGCCCGCCCGGCCGCGCCCCCGCTCCGCGCCCGCCGCCCCTCACAGCTCCTCGTGCTTCAGTCGGTGGGAGCGCCGCGTCGGGGCCGGCCTCGGGGAGCCGCCCTTCGCCTCCGACGCCTCGCTGAAGAACTTGAAGATGGACGGGAAGCTCTTCCAGGACGTCAGCTCGTGACGGTCGGTGCCTGCAACACAGAACAAAGCGGACACCGCCGCGGAGCCGGTGACGAGGCGGCCGGGCCCCGCGCCCCCCCAGCTCCCCGGCCGCGCCCCAGCTCCCCGGCCGCCCCGCGCATCCCCGCGCCCCACCCCCGCCCCCCGCGCATCCCCGCGCCGCTTCCGCAGGCCGCACCTGTGCCCCCGCGCCCCCCCCCCCCCGCCCCGGCCCCCTTCCCGCCCCGGGGCCCCGGCCCGCGCGGGCCAATCGAGGCGCCCGGAGGCCGGGGCCACGCCCTCCCCCCCGAGCCCCCCGCCCGGAGCCCGCCGCCCCCCAGCCCCGGCCCCGCGCGCGCCGGTGGGGTCCCCCGCGCAGCCCGCAGCGCCCGCCTGCCGCCCCCTCCCCGCGGGGTCCCCGCGACCCGGGCCGGCGGGACGCTTCCTGAGGGGTCAGACCCCAAACAGGCGGGCCTGCCGCTGTCCCGGAGGCTCCCCCATTAAAAAAAAAAAAAAAAAAAGATTTTTCGGGGACAGTCTTAGAAAAGCTGAAAAAGTGCTTCGGAGCACTGACTGCGAAAGGAGCATCGAGGCCTCCTATTGGGTCAGGAGGATGCAGGCCGAGTCTGTCCCCTACAGCCTGATGTTACTGTACAGCTGCTCTCCGTGGCTTCACTCTGATGACTTAATAACGGACAGTGTTTTTCAAGGGGGACCTGCCCGGGCAAACAGGTACCAGCGACGGAGTCCGAAGCACAGATGACGACATTCACCGGCTCCGGCTCCTGGCGATACCATTGCACCCGTCTCTTCCTAACAATTTTTTTTTTTTAATTAAGAAGTAAAAATAATAGCGAAGACTCTACCGTAAAAATAATGAGTGAACAGCTTTGAAACAGTTGAAATCTCTTCCCAGATCGCTCAATTATGCAGAGATACTGCCTGGAAGTCTTGGGATTCAGGGCCTCCGTCTGATACTTTAACATTGTTAATGATAATTCTTTAGTCTGTAATAGTAGGTCATTGCTATGGTTACTCTACAATGGTGCAACACTTTGCTTTCCCCTTCAGCTATTCGCTGAGACCTGGTAACCACATTTGTTGCCTAGCAACAGTTTTGTGACAGTATCACAATCTGGGAGTTACAACAATAAGGATGCTATGGCTGCAGTCGACCAGAGAGCAGAAAGCTACAGTCTGTGCATGGGACTTAGGTGTGGGAGCTGGTCCTAGTAGGGAAGCCCTCTCTTTACAGGCCTCACAAGGATGCTCCTTCCCCTTGTCCTCTGCGATTTGGCCTATTGAACCTGCCCTGGGAACGATGATCCAGTATTGAAGTCCTATCCTTGACAAACGTCCTCCAACACTACTATATTCATATTAAAAAATGAGGTCATTTCTCTGTCTGCTTACTCATTTTGGGCAAATTTCAGTGTTACTCAGTGGAAGAGAGAGAGGGAGAGGGAGAGAGAGACAAGTGTAGGTTCATCCTGGCAAACCTTAAAGTGCCTGACTTGATTTTTGACAAGTCTTAAAAGAATTCTTGGAGGGGGGGGTTATATATATATGCCTGCCCACATCAATAGGTGTGTAAACTTTCAAGTTCTTTAAAATAAATGTAACATCCAGACATTTATTATTATGATTTTCGCTGATTTATTCATATGACAATCTTACTGAATTCTTTTGAATTTGGAGGCATTTATATTCTCCAAACCCAAGCAAGCAGTTGTAAATATGCTCAGACAAACCTACTGTGGATACATTTGCAAGGGGCCTAGTTTCTGGCTAGGTTTATGAAATTCCTATTCCTATTTCTATGGGTGCTTGCAAATCTAGTTTCGTTATAGTAATAACTAATTGCACTTCCAATGATAAAATGCTTTAAAATCCATTGTATTTGTTCCTTTTGAAAGACTATTCTCAGATACATACTACATGGCAACACCCATCCCCAAAAACAATAAGAAAAGGAAGAAAGAAAGGAAAAAGAGGTGTTAATTGTCTTCTTTTCCTTCTCATTTCCCATGCTTCCAGACTCATTTGGCATTTCCTTCATAGTGATCACACTTACACTTACTAGTGTTATCAAGGCTATGATCAATTTGTAAGCTTTCTCAGGGAATTCTTCTCATAATTCCTCCCACCCCTTGAAAACCAATTCAATCTAGGAATCTAGAGGGACCTAAGGAGTCAATGGTCTGAAGCAATTTTAACTCCTTTATTTTTTTCTTTCCTGGTGACAATCTTTCTGAAGGATGAACAAATTTCCCTGGTGATAAAATCACTACAAAGGCTTTTTAGTTTTAGCTTATGATGACTCTCTGCTTGATTAGTCCTGGGCTGAAAAGACCAAAGTCCCTGAGATAACTGAGTACCTGCACTGGCTCTCAACATTTACCCCTGCAATTTAAGAGTATAAATAATGAGAATGTGTGCTCTGTCAGAGGAAGGGAAATTGCTAGGAGTAAAGGTAATAAGCAAAAGTGGCTTAGAAACGGAATTATAGAGAACCAAGTGGGGGAGGGAGAGTTCTCCCTAAATGAAGGAGTAGTAAAGTGAATATTTTACACAAAAATGGCTTTCTTTTCAAAAATTTTTGAAGTCGGTTTTTAATAATTTTATTAAAATACCATTTGAAAATTAGGTTATTGTGTATCCACCTAGGGCTGCATGTACACATTTCAAGAACATGTTTGGAGACCATTTTTTAAAAGTCCGAGCCAAAGTTCAATGACAATATTTACAAATTGATATCAGTACCCTCTATCTAAGCAATGCTTGGAGAATGGAAACTTTCAGAGCAGCTTTCTAGTAGTTGAAGAATACACTACTTTAGGAAAAATTATTCCATCAGGGCAGAAACACTATCTATTCATAAAAGGATATAAAAATGGAAAATTTTGGCCAATCAAAAAAGCAGCCATTATTGATAAGCTGCAATGATGTGCAATATGGAAAATTATTCTGAAATAACCATGTTATTTGAAGGATATAAATATGGTTCCTAGTATTTCTTCTAGCACAGTATTACCTTAATCAAAAGCTCCTATTGTTAGGGACTATGAACTTTTCAGAGCCCCACTGTCCTAATCTAGAGAGGTTCCCACAGTACAGGGAGTAAAAGGTTTCCCATATTAAATACCCATCAGGTTTACAGGAAAAGATTTGTGTATCTTTTTGAATTGGCAGGCTTGTTCTTTCTGGATAATTCACCTTTGGTGAATTCAGTTTCCTAATCTATAGAATCAATTCAGTATCAAAAAGTACAGGGTCTCAGTGCTTCATTACAAAAAAGTGCCTTTGTCCAGTTTCAATAAGTGATTCTTAATGGGCATGGTAGTTGCCTGTGGGGCATTTTCAAAATTGTAGGGATATTTTTGGTGGTCAAGATGATTGTAAGAACTATTGGCATTTAGCAGAAGAAGGCCAGGGAAGCTGGAAATCCTGCAATTTGCAGGGCAATAGAGTATGATGAATTGTTTTTGCAACTCACATGTTTTGTTTTCTTTTCTTTTTCCTTCCTACCTTCCTTCCTTCCTGATTGTATTTATTTATTTGAGAGAGAGAGAGTGTGCGCAGAAGCAGGGGAGAGGGGCAGAGGGAGAGGGAGAAGCAGACTCCCCTGCTGAAGAGGGAGCCTGATACAAAGCTGGGATCATGACCTGAGCTGAAGGCAGATGTTTAACTGAGCCACCCAGGGACATGGTTTTCAAATGTTCCACCAGCTACTCCTGTAGTTGAAAACCCTGTTTATAATTATATGGGCTTAGAATTTAGATGTCTTTAACAAATAATCTCAAAGTACTTTTGGCATCTTTTTAACATACAGAATTTTTGAGGAATCCGACTACCATGTAAATTGAAGGAATGATGTACTTTATGTTGCCCAGATTATTAATAAGCAAAAGTGGTTTATATAATTACCAAGAGTGGTTTACCACTTGAGGAAAACCTCATCGCTGATGGCATTGCTGCCCATGAAGCTTGAGTTGTGGATCAGCACATCTGCATCAGCTTGCATTTGTAGCTGTTGAATCCATGGTGATTTTATGTACAGGACTAAGTATCTGACTACTATATTATGCCTTCTTATGTAGATTTTCCAGAGCACTTAAAATATTGATATGCATATTATTTTTATTATGAGTTACTTTTCTTTTATTCCTTCTATGTGTTAACTAGAGCATTATAATAATTTAGCTATCTTATAACTAGGTGGATCATGTTATCTTTAGAATTCATTTCAAGATAGTAAAAGCACTGCGTAATATTTGTTTTAATGGGAGGTATTTAGATGGTCAAGTGTCAGCTTAAATAAAAATGAAGTTAATTCTTTTTTTATTATATTAGAGATTAATTTTCCCTAAAATCTGAACCCTATACTCTACTACCTTTTATCCTGTACGAAGTAGAAAATGTCTTTTATTTCTCTTAATGTTTCTTCCATAAATATGGTTTGTCAATGATGTTATTCACCGTGAAATAACCAAAAGGCAGGAGACAGAAGATCTTCAATAAAATACTATACTGAATATCTATCCTTTATCTACACTTGTTTTTAAAAAAGTGGGCTGTAGCAAATTTCAAAGTGGTAAAGATAGCACAAATGGTCAAAAGGATTAGAAACTTTAAGTATGAAGTATGAGACTGTAAATGATATGAGAGAGATCAAATTGCTAAAATGTGTCATTTGTTTTCCCCAAAGACTATATATTTTTAAAAAGTGTCCTGTAATGGAACTGAGAAAGAGGGAGGCTACATTTATATAATAGCATTTAGAAATTAAACAAAATATGGCTGGAATAGCACTGAGAATGGAATGCTCAAAGAATAGGGTTAAGTAAGAAAGGAGAAAACATTGCTGTGTCTTCTTCTTGCCTATTCCCTTTACTTTTTCCTGGGATGACTTCAATCCAAGTGTTTCTTACAAGTCTGCCTTGTCCACACTCCTCTTTCACTTGATCTTAGTGCTTACATTTTTTTGGGCAAAAACTATGCCAAAATATGCTAGTGAGTTAGCAGCCAAAATCCTGATGTTTACTTTGGCAGATGTAGCCTAGCCTGAAGCTGTACCTCATTTTATGCAGTAGATGTCTTAAAAACTTATATGTAAATATAATTTCTGTAAATAGAATTTCTTTAAAGGAAGAAGTGGGTTATTTACCTTTTCAACGAATCTTTTAATAAAGTGAAGAAATGTCTGGGAAAGCAAATAATCATTCTTCAAGTGATATTACACACACACATACACACACACCACATCAAACTTGCCAGAAACGAGGCTTACTAGTATAATGATGGACAGTCTAAGTTCTCACCAAAGAGATAATTTAGAAGAATTTCTTGGTCAGCTATTCGCTATTCTAATTATTGCTAGTCACCTTATTCTACATGGTCATAGACCAAAAGGTCATGGAATAATTTCAACAATCTATGCATAATTTACATTTTACGGCTGGTTTAGAATAGGGAATATAACTGATGACAGAGTCACTTTTGAATACAAAATATAATTTTTATGTCTTTGTTTCAGGGCACGGGAAACTAGCATGTGCCCCTACCCTCTCACTGACATTCCCCAATCCCCTTCCCCCCCAAAAAAAATAATTTGTTTTTAAAACAAAAGGTAATGAATAAATTTTGTTTCCTAAGATAAAGGGGGGTAAAAATCCTAGAAAGATATGAAACATTAATATTAACAAGATAACATGTCTATGATACCTTCAAAATGACAAGGTTTGATTTTAAAAATTGATCTTTAACAAGAAAAAGAAATATGGGCAATTAGGAAGTAATGAAGACCCTGTCAATATAGCTATGTTGATAATAACAGGTAAGGGAATTCTTGAGAAAATCTAATTTATAAAAATCAAGAGGTCTGTAATATGCATTATTGAGTCCCACTGGGATTAACTAATGAACTTATGAGCTCAGCAGCAGTTATTTTTAGAGAGTTATAAAGAATTAGAGAAATACTAGAGCACTGAAAAATAATGTGCCTTCTCAAAAGAAATAAAATCTAACTACTAAAATTCATTTTGAAATGAATTCTAGAGCTTCTATGGAGAACATCATTAGAAATCCCCCCCCACCCCCTCCACACACAACTTACCAATATTTGAACAGAGAAGGGTTCCTAATGGAGTCTCTCCCAAGTTAGAAGGGGCAAGTGTGAGACTCAGCCCCTGTTGGGGATAGTGGATTGGGTGAGCTGGTCATTAGGACTGTGTGAGGGAAATGCCAAGAACAGCTGAGCTAACATGGGGCACTGCTGTGTCAAATTACTTGTGTAAGAAATAGGCAGGTCTCCTTCCACTGCATGGAAAACGCAATGCTGGTCAAAGCTGAAATGCTGTTGAGACCTGAGGGCAAGTTGTCAAGCTTGACCACAAGTAAGTAAGAGGCTGAAACAAAGGCAGAAGCTCAGTGGTAGAAACTTTGGGTCATTTGCAGCTTCCGGCATCCTGTCCTCTCCTGCAGCTTCTTTTCTAGATCTCTCATCTATGGAAGGGGAGTCAGGGGTGGGGTGGGGGTGGGGCACAGGGCATCTTAAGACCCAGGAAGACAACTCTGGGAAGCAAACTTACTCTTAGGCAGGGTAGAGACAGCCTGCGGGAGCTGTGGGTCGTGGGTCTCTGACACGGAACCTGGAAGACCTCTCTCTCGAATCAACCTCCTAACCAATAAAAAATGGCACATTTTTATTGTTTCAATTGCCTGTCAAACTCACACAGCTGGTGTAGAAGTGCTTTCTTTTTCATTCTTGTCTCATGTACTACTCCTACTGTGGCCTCCCGGGATGCTGTTTCCCTTTAAAAATCTGAGCCTTGGTGTGGGCAAAGGCTCCCTTTTCCAGTTTCCATTTGTCATTTTCCAAAGTAACTTTACTAAGGGATTGTAAGAGGGTAGAACCCTGAACAAGGGAATGCAAAGAACCAAAAAATAGTTATTTCCATAAGTACAGGTTCCTAATCCTATTATTCCCAACACAATAATCAGCAAACGGCTTTGCTGGGCTCCATTTTCAAATAGTGCTCTGCCCAACAGGGCTGGGAAAACTGGACAGGTATTTGCCAGGCTTCTTTCTCCTGGCTTCTCTGTTACTAGATAGTTAACTATGACTAACGGCTGCTAGTTTGACTCTGCATGTATCAAGGGAAGGGGAGGAGCTGGGGGTGGGGGGGAAGAGAGAGAGAGAGAGAGGGAGAGAGAGAGAGAGAGAGAGATAGAGGGAGAGAGAGAGAGAGAGAGAGGATGAACTGCAAAATACTTTCCTTATTTTAAAACCAAACCATGGGACACCTGGGTGGCTCAGTGGTTGAGCATCTGCCTTTGGTCAGGGCATGATTCCGGGATCCCCCCACTGCCTCTCCCTCTGTGTCTCTCATGAATAAAGTAAAATCTTAAACAACAACAACAATAAACTAAAACCAAACCAAACCATTTACTCGTTCAAATATCCAAATCTTCTGTGGTCCTCTTCTCTCAACTGTGGAGTCTACTCTAAATGATATTTTTTTGGGGCAGATGGTTTTTCCAGAGGTTCTGGGGTTAATTTATACCTTCAGACATGTATGTATTGTATCCCAGGCACTATTTCTTGGGGCTGAGGATGCAGTGGTGAGCAAGATATGTAAGGTTCCACTCTCATGGCATGTGTGCTAGTGCACGAGACAGACAATAAACAAGTAGACTGGCGAACATGGTAATTTCGGAGTCAGAATGCTGTGAAGAAAACACAGCAAGGGGATGTGAGGAGAAAGATGGAGGAAGATGGTGGGGGGATGAGGAGAGGTGGTCATCAGTTTAGACTGGGTGAAGACTTCTGACCTGAGACCTGAATGGCCAGCCAGCCAAAGGTCTGGGGCCAGACTACCGTAGGCCGAGCTCTGGAGCAACAAGAGCAGGCACGCTGAGGAGGGAAAAAGCTTGTCACAGTTGAGAGGCTGAAAGGCTAGGGTGACTGGAGCATTGAGGGGGTGGTGGTAGAAGAGGATTCATGGTAGGCCGCCTCCAAGCCAGGGGAGTTATCCAAGGCCATGATGGAAGGGTTCGATTTAATTAATTTATTAAATGATTTCATTTTATTTTATTCATGAGAGACACAGACACAGGCAGAAAGAGAAGCAGGCTCCTTATGGGGAGCCCGACAGGGAACTCGATCCTGGATCTCAGGATTAGGCCCTGAGCCGAAGGCAGATGCTCAAGTGCTGAGCCACCCTGGCATCCCGGCATCCCGGCATCCCGAAAGGGTTGGATTTTATTCCAAGTGCAGTGAAAGGGTTGTTTGTAGAGTTTTGAGCAAAGGAGAATTAAATCTGACTTGTATTTTAAAAAAGAATACGGGTTGGTATGTGGTGAAAGGTGAATGGATTATGGGGAGTTAGAATGAGGATTTAATCCTTCCTGATTGCATTTACTGACTCCACCCACCTCTAGAGCATTCTCCAGGCTCACTCCTCTACATACTTCGGAGTATAAAATCCACTTACTGCTAGTTCACATAAAGAAGTTAATAATATAGTAATAGTAATACGCAGTATGAGTTGAAAGAGATCAATAAAATGCCATTTCCAAGAACTGAATACAAAATGGAGTTGAACTAGGAAAAGCATTTTCCTAACACTGTGGCTCTGGGGTGAGGAGGTACTGGGATGGGGAATATGCCGTCATGGCATTTCATTTCTGCAAGCAGTCCAGAGGAAACTGCTGGGCTTACTCTCCGTGTAGGCTTTTCCACCCAGTTCTTCATTTCTGTGAATGGACACAGCTATTCCAGCTCAAAGCCTCTCAGCCACCTTTGATTTTTCTCCCCCCTTGTTTGTGGCCAGCCTTCTGATCCAATCAGTTACCAAATCCTGACAATTAGACCTCAGCAAAGTGTTCCCAATCCCTATCGTCCCTTCTAATTCCTCTGTTTTCACTCTAGATTTAATGACCTATCATTTAGAATCCAGAAACTTCCTCCTAATTTCATTGCCTTCAACCTCTTCTCCTCTATCTTGTACCCTGCTTGCTATCAGATGAAAAATTCTAAAGTATCATTTGTGTCATGTGCCTCTTCCTCTGTTCAAAAATATCCAGTAGCTCTCCATGATCTGTTAAATTAAGTAGAAATTCCTTAATATGGTTTAAAGTTCTCCACTCTGGCTCCAGCCTTCTTTTCTGAGTTTATTTCTCAATTCTTCTGTAAGTATCCACCTGTCTCCCCAGGCCCCACTTAATTGACATTTTTAAACTTTTTCAAAATCTCAGGGACTGGACACCTGTGATTCTGAAGTTCAGTCAAAGAAGAAATTATCACGGTAAAGTTCTGAAGAGATGGGTCAAATGCAGATTGATAAATATACCTTTATGTTGAAGTACATATGTTAGCTTCTGGAGTTAAGAAATAAATTCCTCTAAGATTGGAATATAATGACAGTTGGATACTCTATAACTGAAGCTGAAGGAAGTAGAATGTTTTTCTTACTCACTCTAAAAAACTGATGAGGCGATGATCCACAGTCCATTAGTGACTAGCTGATAAGCACTGACAAATACTCAAATATCTTCTAGATCTCTTTAGCTAAAATGTGCTTATCTAGGAAATACAATTTGCTAGCTTCAAAGGAGGTTTAGAGGAGTGTTAGGACTGGGAACTCTTAGAAGACTTTAACTGTAGTTGTTCAAGAGCTTGTATTCCCAAGATGTCGTTGGCTTGGTCTCAATTTAGATGCAGACAGAAACAAACCAAATATAAAAGAGTAAAACATAGAAAGAACCGTAGATAAAATCTTATCCAACAGTTTCATTTCACAGGTAAGAGATCTAAAGTTAAGAGAGGCTGTGATAGGCCAAAGGCACACAGGCATTTTGCTATAAATATAGCTAGTATTTACAAATCAGTAAAACATTAGAATAATAAAAAATTTCAGAAGATGTATGCCTGATTGCTTTAAGATCAAGTTCAGGGCAGCCTGGGTGGCTTAGCGGTTTAGCGCTGCCTTCAGCCCAGGGCGTGATCCTGGAGACCCGGGACGGAGGGCCCACGTCGGGCTCCCTGCGTGGAGCCTGTTTCTTCCGCTGCCTGCATCTCTGCCTCTTTCTCTCTCTCTGTCTCTCTCATGAATAAGTAAATAAAATCTTTAAAAACAAAAAAAAGAGATCAAGTTCAATATTTACTTCCCCTAATAAGCTGTCTTTGGTTAGCTTTACCCCATACTAGCCACTCCCTTTCTTTATGTTTCAGTATTTTGTATATAGTGTACACTCTATTATCATATGCCTGTTTTGCTTACCTAGTTTTTCATATAGGAAAAATACCTTGCTTTATCTCCAAAACCTTTGGTGGAGGGTAATGCTTCAAAACATTTTATTCCAGGAATCATGGTTGAAGATTAATAGATGTTTGTTATATAAACAACAGTCTGGAACAGAATTCACCAGAAAACTGATGCTTATTAAATGCTATTAAAAATATAATAAGGCAAAGGATCATAAACCTTTTCTGTGGTTTTTGCACTATCATAATGATAATTCCCATTTTGAATTTAAGGAAAAGGAGGCATACAGAAGATCATGGCAGTAAAAGCTTGTGAATTTAGAAAGCAAAGTGCTACTGGCATTCTGAATACAGAGATAAACCACTGTATGAACTTCTGTAACCACACCATCATTTGTACTGCTGCGTCAGGCTTTCAAAAGCAAACGTGTTTGTTTTGCAGGCAACAGAAGGAGGAAGAAAGCAGAGAGGACGGAGGACGTAGTAGTTATTATAGATTGCCCACGTCACTTAAATTATTTGGAATTGTACTAAAGCCTATAGGCCAATCTGGGGAGAACTGATATATTTACAATACTGAACTTTCCAATCAATGAACATGACCTATTTTGCCATTTACTTAGATCATCTTTAATGCTTTTTAATGAGGTTTTATCATTTTCTCTATTAGAGAATTTGACATTCATTTTTAGATTAATTAAGCTATAATTACACTTTTTATTTTGCGATAATTGTAGATTCATATGTACTTGTAAGCAATAACAGATTCATCCTGTGTCCCTTTTATACCTTTCCTCAAAAATAATATCTTGTAAAACTGTATTAGAATATGATAGTGCTCTAGTTAAGATACAGAACATTTCCATCACCACAAATATAACTCATGTAGCCCTTTTATAGCCATGCCTGCTTGCCCCTCTCACACCCCTGGCAATCACTAATCTATTTTCCATTTTCTCTAATTTTGTCATTTCAAGAAGGTACATAAATGGAATTATACAATATGTAACCTTTCGGGATTGGCTTTTTCACTCATCCTAGTTCTTTGGAGATTTATCCAGGTTGTTTTGTATCAATAGCTTGTTCCTTTTTATTACTGAGTACTATTCCATGCTATGGATGTACTAGTTTGTTTAACCATTCACCTGTTGAAGGACATCTGGGTTGTTTCCAGTTTTTTGGCTATTATGCTTAAAGCTGCTATAAACATTCACGCACAAATTTTTGTGTGAGATAATCTTCATTTTTCTGGGATAAATGCCCAAGACTGCAACTGCTGGCTATATATTAGTTCTATGCTTAGTTTTTAAAGATACTGCCACACTATTTTCCAGAGTCACTGTACCACCAGATGGCCAACCATGTCAATGTAACTGAGTTCCAGGAAAAGCTGGACATGAAGGCTCAGGTGAGCTTCCCTGGTTTGCAGTACTCCATGTGTATTCTCACACACTGTTGTTGAAAGAAGACAGCACTCTTTGTGACTTGACTGGATGAGGGCCACTGGAAACTCATCCTTGGAACTTTCCTACACTGTGACTTTCATGTCTCTTCCTCGACTGATTTTAATATATACCCTTTTGCTATACTAGACTGTCACTGTGAATGTAACAGCTTTCAGTGAGTTCTGTGAGTACTTCTGGCAAATGATCAAACCTGAAGGTAGTCTTAGGGACATCTTGTTGCAGTTGGTATCAGAAGTGACAGTGGTCTTGGGACTCTAGAAATTGATATCAACAAAAAAATCTCACTGAGATTTTTGACAGGAATTATGTTATACCTGTACATCAATTTGGAGAGAAATAACATCTTTACTATGTTGAGTGGTTGCACCTTCAAACATGATATATCTTAGCTTTGCTTTTTAGTGCTGCATATTTGGTGACGCTACTATAACTGGATCTTTAACAGCTTGTCGTTGGCATATGGAAATACAATTGACTTTTGTATGATGATTCTGTATCCAGCAGCCTTGCTAAATTATACCTTTCTCCAAAAGATTTATCTGCAGATTTTGAATTTTCTAAATAAACAATAATATCATTTGAAAAAACTACAGGTTTTTTTTTTCTAATTCTTAGAGCTTTTGTTTCCTCCAGCTATAACTTAAGGAAAACTTTTAAAATAGCCTCAACTGTATTTATGCCATTAATTATTGAAATGGGTAAAACATCACACAAAAGCAAATTATTATAAATAACATAAAACTGGCATGAAAACACCAAGTTTTCTATTTTGATTGATTTCTTGATGTTAGACTTAAAAAAGACCTAGCTCTGTCAGGTAATGTCATCTAGTTGCTGACTGTTGGTCATGAAAGCTCTCTGTTACCTTAAAACAGACACTGACAGCTTCTGGAGTGTCAGTTACTCTCCTACACTGTGATTTCTTTTCATACTAGTTAGTAATGGAGAAATAGACTCTTTTTGTTCCCTTCAGCCTCCAAGCCTAGAGTTGCCCTCACGCTGTCTGGTAATACTTTAATTTCCTTACCAGTTCTCTCTCCCAAAGATTTCCTCTCTGGTTATCGTAAGTGGAAAAAAAAAAAAAAAAATCCCAGGATGCAACTGCCTTGCACATGGCAAGAATCTCTAAAGGATCCTGAACTTATTTATACAACAGCATTAGTACATAAAGAATAACATCTTCCATTCAGATAAAGATGCATTGATTTTTACTTATATATATTTACAAATATATAAACATAGTAAATTCCTACTATGGACTAGTTTAGAAAATGACACGAAAACATATTGGACAGAACTGATTACTAAAGACCACATAATATTTCAAATAGGAAAAATTCATGAGCACTTAAATTAACATTAAGTTCCATTAGGGACTGATTTACAACAAAGATTGAACAGAACCAGATATGGCTAAATAGTTACTACAAAGAGTTATGAAAATTATTTACATTTATAATCCTTACTGAATTTATACTGAATTTCATTTAAAAAAAATCCAAAACTCTAATTGGGTTTTCCAGACAGATTCTTTCTTCTACAACTGTCCAGAAGAATTGTAGGCTGAAATTTTCATTATTGCTCAAGGAATTTCTTCTCAGGAATTACATACTTGTGGGTTTGTAAATTCCTTTCCTCTCCTCTCCTGTCCTCCTCTCCCCTCCTCTCCTTCTCTCCTTCTCCCCTTCCTTCCTTCCTTCCTTCCTTCCTTCCTTCCTTCCTTCCTTCCTTCCTTCCTTCCTTCCTTCCTTCCTTCCTTCCTTCCCTCCCTCCCTCCCTCTTTTTATGAGAGAGAGAGAGAGAGAGAGAGAGAGAGTAGGAGAGGGAGAGGGGAGAGAGAATCTTAAGCAGGCTCTATGCCCAGTGCAGAGCCCAACTTGGGGCTTGATCTCGACCTGAGATCACGACCTGAGCTGAAATCAAGAGTTGTACACTCGGCTGAATGAACCTCTCAGATACCCCTAGGTTTGTAAAAACTTTTCATTGAGGTTTGAGATGCTGTAATGGATGGAAAGTATATTTTTCATGAGTTACAAAATTCGGCAAGTACCTGTTATTCTCACTTCTTTGTTTTGCATACTGGCTCTAAGTAACATTATAAATGTAATTATCATTTAATTATAAATATAATTAAAAGGTACTTCCCCCCAAGTATTTTATTTTTGACTTTTTAATTAAAATATTTTATCTATTTATTTTAGAGAGAGAGTGTGTGAGAAGGGAGAGGGGCAGAGAGCGAGAGAGCATCCTAAGCCGACTCCACATTGATCAAACATGGGGCTTGATCCTAGGACCCTGGTATCACGACCTGAACCAAAACCAAGAGTTGGGTGCTTAACCAACTGAGCTACCCAGGTGCCCCATCCCTGAGGTATTTTCAAATCCCAGTGAGAATTGTTACTTGGATCTTGTTAAAGTAGCAATGGATAGGCTTGATTTCCCAAATAATCTCACATATATCCTTTGGTATCACTGATCGGTGGATAGAATCTATTATTTTATTTCTACTCCACAGACAAAATTTTTAAAAGATTTTATTTATCTATTCATGAGAGACAGAGAGAGAGACAGAGAGAGGCAGAGATATAGGCAGAGGGAGAAGCAGGCTCCATGCAGGGAGCCCGATGTGGGACTTGATCCCAGGACTCCAGGATCACGCCCTGGGCAGAAGGCAGATGCTAAGCCGCTGAGCCACCCAGGTGTCCCTACAGACAAAATTTAAAAAAAAAAATTTAAAAAGTCATATTGATGGGAAAGTCCATGAATCCACTTACAAGATTAACTAAGGTGGAGGATTCATCTGCACAGTAAAAAAGAAAGATGTTGATTATTGAAAAAAAGATGTCTTCAGTTAGTCAGATTTCAATGTTTCTGGGTCAACAATTATATCCATTAGTAGAAAAATGAGGACTGTGGAAAATTTGCCTAAAAGAAGTTGCAAATGAAGGAAAACCTAGATTATTAAGACAAAAGCACTTTAGTAGTTCCATTATTAAAGAATGCTATAACCCATATACTAGAAAAAATATATTTACAAGTTGTGAAAAGGGGGGCTAAAAGCTATATACTTTTACACTAACACACTATTAAATAACCATATGTCTTTATGGTGATTTAATAGTAAAAGAATTTAATAATATTATGTAAGAAAATAGTAGCAGAATTACTTTTGCTTGCTTATTTAATTTAATAGTTATTTATCCGTATCTGCTATTGAAAAAAGCATCTGAGGTTATATATATATATATATATATATATATATATATATATATATATATATATATAATAGGGCAGAAGAAAAAGGAGTAAAGAACAAAAGGAGTAAGAGAAATCAGATAATGGCAGGCATAAGGTGAGACTAATTCATAAGACTGACTAATACAAAGACCTGTACAATTGCTGGATGATGACCAATTTAAACAAATTATTTAAATTCAATTTGCCAACATGTATAACACCCAGTGTTCATCTCATCATGTGCCTTCCTTAGTGCCTGTCACCCAGTTACCCTGTCCTCCTGCCCACCTCCCCTTCTGCAACCCTTTGTTACCATGACCAAAATTTGACTGAGCTTCCTATTAACCAATACAAAGAAGGTTATACAACTGATCACGATGCACTGTATTTAGGTGGTAAAAGCAAACCAGTTGTGGGGAACAGCTGTTTTTTATACTGGTGTCCTTGGTGAGGACTTACAACACAACACTACAGAGCAACTTGGGAGAAGTAAATCAGAGGAGATCCAAATGATGTGTTTTAGGTGACCTGATAGTGTGTAATAGCTTGGCTTGTTCAGGAGAAAAATTAATCATGTCTAAAGGAATGGATGGACTGTAGCTCCTTTATACAACTCGGTTATTTTTTTTTAATGTTTTTTTTTTTAAAGATTTATTTACTTATTTTTATTTATGATAGACACAGAGAGAGAGAGAGAGAGAAAGAGGCAGAGACACAGAAGGAGGGAGAAGCAGGCTTCATGCCAGGAGCCCGACAGGGGACTCGATCCTGGGACTCCAGGATCGTGCCCCGGGCCAAAGGCAGGCGCCAAACCGCTGGCCACCCAGGGATCCCCAAATCGGTTATTTTTTAGATAGTTGTATTACTTATATTTTTGCCCAATAAGATTTGAGCAACAGAAAGTCTGAGGTTACATTCTCTGGCAGAACTTGGGTGACATTATTTTTGCTATTTTGGGGCCATCAATATGCTTTAATATCTACTCCAGAGGTTATGAAGCCTAACCAGGGTATGTGCCCAATAGATGATTCCTCTATCTATAAAAAATAGGGGCTGGGCAGCCTGGGTGGCTTAGCGGTTTAGCACTGCCTTCAGCCCAGGGCGTGATCCTGGAGTCCCGGGATCGAGGCCCACTTCAGGCTCCCTGCATGGAGCCTGCTTCTCCTTCTATGTCTCTGCCTCTCTCTGTGTCTCTCATAAATAAATAAAATTCTAAAAAAAAAAAAAAAAAAAAAAAGAAAAGAACTCTTAATGTCATTGGTTAGCTCAATATTCCTAAGAAATCTGTGTCCCTGTTCTTTCTTTAGATTCATATCACTATCGTTTTTGCTAAAAAAGCAACTCATATGTGTCCCGACTGAGGGAAGTGAGCACTTGCTCTCAGCTGACTATGGATAGCCATCTTTCATAAACCATAAATGCAAGCCTATTGAAGAAAAAGCCTCAAGGTCAGTGCTTCTAACTTTAGACAGCTAATCAATAGGTCATTTCCTAAACATGAGGCTTCTGTGCATCCACTCCAGATCAGTATTTTTAAAAAGAATAGTTTTCTTCCAACATATTGCAATAAGCTTGTTGTAGACTTACAACATCTTCAGAATGTTGTAAAAGAAATCTTGTAAGAGAAAGCAACATTTTCACTTTCATATAACTCACGTCTCTTCCTCACATGAAAGAGCAGCTAAAAGGATGAAGGGCAGCATGGCCTCAGTGAAATATGCTGAATTGTAAAAATCTTGATTCTCGTCTTTAAAGGTGAAATAGTGAAAATGTTAAGAATCTGGGATGACATAATCCCCAAGACACTGAAATGTAGTATCCACAGTAATTATTAGAGAACATTTTTTGAAATTCTGGGAATGATTTTTGCTTAAATTTTAAACTTATATTTTATATATATGCAAGTCAAAACACTGCATTTACTTTATAACTGATAGTACTTTGTGCTTTATTTTAGATTTACCGTGGACCTACCTAAATTATAACAGTTCAAGTTTTATGACCACAGAGAAAATATCCAACTTATTCAGAAAAGTGAGTATCTTACAAATTAAAGTTATAATTAAAGAAAGCAGTTCTATAAAAAAGAATTTCATTAAAAGTCAGTGTTACTATTCATAACTCTGGATTTAAAAAATTCTTTTCTCATAGTTCAGACAGCCTTGTGGACAGTGATACTAGCTCATAATTACATATTTAAAAAGAGGATTATGTACTTAAAAACTATCAAATTATATAATAAGACAAATAAGATGTATCATTATGAAGTATAGTAACTCTGCACTTTGAAAAATTACCCCTAAAAATAACTGGATTAATCTTACAAGGCAAATTAAAACTTCTGGATTAAAATTACTTTAGGTTTTCACAAGGGGAAAAATAAGAATCTTTATATTTCTTAATCTAACTATTCTTGTATTATTCAATAACCTATCAAAAAGGAAAAGAAAAAGAGGGATCCCTGGGTGGCGCAGCGGTTTGGCGCCTGCCTTTGGCCCAGGGAGTGATCCTGGAGACCCGGGATCGAATCCCACGTCAGGCTCCCGGTGCATGGAGCCTGCTTCTCCCTCTGCCTATGTCTCTGCCTCTCTCTCTCTCTCTGTGACTATCATAAATAAATAAAAAATTAAAAAAAAAAAAAAAAAGAAAAGAAAAAGAAAAAATCTTACTTTTTAATGAGGTCTCTGGTTAAACAATTTAAATAGTGAAGTTTTAGGCCCCAGAGCAAGACTATACAAATTTAAAACCGCTAGAAATGTTGACAGATGCTTAATTACAGTGTTACATATGGTGGAAAACATACACAATTTGAGTGGATATTTTTATGAACAATTATCATTTAAAACAACTTTGGAAATAAAATTCATTTGTGACTATGTCATTCTTAATAAAATTGTTCTGTTTAGTCAGTATTTTCTTTTTTCTACTTACCTAAATTCATCACAATTTTTGCAAGTAAATTCAAACATGAGGATATTCTTTTGGTTAGCAATTCAAGTTCCAAATTTTCTTTTATTAAAAATATAAAATTTAGTGATAAATTATGCATAGTGATGTGATTCTGAGGTTTTAGACTGAGAAATGAAAAGCACTGATTTGAATGTATTCTAAGAAAACGAACCCAGAAGTATTAAATTTAAAAATAAATTTTATTTTAAAAATAAACTTCAAACTCAAAAAAAGTTGCAAAAATAATACAGTTGACTCCTAAATATCTCTAACCCAGATTTCCAATTTTTAAAAATATTTGTGACATTTGTTTTATTATTTACTTTTTCACTTTGTGTACATATATACATATGTATATACACAAATACTATTTTTTCTAAACTATTTGAGAGTAGGGTATAAATATCACATCCTTTAGTATGTATTTCCTACCAACAATGAAATTCTGTTATGTTATCAAATTCAGATTTTACACTGATAGGATATATTTTTTACTCTACCATTTGTATGCCAATTTTGCCAGTTGTACATAAGGCATTTTGTCTAGCACAGAATAGAGTCCAGGATCACATAGTGAAAACTATGAAGCTTTATTTTTATTTATATATTTATTTTTAGAAAACTATGAAGGTTTAATAATTATTTCCTTTTATTTTTTAATTTTTTTTTTATTTTTATTTATTTATGATAGTCACACACACACAGAGACAGAGAGAGAGAGAGAGAGAGAGAGAGGCAGAGACACAGGCAGAGGGAGAAGCAGGCTCCATGAACCAGGATCCCGATGTGGGATTTGATCCTGGGTCTCCAGGATCACACCCCAGGCCAAAGGCAGACGCTAAACCGCTGCGCCACCCAGGGATCCCATTATTTCCTTTTATTTCTTTTCTTTTCTTTTCTTTTTTTTTTTATAGATCTTTAAAAAGATAGTTTCATTTGGTTTCAATTTGAAACTTCAGAATGACAACACAAATTCTATCCCTATGTTCTATGATAGTTTTAGTCAATTATCTGCATAAAAACATAAGAATATGATGAAAATATTCCTGTTTAAGGAATATCTACCAGCGACTAACAAATATCCATTTGACTCTTTTTTATAAAGAAGCTTGCAATTCAGAAAGAAGAAAATTCCTGACTATTTCAAGGCATGCCTTCCTGGGATTTCCTTGCTAGCTCTTGGAAGGTTATTTGAATTAAAATTTAAAATCAGTCAAGTATTCTATTTGCTAGAAATTCTAGTAAAATATTTATTTGATGGAGAGGAGACTGAAATCAGTGTCTAAAGTCAAGTTTCTAAAATATTTGAGGCTTATATTCAACTATGACAATTTTCTTCCATACCCATTAGAAAATACAGAATTAACTACATACATGGTTGCTGATGGCCTAGAAATAGTTTACACAGCTGAACTGAGGGACTTAAAATTTAAGATCTATTTCTGGCTACTCTATCAATATGCATGAAATTCTAGATAAGCCATTTAACTTTGATTTGTCCCAAATTCTCTATTCCTAAAAGCAGAAAAATAATCTACCATACAGATATATTGCTAGGTTTTCAGTCACTCTAGTGAAATCATAATATTAAATATATCAAAGGTTACAAAGAATCATGATAAATATTATAAAGAGTAATGATAAATAAACCATGCCTGGGAGAGCAAAGAAAGGATTTTACTGCTTAAACCTATGTTTGTTGTAAGAAAAAGTAGAAAACATGAAAGAAAAAAACCAGAAATCACCAGGAATTCTACCAACCACAAATAACAGCCTGGAATAGATTATTTTACTCATTTTTTCCCTATACATAAGCACACGTTTGCTTGTTTACAAAATGCATTACTTTAATAACATAACAAACCATAGTTCAACACAAGTACATTAAAAATACTATACTGAAGGTTCTTGTTCTACTAGTCAGTTAACCATTGGTAATAATGATAAACTCTGGACAAAATGTAACACATGGAAGAACCACCTAAAGCAGATAGATACTGAAGGAGATTAAACCTTTCAATTAGGGGATCTGCACTGGGTAGCTCTTCACCCCAAAGAATTTTTTTCTGCAAGGTACAGAATGGTTAGAACCCAAGCAAAAGGCTGCAGTTATTGGCCTGCCGTGTCCAGAGATGGAACTGGGGGATACCAGAACTGCTGGAAACAGGGAAGGGAGATTCCTGGGGGGTAAAAAAGGAGCCAACCACAGATGGGAAGTTCGAAATCCATGTACAAGTTGTTTTCAGTTGAATTCTGAACTGTGTTTGCAGGGAGAAGACTCCAAGGAACTGGTAGAAGGCTGTCAGTTTAGAGAGGCTAGATTAACTAACCCCTTGGTCTTTCCACTGTGAAACCCAGAAGGAGTAAAGATAACCTGTCAGGTCCAAAGTTTTCACCTAAACCTAAGGGAAAAACTCACCATAACAAAGTGTCAAACTACATCTGAAGAAACTCGAGGTCATTGACAGAATCGAAAAAACTCAACGACTCACCACCATAATGTCCATATAATAAAAACTTACTAGATACGCAGGAAAAAAAAGAGTAAACAGTGATCTGAAGTGAAGGGGTGGGGATGGCAGGATAAAACAATAGAAATGGACCTAAAGATGACCCAGACACAGGGCCTGGCTGGCTCAGTGGCTGAGCGTCTGCCTTCATGATCCCGGGGTCTTGGGATCAAGTTCCACATCAGGTTCCCGGCATGGAGCCTGCTTCTTTCTCTGCCTATGTCTGCCTCTCTCTCTCTTTGTCTCTCATTAATAAATAAATAAAATCTTTAAAAAAAGAAAAAGATGACCCAGGCATTAGAATTAGCAAACCAAAACTTGAAAGCAATTGTTATAAATATGTCCAAGAACTTAAAGAAATGGCTCTAATGAGTGAAAGATATTTTAACAGACAAATAAAAACCTTAAAAAAAAAGCCAACTAGAAATACAAGAACTGCAAAGTATAGTATCTGAAGGGAAAATTCACTGGCTTGACTAATACCCAACTGGACAAAGTGGAAAAAAAGCTTCAGTGAACTTGAAAACTGATGAACAGGAATCATCCAAGCCAACGAAGAGAAAGAAAAAAGATAGTTAAAAAAAAAGAAACAAGCTCTGAGTGACCTGTGAGACAACATAAAGCCACCTAGCTTTTGTGTAATTGGAGTCCCAGAGGAGAAGAAAAAAGGAATAGGGAAGCAAAAACATTTGAATGAATAATATCCATGAATCATAAATTAGGTGAAAAACATTAATTTATGAGTCAAGGAAGTCCAGCAAATGGTGAACAGGATGAATAAAAAGAAAAGCACATAGACACATCATAGTAAGACTACTACAACTCAAAGATAAAAAATCTTGAAAGTAGGAGGGGTGAAAAAGACATTAGTACATACAGCAGAATAATGATACAGGGGACTGCTGACTTCTCATCATGAACAACGAGGTCAAAGACAATGAAATGACAACTTAAAAAAATGAAAGAAAAAAACGCCTCATCAACCCAGAACTCTATTTCCAAACAGAAAAAAAATTTGTTTTAAAAATTAAGAGGAAATAATGTTAACTCTGCTGGAATTAAAATATAAAAAAAGAGAAAAAAGGCAAAATAAAGATATTTTCAGGTAAACAATAAAAGGGAGAATTTGTGGTCAGCAGATCTGCACTACAGGACATGCCAGAGGAAGTTCTTTAGGTTAGAGAGAAATAATACTTGGCAAAACTTCAATCTACAAGATACGCCCAGTAATGGAAATGGTAAACCTAAGGGCAAAAATAAAGACCATATTCTCTTCTACTACGAAAAAAGTACAATGGAACCTTATTTTTTATTTATTTTTACAAAGGAATCTTTTTTTTTTCTTTTCTTTTTTTTTCTTTTTTTTTTTATGATAGTCACAGAGAGAGACAGAGAGAGGCAGAGACACAGGCAGAGGGAGAAGCAGGCTCCATGCACCGGGAGCCTGACGTGGGATTAGATCCCGGGTCTCCAGGATCGCGCCTTGGGCCAAAGGCAAGCGCCAAACCGCTGTGCCACCCAGGGATCCCCCAAAGGAATCTTTAATGCAAAATTTATAACAATGTATTCTGTGGTTTTAGTGTACATGGATTTAAAATATATGCCAAGAGAGGCACCTGACTCCTGATTTAGGGGTTGTGAGTTGGAGCCCTACTTTGGGTGTACACATTACATAAATAAATAAAACTTTAAAATACATTTAAATATAAAAATAAAAGGGTAGAGGATAAATGGAATTACAATGTTGTAAGCTCCTTACTTTACATGACAATGTACAATGTTAACTCTGAGTAGACTATGATAAGGATGCAGAGATCAACCTTTAATCCCTAGAGCAACCATTAAAAAATAACACAAAAATGCATACTAAAATGACTTTTAGAGCAATTAAAATAAAATACAACCCCCCCACAAAACCCAGACAAACAGAATGCAAATAACATACAGAGAGACATAAACAATGATATCAATAATTACATGAAATTTAAATGGACTGCTTACTCCAATTCAAACTAAAATGTAAAAGGCTACAACACAAATGTTGGTAAGGATATACAGAAACTCAACTAGAACTGTCATAAGAGTGCAAAATGATACAATCACTTTGGTAAAAATTTTAACAGATTTTAATAATATAGATATATCTACCTCATGACTTAGCACTCCTAATACTAGCTATTGATCTAATAGGTAAGAAAACAAATTTCTACAAAAAGGCATGTAAGAAAAATGTTCACAGAAGCTTTATTCATAATAGCTAAAAATTAGACACAGTCCAAATGTCCATCAACAGGAGAAAGATGAATAGATACATAAATTGTGATTATTCATCAAACTGATACTACTTGGTAATTGAAAAGAACTACTGATACATAAAACAATTTGGATGAATCTCAGGTGAAAGAAGCCAAATACAAAAAAGTATAAGCTCTAAATGGCATTTATGTGAAGTTTAAGAAGAGGCAAAAAAAAAACAAACCCTATGGAGATAGGTTAGAACAGAGGTTTCAGGGGTGAGGTGGGAGGGCAAGGAGAACTGACTGGAAGGAAGAAGAAAATTTTGGAGGTGAGGGAAATGTTCTATATCCTTAACAGGGTAGTGGTTACAATCGTATATACATCTTTCAAACTTCAACAGTTTCTATACTGAAGATCTGATCATTTCACTATATGCAACATTCATATTTAAAAAAGAAATAAAATTTAATATACTTCAAAATATACCTCAGATAGAAATATAATAATAAAAGCACCATACTTAATAAAAGAATATAATAATATTTAATTTGTGTCACTGAATAAAATTTTTTGCCTAGGACATATTTTTCATCTCTGGACAAAATCAGGAATTAAAACCTCCTGAAAGTACTAGCTCATTAGCCTACACCAGTTCTTTCTTTTCTTCCACAGTCCTCAATGATTTAAAACCTAGCAAAAGAATATGTCTGTATTAATTGGATAGTGTTTGGTAACTCTATCTCAAAAAGATGAACTCATCTACTAAATTGCAGAGAACAGTCTAAAATTACTGCTCACAAGATTACAAAATCACCTTATTTGCTTATAAGATGGTGACATTCTAATCATGTATTCTTGGTGACTCTCCAAGTAAGGAACTTGTCAGATCAACATGGTGTCATGCTCAACATTTACAGGTAATAGACAGTTCTGGTTCTTAACAACTTGTCAATGATAAAGACAGTACTGTAAGAGCACTTTATCACTAAAGGATTTGCAAAGCTTCTAGAGAGTGTTAAAAATTATAGTCCCAAAAGGACAGTTCAGTAAAAATTCACCAACCCTTTTTATTACATAGACTACTAATATGAGTCATTACATCCCAAGGCAGCAGAACTAATGGGCATATAATAATAATTTAAACTCTGGCATTTTAACAAAATATATGACAATGAAGTAACAAAAACAGGCAATGTACCTAATGTTTTCCAAGAATAAAAGGAGAAAATGAGTATTTTTTATTTGAGTTGATTCAAAAAGTATTTGAAGTTCAGATATAGTTCGGTACCAAACTGGGAAGAAGTTTTATTTTTTTTAAATTTTTATTTATTTATGATAGTCACACACACAGAGAGAGAGAGAGAGAGAGAGAGAGAGAGAGAGAGGCAGAGACACAGGCAGAGGGAGAAGCAGGCTCCATGCACCGGGAGCCCGACGTGGGACTCGATCCCGGGTCTCTAGGATTGCGCCCTGAGCCAAAGGCAGGCGCCAAACCGCTGCGCCACCCAGGGATCCCCAGGAAGAAGTTTTAAATAACTCTTAAGTAACTGGAGAATCCTATCTGATAGGACTAAATGAATTAATGTTCTTCATTTTTCTCCTGGTTTTTAGAAGAGGAAATGGAAAGAAGTAGTTTTGACCAACATCACCTTCTCCTCCAAGTAGAAATGCTTATTACACAGGTTTAAAAACACCAATTTAAACTAATATTTAATTATTAGGATAATCATTTTCAGTGCCATAAAATAAATTCAATCATTTATCACAGTACAATTTCTTACATGAGAAAATGACCTGAATTTCTGTCGTCTTTCGTTATTATCAGTTGATGTCAGGGTTAGGAAAAAATCACCTTGAAGAATCTCTAGGAAATTGGTTGAACACATCTAGGAAAATTATCAGACTGACTGTATATTTCCAATAATTTTACATATATTTTATGGAGAGGATTGTGTTCCATGTCTATTGGGATAGTGGCATAAAGACTGGCATAATGATTAGTACACTTACTGTTAAGCTTATTCAACGTTTAACTTTTCTTAAAGTTTATTCTGTGGGCCTCTGGCTTTGTGGGATACCAACAGCTGTTGACTCAAGGGTATGTTCAAAGGAAAGCTCCTTATTGCAGCCTTTCTTGGAGGTATCTGTGTGCTAACATGCACTGTGACACAGAGAAGGGAAGACTTCTTTTTCTTTTTTTTTTTTTAAATGATTTTATTTTTAATCTCTACATGGGGCTTGAACTCACAAGAGATCAAGAGTCCCATGTTCCACCGATGGAGCCAGCCAGGCACGCCACAAGGGAGGATTTCAATGTGTACCGTCTCCCAAACATATTTGACCAGTGAGTTTTCTTGGGACAGTTTTCTGGACTTCTATTTCAGAAAACACATTTTGGAAAATTTTAGTTTAGAGGTAATACAGGTATCAGCTAGAGTTGTAGCAGGCTGAAAAAAAGGAGAGAAAAGTACGAAAGAGCAAATACTGTTTTAGGTTACTTGTTTCTCAGTGCTCATTTCCTTAACTGTAAAATGCTATTTACTAGCTGTAACCTTGGGCAAGTTATTTAATCCCATTTCTTTCTTTAATCTGTAGGAATGGGACTAAGAGCAATAATATCTACTTTGCAATTTGTGATGAGAACTGAAGATGACATAGGTAAACTGCAAGTGTAGTATCTGCCATATGGTCCTGCT
Organism: Canis lupus dingo; assembly: GCF_003254725.2. Taxonomy (NCBI): domain Eukaryota; kingdom Metazoa; phylum Chordata; class Mammalia; order Carnivora; family Canidae; genus Canis; species Canis lupus. The sequence goes on along the minus strand of NC_064245.1, from coordinate 15,558,250 downwards.
TGAAAAATGAGGGTGACTAGTATTATTGGAATATTTTGGTACCACCTATATGAACTGGAGGCTTTCTTTTGATTACATAGAAAGAAAGCTATTCATTCCCATTTTAACCCTTTCTCCTACTTTCACAATACTAACTTCTAAGTGAAAGACATCAAGAAGACCTGCTCAAAAGAAGCCTGCTTACCTTAATGGAACCCAGCCTTTAGGTTTGACCAAGAAACCTGCTGACCACTGGAGCATTTTGGCACTATTGTTTCCACAGGTAAAGTTTTTTTTTGTTTTTTTTTTGTACAGCACTTGGTAACTTCTAGTTTATCTTCACATGTACTATCAGATTCTATCCTTCTAATAAACCAGTGGGGTTAGTAGGGAGGAAACTGTTATCTCTAAATAAATCATGGACATGGAAACTGAGGCTTGGAGAGGTTAAATTGTGAACTACCCAAAGTCACAGAACTGGCAAGCAGCAGCATCTAGGCTCACACGTTTTTGGCTTTTGTTGAGTATCCGAATAAATGAGTGACTCAGACAGGGTCCTCTGAGTTTGCATTTTAGAATAATGTAGTTCAGTTCAATAAACACTTATTGACTTGCTCCTATATGCTAGACACTGTGCCAGGTGTGACTGAGACTTCTGGTTCTGTCCTTGAAAAGCGTACTATCTAGTGGTATTCCGAGAGTCCAAAAATAGGAAAAAAAATAAAGAAAACTAGTGATTCTGAGTAGTTTTCTATGGTAGTGACCTCCTCAAAATGCTTTTTAGCATCAAGTTCCCCCAGAGGTTCACCAGCAGAGAGTTTATGGTGACCACGGCAAGGGTTTCCTGTAAGAGTGAAAATCTGAAGAACCTTTCCTGTGGTGAAGCCTGTGGTCCTTCCTATGTTCATTCAGTCACTAAAAATACACCAGCCAGTAAAGACAAGTGCTGGGGGAACATTTGCTATGGTGTCTAGAACTCTCAGCTTGAGATACCTTCTCTTCTATGTGTCTATACTTCTTTCCCAACAGATCACGGAAAGGTACTTTCTACCTTAGAATGCTTGTTGGAACATCACATGAAAAATGTATTTTTCCTTTCCTTGTTATCATTATATTTCTATTGTACTGTCCTTGTTCCTTTTAGCATTTTTGAGTTTCCCCAAATTTATTACCTATCTTGACTACCTATTGAACTGTTGTGTCTATTTGTTCACAGAATTAGTTGAACATGTTCTTGGCATGGGAACCCTCCATTAAAAAAAAAAATCAGTTCCTCCTTGATAAATGCAAAACTTTTATCATCACCACTTTGCTGTTTAGAAACTTGGCTTTTAAAAAAAAATCATTGATTAGTTTTCTGACTGAATCTGAGACCCATTTTTCAGTTCTTATCCCTGCAGCCTTCTGCTGCTAAGAGACACTGTTGATTACTTTCTCATTGATGTGTTAGCCATAGCATCAGATTCACAATCCTATCAACTTTCTACTTCTTTTTGTGTCTGCTTCCTCTTGAAAATACCTATTTGTAGTTACAGTGCAGCGGAAAGCACGGCGGCCTCAGTCATAACTCCTGGGCACCTGGTTCTAACACTTCCTAGCAAATCACCAGGCTGAGTCTCAGTTTCTTTACACATAAAATGAAGATAATAATAGTATCTATTTCACATCACTGTTCTTGAAGACTCCATGATATAATGAAAGTATTTTATACATTCTAAAGCACCTTCTAAATGGAAATAATAATTTCCATTAATACTAATATTGAATGGAAATATTAACCTGAAAAACTAATATTCAGACATGAGGGTTTTAAAAAAGGTTTTATTTTAATTTCAGTTAGTTAACATACACTGTCCTATTAGTTTTAGTTATACGCTATTCCACACTTCCATACATGATGGTGCTCATCATGACAGGTGCCCTCCTTAATTCCTATCACCTATTTCTTCTATACCCCTCCCCGCCCCAATAACTGTCAGTTTGTCCTCTACACTTAAGTGTCTGTTTCTTGGTTTGTCTCTGCTCTCTTACTTTTTTCTTTTTTCTCTTTTTTTTAGAGAGAGAGAGAGAGAGAGAGTGAGTCAGTGAGAGAGCACGAGTGGGGGATAGGAGAGGAAGAGGGAGAGGGAGAAAAAGAATCCCAAGCAGGCTCCCAGTGCAGAGCCTGATGTGAGGCTCGATCTCACAACCCTGAAATCATGACCTGAGCCAAAATCAGGAGTCAGATGCTTAACTCACTGAGCCACCCAGCACCCTGTTTTGTTTCTTAAATCTCATATATGAGTGAAATCATACGGTATTTGTCTTTCTCTGACTGACTTGTTTCTCTAAGCTTTATACTCTCTAGCTTCTTTCATGTTGTTGTAAATGGCAAGACTTCATTCTTTTTTATAGCTGAAAAATATTCCATTGTATATATATACACACCACGTTTTCTTTATCCATTCATCATTTGGTGGACATTTGGATTGCTTTCATATTTTGGCTATTGTAAATAATGCTGCTATAAACATAGGGGTGCATGTATCCTTTTGGATTAATGTTCTCGTATTTTTTGGGTAAATATCCAGTAGTGCCACTGCTGGATCATAAAGCAGTTCTTTTTTTTATTTTTCATTTTATTTTTATTTTTTGGCAGTTCTATTTTTAACTTTTTGAGGAACCTCCATACTAGATATATTAGATTCTTATATTCTTTACTCCCTAGATATACTGCAAGAGATGGTTTTTTAGGTAATACTATCATTTGCATATAAATGATTATATGTATATATTATGTCTATATATATAGGCACATAGATGTATAAAATATATAAAGTAGAAATCAACTTGAACCAAATTATAGGACAGCTTTACACTTATAATCTACCAGTAATGGAAAACTTCTGGTTTCAAGATTTTATTTATTCATTCATGAGAGACACAGAGGGAGAGGCAGAGACATAGGCAGAGGGAGAAGCAGGCTCCCTGCGAGGAGCCCGATACAGGATTTGATCCCAGAACCCCAGCAGCACGACCTGAGCCAAAGGCAGATGCTCATCCACTGAGCTACTCAGACATCCCTTGTAATGGAAAACTTAATACTTTTTTTTCTCTTATTTAAACATGGTGTCACCTACACATCTCTCTATTTAGTACCTATAGAGGACACATGATTTTTGTTTTTTTTTTCTGCCCAGCATCTGATTCTCCTTACATGCCTTAGGGCATACCACATTGTGTAAGTGGTGGTGGCGAACAGGTGGGAAGTTTCATCTTTAACATCTAGTGAGCGATGCATAAGGGAAGGGGCAGGAAATGTGATTGGACCAGTTAGTGTATTTCCATTCACTTCTCCTTGAGAAAATGACTCTGTTTGTGATGTTATATTGCTCGGCAGTACAAAGAAAGCATGTTGTTTTCAAAGAGTTCAATGGTGTGCAGCAGCAGTAACAGGACCAAGCAGTCTCAAAGGGGGAAAATGATTAATTCAAGGAGAGTCACACTGCATTCCCACTTCCTGCTCAGTCACTCAACTCAGTGTCTTCCTAAATGTTTGTCACAATACAACTCTTAACTAGCTACTAAAATAATTTGTGTCTTTATTTACTAGTGTTTTTTTGGCTTGCTTGTTAGTTGTCCATATGCTCTAACTCAATGTAACCCTCTTCAGGTCAGGAACTTTGCTATGTCTGCTGCTGTGTCCCACTGCAGTGCCTAGAACAGTTCCTGGTACATACTAGGTGTGTACTAAACATTTGTTGATTGACTGAATGACTGACTGGTAAAGTTTTCTGAAATAGTTGGGAGCTCAGTAAATGGTAAATTGATTTAAAAATGAAATAGAGACATTTTTTTGAGATAAGTACTTAAATTCAAATGTTATCTTCTCTAGAGAAAAGAATATACTATTAGGAAAAAATAAAAATAATTCAAAAATTCTTTAAATGCTTTTCAAAAACATAGGTGTAGGTGCTACGTTCCAAATATTAAAAATGACAAGATAATGCAGGTTTTTCTTCTAATCTGCTGATAGGTCTACTATTCTTAGTAACCCAATCTGTTGAGTAAAATGACCATAGAAAATATGATTGTTAAAAGCTTCTGGAAATATAAGAAGCATAATTTTAACTGTGAATTTGGATAAAAACTGAATTTGCTGCTTCTTCGTGGCTTTTGTATCAGTAGGACTCTCACTAAAAGGAGCTGTTTCTATTTAACAAAAATAATTTTAACGAGTCCTGTACTAGTCATATTTATTTTGGAAAAGTATGGTGAAAAGAAGAAACAAGACACTGTCCATTATTTTGATCTTTAACATATTTTCCCATTTAAAAAGATTTTATTTTATTTATTTATTTTAAAAGATTTTATTTATTTATTCATGAGAGACAGAGAGAGAGAGAGAGAGAGAGGGGCAGAGACACAGGCAGAGGGAGAAGCAGGCTCCATGCAGGGAGCCCGACATGGGACTTGATCCCGGGTCTCCAGGATCACACCCTAGGCCAAAGGCAGGCACTAAACCACTGAGCCACCTGGGGATCCCCCTAAAAAGATTTTTAAAAGAAACAAACACAAATGCAACAGCCTACACATTTTTCTTTTGTTTCTCCCCAGAAAAGAAAAACCAACACTATCTACAACAGTATATGGCAGATTTTTTGAAATTTGTTCAGGCACGTGGCTTTAAGCCCTTCAATAACTTACATGGTAAAGCAAAAACCAAAGCCAAAACCCAAACTTATACCATCATGTAGTCCAAACATTTTCTAAGTGCCTATATGCCAGATATTTGATGGGTAGTGGGTGTATAATGAAAACAAGAACAAGGCCCATCTTTGGGATTATAGTATTCGTGACCCCTTGGAGGGAATCCAAGACATACCTGCCTTATTCCAAATTGTACTTTATGGTAAATGGTATTACAATGAAATTTCAGTGTTATATGAGAAGTTATATTTGGATGCATAAATTCTGTCTATAATGAAAATGACATGGCAGTACAAACCTTCTAATTAAACCGACACTATTTCTACTATATTGTACCTTCAGTAAAGTAAACTAATAAAGAGACCCTTCTGCTAAAATAACAATAACTACATTTGCTATACAATGTGTAGTTTTCTTTAAAATGATGCTTCTTATTTCTTCATAGATTTTTTAGTGAATAAATGGCTATTATCTACATTAGATAAGCATGAGGATCCATATAACTTTTTCTCTGTGAAGGCTGAATGGTCATCTTTGGCTATAGTAAAGTTATAATAAGTTATGGTAAATTTTAATGCAGTCTCCTATATGAGCCTCATCACCGAATCACAATTTAATGCTATATTATAGGCATTTATTTTATTGCATCATATTTTTTTCTCCATTCTCTCTTTATAGGTTTTTATTGGTCATTAGTAAAAAAGTTAACAGTATCAGGAAAAGAAATTAAGGAAATAATCCTATTTTCAGTCCCATCAAAAAGAATAAAATACTTAGTAATAAATTTAACCAATGAGGTAAAATAACTATACACTGAAAATAAGACATCGATGAAAGACATTGAAGACACAAGTAAATGGAAAGATATTCTGTGCTCATGGAGTTGAAGAATTAATATTGTTAAAATGTTCATACTTTTCAAAAACAATTTACAGATTCAATGCAATCTCTATCAAAAGTCTCATGGTATTTTTCATAGAACTAGAGTATACAATCCTAAAATTTCCTTTTTTTAAAAAAGATTTTATTTTTTTATTCATGAGACACACACACAGAGAGGCAGAGACATAGGCAGAGGGAGAAGTAGGCTTCTCACAGGGAGCCCGATGCGGGACTTGATCCCAGGACCCCAGGATCATGACCTGAGTCAAAGGCAGATGCTCAACCGCTGAGCCACCCAGGTGTCCCACAATCCTAAAATTTGTGTGGAACTACAAAAGATTCCGGATATCCAAAGCTATCTTGAGAAAGAGGAACAAAGCTAGAGGCATCACACTTCCTGATTTCAAACTGTATTACAAACTTATAGTAGACAAAACAGTATGGTATGGCATAATAACAGATATGTAGATCGTTAGAACAGAGTAGAGAACCCAGGAACCAAGAATATCCAATGGGGAAAAGATAGTCTCTTCAATAAATGATGTTTGGAAAACTGGGCGGCCATAAACAGAAGAATGAAATTGGACCATTTTCTTACACCACACACAAAAATCAACTCAAAATGGATTAAAGATTTGAACATAAGACCCCAAACTGTAAAACTTCTGGAGGAAAACAGAAGAAAACTCCCTAGACATCGGTCTTGGCAAAGATTTTTTGCTTTACCAAAGCAAAGGTATCAAAAGCAAGAATAAACAAGCGCAATTGTATCAAACTGAAAAGCATGCATACATCAAAAACAAAACAAAACAAAACAAAACACTCTAAAACAAAAAAAAAAAAATCAAAGTCCAAACAAACCATCAACAAAATGAAATGGGAGAAAATATTTGCAAATAACATATGTGATAATTAGGGGTCATGAAAAGGTGCTCGACAGGGAAACGCAAATCAAAACCACAATGAGATAAAACACTGCACTTGTTAGAATGGCTATTATCAAAAAGACAAGAGATAGAAGTGTTGGCCAGGATGTGGATAAAAGGGAATTCTGTGTATTGATGGGAGGAATGTAAATTGGTATAGCCACTAGGGAAAACAGTATGGAGGGTCTTTAAGAAATTAAAAATAGAACTATGAAGTGATCCAGCAATCCTAGAGGCACTTGAGTGGCTTGGTTAGTTAAGGTTTGCCTTTGGTTCATGATCCCAGGGCCCTGGAATCGAGCCTTGCATCGGGCTCCCTGCTCAGTGGGGAGCACTCCCTCTGCTGTGCTGTCTCACTGTCTCTGTAAATAAATAAATAAAATCTTAAAAAATAATAAAAAGAACTACAAAGTGATCCAGCAATCCCAACTCTGAGTATCTATCCAAGGGAAACGAAAACAGGGTATCAAAGGGATATCTGCACTCCCATGATCACTGCAACACTGTTCACAATAATCAAGATATGGAAATGACCTAGGTGTCCATCAACGGATGAATATATCAAAATATATATACACACATGGGGGAATATCATTCAGCCATGAGAAAGAAGGAAATCTGGCCACTAGCAACAACATGAATGGACTTTGAGGGCATTACGCTAAGTGAAATAAGCCAGGCAGAGAAAGACAAATACTGCCTGCAATCAGTTATATGTGGAATCTGAGAAGAAAAATGTCAAACATTTAGAAACAGAGAAAAAAAGTGGTTGCCAGGGTTTGGAGTTGGGAGGAATAATAGGAAGAGGTTGGTAAAAGGATACAAACTTTCAACTATAGGATGAATAAGGTCTGAGGATCTAATGTATAACATGGGGACTATGTTAATAAGAATATATTGGGTAAATGAAATTTGCTGAAAGTAGAACTTAAATGTTGTCACCAAATAAAAGAAAGAAATATTCAAGGTGACGGATATGTTAATTAACTAGATGGGAGGAATCCTTTCACTATGTATGTACATCGAATCATCATGAGGTACACTTTAAATGTCTTAGAATATTGTCAACTATACCCTCAATAAAGCTGAAAAAAATGAAAATACAATACTTTAAAAATTTAACAGTATAAGGAATGCTAACTACATTCATGGAAGAGGTGGCCCATTAATTTAGTCAGTGTTTTTTGGCTAAGAATCCACGTGATTTCATTTCATCTTAATTTCAACCAACATTTTTTACTAGGAGCTGGGGACATGGTGATTAATAAGATACATGTGGTCCCTGACTTCAAGGAGTTTACAACCTAGTGGGGGGAAGGAGACACTAAAAGAATTCCATAAATAACTGCTTGCTTACAAGTAAATATGTAATGATTTCTTTGTTATTTATTGCAAAGAAACTATCTTTTCAGAAGAATGTATCTGCTTTAGCTTTTCAGTGAGGAAGATACTGTCAGTCATTATTTCCTTTTCCGCCTTGACTGTAAGGAAAGAGATAAATTTTATGCTAAATTAATATAATTATCATACCATAGGCTGATGGACAATTATCTTGATCTCTAACTAGTTTTGATATTATAAAAATCTTCATTTTAATTATTATGTCTTGTATATGTCCTCTTCCCTGCAGGCTGACCGAGAAAGTAAAGAGGGACAGGATTTGGGGAGGGGATTAAGCTATACAGCATAAATAAAAACAATGCTGTTTTCTTGATGTTTTATTTCACAGGTACATTTGAAAACCAGAATTGTTCTATCTATCCACTGTTGTATAAAACAGCACATAATTATTTTAGAAGTTTCAACTCAGAGCTGTCTCTAAACCTACAATGGTACAAAAAATGGGGGATATTAATTGCTTTTTGCCCCATGACAGAAACAAGGGACTCATTAAAATTTCATGGAGATACCATAGGACATGTTATGTTATAAAAATCAGAATTTCATAATCTTCTGAAACTCTGCAGTACTTTAATGGTACTTCTAATAGTGCCTAACACTTGGAAGGGTTCCACAGTTTGGCTCCTATAAAGTGGTTTTTGACAGCAAATGTGCAGGAACCAGAATCTATACTGAAACTTGAATCTGAGCCACGTAGACATCATGATGTTGCCCAAATGCGAAGTGGTTTCCATTGGCAATACCATAATATCTTCTCACTGAAGCATGAAACTGAGTTTGGGGGATATTTAGCTACCAAAAGAAGCAGACATTATCTAAGCCTTGATCAGAAAGAAAAAAAAATTGAAAATGACTTCCTGGCATTCATTCAGTGGAAAATGAAGACACGAAGAAGCCAAATAAAGTTAACAGCTCTAAAAAGAGGCTAGAAATTGTGGTGCTCTAGAGTCTTCATCATCACTGCCATGCTCTTTGATGCCAATAAATGTTATTGAGCTCTCACCATGTGTAAGGCACAATGACAGGGCCCTTAGTCATTATGGTCTCGAAGGTCATGGACTTCTAATTTTTTTAATTTAATTCTGGTGTAGCTGACATGTACTGGACTTTATATTATGCCTCCTTGTAATTCCTTGTGTCTGGCAAAGGGTTTGTGAAGACAGCAAATATCCAGTAAAGATGTATGGATTATGTGAATGTGACTGCAAGGAGCTTGGAGTCTAATTGGGAGATAGAATAGAAGTGACTTCCTTGCCAGGAGAGGTTCTTATCTCAACCCCTTTATACAGTTTCTAACTAGGACAGTGCCTAGCACATAACAGGTATCTAAAAATAGCCAGTTAATCGATAATGAGCAAATACTTTTTGTAAAAAACATTTACTGAACACTCACTGTGCTTTAGATGATTTACTACACTGAACTCTCACGACAGGAAAGTGCTGTTATCATCCCCCTTTTAGAGATGACATAGCTCAAGTTCACAGGGGTTGGGCAACTTGCTCAGTTTACCCAAATGTTAACTTGTGGAGGCAGGATTTGAACCTAGGCAGTCTGACTGCAGTTCACACTCCTCACTATCATACTGTATCACACTGTACATAAAAAAAAAAACAAACCCAATATTGTTAGGTAGCCTTTGGTAAGGTCAGCTGAAGGGCAGAGATACCAAGTTCTCTAACCGTAGAATAATAAGTGATTACTGAGGACTGGGCAGTAGGAACAACTTCGTTAGAAAGTAGAACGTGGGTTTTGCAAGAAGAAGAGGGATAGTTAAGTCCTGTGGAAGGAGGAAGAAAAGTGAACAAGGGTGGCTGGAGAGCCTCATAATGTATTTGGAGGTGAGAGGTAGACTCATTGGACAGAATGAAGAGGTTCATGTAGGACAGTGGTAGAAAACCTAATTAGAGATACAGCAGAACAAGAGAGTGAAGGGCTTAAGAACTTGGATTTCATTCTTTAAGCAGGAGCAGAGCCAACAAAGTTTTTCTCATAGAGAAAGAGGTGTGAAAATCTGCTTTTTAGTGAGTTTTGTAGGATATAAAGAGGGTGAGAGCTTAGAGACCAGGAGATCAGGTAGGTGGAGGTGAAGAAGACCTGGACTGAGACAGCTGGCAATGGCAATGGAGAGGAAATTACAGATAAAAGAAAAACAAAGAACAAGAGAACATGACTGCCTTGATGATGGAGACAGGGATGAATCAGGACCTATGTGACAAATACTGATCCTGCCATCAGAAATGGGGATATTTAGGAAGAAGAGTTGGTTTTTGGATGATCACTAAACTTCTAATTTAAGCCCCTTGATTCCTAAAGGTTTAAGGCATTTATTAATCAAGTACCTTAAACATTTGGATGCTGTTACATGCCAGGAACTGGGCCAGGTTCAGGGGGCTTAATGGTGAGCAGGAAAGATATGGTCCCTCTTTTCATAGACTTAGAGTTTATGAGAGGAGGGAGGCATTAAGTAATTAAAATAACACTGATGAGTTTTAGGATGGTGATGAAATACAGAGTACTACGGGACCATATGGTCAGAGCACAGGGAGAGGGTAGCCCGAGACTTTGTTGAGGAGTGACATTTAAGCTATGGATCATGTTAACAGTTTGGTTAACAGTCCCCATATCAGGGAGTTAACCTGTGTTATATATAGCTCAGGTTATATATACATACTAGAGGTGTCAGTGACGGTACCTGCTCACCAACCACCCCCTGTAGTGAACTAAGTTGATTATAGACCTGTTTCAAAGGACAGCAGCAGGGCCATCTTTTTTTTTTTTTTTTCCATATAATCCTGCACTGTCCATCCAGCCATCCATAGCCGACTGAGCCTGCGAGAAATACTGACCTAAGTGCAGCCAACTGATAGCACCATAGTCTATGATCTGAAGCAAAGAGATGAGAAAAAAAGAAATTTCTCCAGAATTTGGTGAAAGAAACCAAGATACTGGGGAGACTGCGGCTGGAGTAAAATCAGAACTGGAGAGATCCAAAGGCTATTCGTTCGCTGAAGTTCGGAGTGGGCAGAAAGAGTAAGTAAGAGGAAGAAGCTGGTCCATGTATAGTGAGTAGAGGAATGACAGAGAGAAACTGATTCCTCTAGAAAAATATACGTCTCATGAGAGACAAGTGGCAAAAGTAGGTGCTTGGACAGCAATATTAATTGTCAGTGATTTTCCAGTGGCAAGACAATGAGCACCCTCAGGATAACATCTATTCCTTTCACATTAGAACAACGTCAGGAAGTCTAAATGGCTGAAATTACACTTTTGGGACAGAGTTCAGTTCTTATATTCTCTGTACGAATCTTCTTTAGGAGACAAACTATAAATTCAATCCAAGCTAGCTGAGTGGGTCTCTACTGCTTGTAGACAAGAGGGCTTAATTAAAACACATTATCCCCTCTAGGATAAAGTAAGCTAAAAAGGAGATACTGTGTTGAGTTCAGCTACCAGGGTAAATAAATTATTATATATAAAAACAAATCTGTTTGCTACCTTTAAATGTCTTTAATTGTCATAATTATAGCATGCCTATCTCAACACAGATGCATATGATATATTCTTAGAAAAATTGTCACAACTGTTCATACTTACACTCAAGTGTTATATTTGTATGCCATATACCATACACATATACATGAAATGTATTTATACACACCTAACTAAATATCTGTAGTAAGACACCAATTATACAAATGTACAAACAAAATTATATGACTTCCTTACAACTCTGTGTGCATGCCAGGAACACTGAGATGATGGTCTTGATATAATTATTGTCACTTTTCCCACAGCCTCACAGTGTATCACTGGGTAGATAAATGAGATTAAGCAAGTCTATGCTTGAGAACTCCATCTTTTGAGTTTTATCCATATTCTTTTATTCTGTCATCCACTCTCTTCTGTTTTCCTCACTGTGCTTTCTCCATTCTCTCTTCTGGTTCAAACAAAACTATAAACACTGTAGTCAAACAAGCGCTACAACAATTATCTGTGCCAGTTTTCGTAGGCTAAAAATATGTACTCTTCTAGAACGTTACCATTTGGGACAAGGGTAAGGTAGCTGAACTAGCATTCCCCTTCTCCTAGAAGGAAAGCTCTTGGTTTTTCATTTTCCACTTGGCCTAAACTCAGTGAACTACTTCAGCTTAGGAGGAGGTGAGAAAGAAAATTAGGAGAAGACAAGAAGTGATTTTAACTAGTGAAGGGAAAGGGATAAGTAGGTTTCATATATACCCATCTCTCTCCGTTCCATGCAAGGGAGGCTGCGGGAGGGACTGTGCCGAGTTAAAACTTGTCTAAGAGCATTTACAACAACGGAGTAGGACTGTCCTCCTTCCATATCTCAGCTGGGCTCTGGTGGTGGAAAGTGGAACAGAAGGTGAAAGGAGAAGGAAGGAGAGATCACCTCGTTGTTCAGGCCTTGGTGACAAGGAACTAAAGGAAAGTACATATAGTTAATTATAGGTATACTCTAAACAGTGAGTTGTTTCCCTCATGGAATAGCAAAAGTTGCAATGAAAAATTATACCTTTTTGTCTAAGGGACAGGAATTTGTTTCCAGACATAATTTCTTGAACAGCAAAGATAACTTTTTGAAAAAAATGAAGGCAGTATTTTAAAATACTAATTGCATTATTCAAAACTCATTTAATTTTACTGTAGTAGAGGAAAGCTTACCAAAGGGGTTATGAATCAATAATGTTCTGATAAACACCAACTTACTAAGGTAGGTGTTATAAAATATATTGTCTGGTTTCCAAGAGAATATATTTATGTTAAAGCATCTAACATACTTTAAGAAATAACATGGATCATAATGTGACAACATATATACATAATATGAATTACACAAATAAATAAAAGCGGCAGAAATAGATACATCAGCTCTACCCTTCTGACACACATTATACGACCTACATAATAAAAGTAGACTGAAGGCATCATATCATTTTGGGATTTATTAATGCATTTCTTAATGTTTTTTATACACACACATACACACACCCCTTATAAATTCATTTTAGCTGTACACCTAGAGGGTTGATATAATGTGGTAAAAAAAAACCAAACAACCAACGCTAAACCTTTGTTTGCCTCCTTTAATAGTGAAGATAATAATGAATGCTTGGTAAGCAATTTTATTTTAAAGAAAACCAACTGAGTCACAGAGGACAGATATTGCAGTTTCTATAACTATCCAATTTCTGCATAGTGCCTAGAAGCGGCTAGACATTCTAGCCAACAGCATTTTACATCTACCTGGATTAATAGGATATGTTACTAAGATATTATCCCTGCTTCACAACAACTTGGACAACATCCAAGTTTGAAGAAATGAAAACACGAGGTAGAAGAAAAAGGAGATAGGCTGGAGCCAGAAACACTGATGGCAGAAACATCAAGATACCAGGTCCAACTTCAAGAAAACACAAACCAATTTTTCTTAGTTAGAATGTGAGCCAAAACAAACAGGGGGCAGGTACATGGAGTCTTATTACTATAGAAGCACCTTCCATGTTACAGTTCACTTTACGCAGAAAACTGCAAATAAATAATGATAAGACATCACAGCGTGTCTGATAATCTCTGACAACAATTCTAACACTGTCATTGTAGCCACTGGAGAAACCTGCACACACTGAGCCCTGACCCACCGAACCTTTTATCTGCCTGTGTACTCTCCACAGGCCAAGCAAATAAAGGCCAAATGATCATTTACACATGAATCAACTTTCTTTGCAGCACAGGCACCAAGAGACGTTTCTTTTCTCTGTTACTGAGAGAAAGGCAGCCAGGTCTAAGCTTGTCTCACTAGAAATCATACAAGTGAAACAGTGATTTGCGGGAAGATGGCAGATCTGCAAAGGGAAGCTGTTCTGAATGCGTGATAAAAATGGCAGCCACAGAGGACTGGATGAATATTTAGTTTGAAAACAGGCCTGACAGTAACAATGAGTCTTTATCCTATTCAAAGTAGGGAGTGTCATACAAACTGAAATGGAGATACAATCCTGATAGAAGATTACATAAGATACCTGGGTGGATATCCTTAAAGACTTCAACCTTCATTTCAATAAATGTACACTCATGGGTCTTTTGCATCTAGATCTTATTCAGAGTCCATCTAGTTATTTCATGTGAGTGACATGTAGATGGTATGTTGCCCGCTTTGTTGATGAGAAATAAACCAGTCAGGGTGATTAAAAAAAAGCCTGTTCCTTAAAAACAGGGTACACATTTTATACCACGGAACTTGTAAAGGGGGGAAAAAAGTATTTTTCTTCAACCCAGACCCCTTGGTGCTTAGGTCAACTTTTACAAATTCACTAAACATCAAAATGTTTAGTGTTACATTAAATGTTAAATGTTACAATATCAAAATATTGCTATAGCCTTTCTTATAGGAACATAATAATGAACAATACTTGTCCTGGCTCATTTAACATGGGGATGGAGATTTATTATTAAATTTGTGTTAATAGGCCATTCCAAAGATGATTATATAATCTTCTAACAAATGACAGGTACTAACGAAATCAATACAACTCATTTTTATTCCCTTATTACCACTTCTATAGCTTTGTGTTTGCTACATGCCATCTGTGCCCTGGGATGCTTACCTTCTGACTCAACAATTTCTATCCCTGATTTTCTACAAATTTGGTTTACAACTCATGTTCAGGAATCTTTAGCTTAAAGTTCAGTTTTAGTGCGGTGCTTCGATTCAGAAGACCATCAGTAGATGCTGCGATGTATGTGGACTCTCAATACACAGTGACAGGCTAAAATCTTTTTTTTTTTTTGATAGGCTAAAATCTTAAAAAGTAAATTTTATTCATGAGTTGTAAATATAAGAAATGTATAATTTGTGGCTAATAAAAAGAAATATTGAAGTTTTATTCCTGTAGAGTGCAGAAATGGATCTGTAAACCCCGTGCCACAATCCATACTCTTAAGACAATGCCAAAAATAATAAGTGTTACAGGATTAAGTCATATCAGTTCCTGGTGATGAGCTGCATATTTCAAAAATCCTGGCAGTGAGTAGGTGTTTTTTTTTGTTTTGTTTTTTTTTTTTTTAGGTTTTTTATATTACTTGTTTCTCTCTACCTTTTATGGTGTTTTTTTTTGTTTTTTTGTTTTTTTTGTTTTTCCCAAACCCTTTCAACTGCTTCCCTTACCTCCTTTCTCCTTGAGGTTGAAACCCTCTTTTGCCCCACCTCTCTTTTCAATTGCCTATTCATTTCTCTACAGTCTGGCTGTTTAGTAGTTTTTGAAGTCAAAATTAGCCTTTTCCTTAGAGTGAAAGCTCTTAATGGGTAAGAATCATACCTACCAGTTTTACATATCTACAACCTCTTCCAGAGTCTAAGATAGCATTGGCCATCAGGATATTTTTGAGAACTCTCAATAAAATGGGTTCTCCAACATAACAAAGGACATACAGGACAAGCCCACAGATATTATCAAACTCAATGGTGATACGCTGAAATCTTTTCCTGTAAGATCTGAACAAGACAAGGATGCCCATTCTTGACATTTTAGTCAACAATGTACTGGAAGTATCAGATTAACTAAGCAAGAAAAAAGACATAAGTCATCCGAATTACAAATTAATTTGTTTCTATTTTCAGATGACATGATTATATACATAGAAAACCCTAAAGACTCCACCGAAAAACCACTAAACTAAATACTGAATGCAGTAAAGTTGCAGGATACAAAATCAATACACAAATATCAGTTGTGTTTCTATAAACTAACCACAAATTATCAAGAAGAGAAATTTAAAGAACAATCTCATTTATAATAGCATCAAAAGGAATAAAATACTTAGGAATAAATTTAACCAGAAGGTGAAAGATCTATACAGTAAAAATTATGAGGTATGACGAAAGAAACTGAAGACACAAATAAATGAAAAAATATTGTGTTCATGAATTAGAAGAATTTCTATTGTAAAAGGGTCCACACTACCCAAAGCAATTGACAGATTTAATATAATTCCTTTTATATTGAAATTTTATAAAAATTTCAATGGCATTTTCCACAGATTTAAAAGAAACAATCCTAAATGTTGTATGGAACCAAAAAGAATGAAAAGCCCATACAAAGTTGTAGGCATCACACTTCCTGATTTTGAAGTATATTACAAACCTATCATCATCAAAACAGTAAGGTACTGGCCTAAGAAAAGACACACAGATCAGTGGAACGGAATAGAAAGCCCACAAATAAGCTCATGCATATATGTCAACTGATTTTTGACAAAAGAGCCATGAATATACAATGGTGAAAGGATAGTCTTCAATAAATGGTGGTGGAAAGAGTGTAAACCATTATCTCAAAAAGTTATCTGTAATCCCAGGATCACTGCAACATTTTCACAACAGCCAAGGCATAGAAACTACTGAAGTGTCCAGAAACAGGTAAATATATCAAGGAAATGTCATACATATACAATGTGACAGTATTCAGCCTCAGAAAAGAAGGATCATGCCACCTGTGACAATATGGATGAACCTGGAGGGTATTACACTAAGTGAAATAAGCTAGTCGGAGAAAAACAAACTGCATGGTATCACTTACATGTGGAATCAAAAAAAAAAAAAAAAAAGAAAGAAAGAAAGAAAGAAAGAAAGAAAGAAAGAAAGAAAGAAAGAAAGAAAGAAAGAAAGGTTGAGTTGCCAGAGGCTGGGGGAGTAGGTAGGTAGGAAATAGAGGGAGGATTTGGTAAAAGAATACCACATAAAAAAACAACAAAAAGCCTCTTGAGAGGTGCCTACTGTTGAGGGCTCTTCAGGATATAGTTTTGAACGTCAAATCACAATTTATCTAATAATACTCATTCTTAAATAGCCAATGCAAAGGTAAATTCATAAAAATAGCTCTTGGACATGTAAAGGCAAATTTCATGACCACTAGACATGACAACCTGAAATATCACTTTTGGTGACCTCAAAGACATAAAGTTTGGATGTAGGAGGAGCAAAGAAATTCAGAATGTTCATGACTGTATACTTAATTTTATGAAATCTCTGATGAACAATCTCAGGTACTAAATTTCTCTTTATATTGTTTTTTCACAAGGAGATTTATTTTTGCCTTTTTTTTTTTTTTTGGTTAGGAAAAAATTACTCTAATTTGAAAAGTGACACAAAGACATTGTGCTGACTTGATGTTATTTTATTTGTGAGGCATAAAGGACTATGAACTATAAATGCAAAACAAGTGCGTCTCCCTGTACATAGGGATAACAAAAGACCAGGGATAGGATGTTGGATGACAGAAACTTTTAAAAAAGCAACATGGGGGAAGAAAGCAGGAGCTTCCCAAAGTACAAAACAAAGCCAGACAGAAAAGAATGTGTAAATTTGAATCAATTTAATTCAATGTATTTAAGGTGCTATATAATAGTTTGTGGGATTTTTTTTTGTTGTTTGTTTTTCTGAGTTTTAGAAACAGAGGACAGCATTAGCATATAAACCTAGGGATATTCCCCAACTTCATTATGTATTTTGTTCTTTGGCATCATTACATTTAGTAAGACCGTCGTCTTATCAAAGTCTTCCCTCCTTGTCTTATCATTCATCCTGTTCCCTCCTTATTGATCATCAGACGATGAAAGAGACAATGGATAGCTTTACTAGTGTCAATATATAACGCAGACATTGCATCTACTCAATCTACCAGGTCTGTCGATCTGCCATGGGGGAAACTGGACTGGTCTATAATTTGATGCTCACAAAAGCCAGCTGATAATTGCAGAGAAATTTGTGATCCTCAAATGTTTCAATAATGATTTCGGATAATACTGGTACTTTCTGAAGTATCTAAAATAACTTGATGGGACTATAACTCCGAAAGTCATCCTAATTTGCATCTTGGAAGTAGAGCACCAAATCTGTGCTTTCCTGCTTCTGGTTTTCCTTATTACTGCTGTGCTAGCAACATAAAAAAAATGAAACGAAAAACCACTCTGCCAAAGTGAGTAGCTTTGCTCCTTAGAGCTGTGAACGCATGAACAAAATATCAAGCACACACAAAGAGTTACCTTTTAAAAAGGTCAATAAGCTCAACAATTGAAGGATATAGTTTCCAGACAATTATACCATAACACTAAAATGGTAAAACTATGGTCATGGAAGCGGGAAGAACTATTTAGAACCTGGGAACATCTCTTCTTCATACTTGACTGCCAAAAGGTCTGAGAAACTCTTTTTTTCCAAGTCTGAATGGGGCTGACTAGAAAAAACCTTGTTTTGGCAAAGGGTTATTTAGTCATTGGGAAAAGAAGGCATATAACAGAGTTTCTACATTTATAAGGCAACATTAAGCTGTGAATTCTTTAAAATGTTATTAAAATTCTCTAACAGAGAAATCAAAGGAAAGAGAACTTGCTTCTGACTTTATGTGTTCATTGTTGGAGCCACTGAAACACTGCCCATTAGGGCAGCGCACAGCGGATCTGAATCCCTTGCGTGACATCTGCATTGGTTAGAAGCGACTAAGTTGGAGGCCGTACACGGCCCGCGTTAGTCAGTGATGAGTTTTATAGATCCTTCTAGTCAAATACCTTCTAGTTCATGTTACAAGTCTCATGCGCTGGTGAAAGAAAAAATTTAAAGTCATGCATTTGCTGTTTTTCTCTCTTGCCATGAAATCTCTCTCTGATCTCTAGAATATTTCCTAAAATAAGTGTTCGAAGATAAAAACAGAGCATGGTTCAATGTCAGAATTTTACCTGCATTTTTCCTTCCCAAACCTATTCCTCTCAGTAAATCACACTGCCCAGATGTTTAAGCTGAAAATCTAGGAATCACCCTTCATCCTTCCCATCCTCTCACTTCCCGTATCTATAGGATTAAGGCACGTTGGGCACTTCTTCCTATCTCTACTGCTACCATCATTCAAGCCACTAATCTCCTGCCTAGGCTACTGCAAGAGCTTCCAAAGTAAGCAGCTGCTTACAGTCCTGCTACACTACCAACCCATTTGCTCTCTACAAATTAGATCCTCTCTCTCTCCAACTTGAGAACCTCCAGTGGCATCCTGCTACACTCAGAATAAAAAAGAAATTCAGACTCTAGGTCTACAAGTTCCTGAAAAATCTGGCCCTTGCCTTTATCCCCTCCTTGCTCTACATGCTGCAGCAACACTCGCCTTCTTCCTGTCCCTTTCTGTTTCCTTGGTCTGTGCGGAGTAAATCTGTGGATCTTCAAGGCTGATGTAAATTAAGCAGCCTTTTTGAGGGTCCAGGAAATATACCTAGCATAATTCAGGGCCACACACCATGTCTGATAGTTTCATTTAGAAATGCCCTCAATGTCAAGTATAGGAAGAACCCCAGATTATTTTAAATCCCACAAAATGAATATCCACACAGGAATTATGTGAAGTACTATTTCATTCATTATTTGTTGTCTTTGATTATATATAATGAGTAATGTGAGATTATAAACATAATAGGTCTTACATATTTTTCTAAATGGGTAAAAATCATGAGTTTAGGAAGGGACAGATTTCTCAAGGACTACAGGCTTCTGTTTATATGTAAGAACGAAATTGTGATTAACTTCACAATGCTTAGAAGTTCCACATTACTTTTTTTTTTAATTTTGAGGAATCTTTTTTTTTTTAAGATTTATTTATTCATGATAGACAGAGAGAGAAAGAGAGAGAGAGGCAGAGACACAGGCAGAGGGAGAAGCAGGCTCCATGCAGGGAGCCTGATGCGGAACTCGATCCCAGGTCTCCAGTATCACGCCCTGGGCCAAAGGCAGACGCTAAACCGCTGAGCCACCCAGGGATCCCTCCACATTACTTTCATTTACTGTCGTATTATCTAAAATAATTGTACTAGGGACACCTGAGGGGCTCAGTGGTTGAGTGTCTGCCTTCGGCTCAGGGCATGATCGGGTTCTGGGATCGAGTCCCACAACAGGCTCACCACAGGGAGCCTGCTTCTCCCTCTGCCCATGTCTCTGCCTCTCTCTCCCTGTGTTTCTCATGAATAAATAAATAAAATCTTAAAAAAAAAGGAAAAAATAAAATAATTGTACTAATGTTTTTTCTTACTTGAGGTTTTGTAAAAGTGCTTTATAAGAGGAAAATGATTTTCTTTTGGTTCCTCACAGGAGCATCCTGAATGCCACTGTTTGAAGACTTTCATTGTGATACACAAAACGCTGACACTGATTATACATTTGAAAATGATGAATTGTTTTACTCATTAGTATGGGAAGCATTATAAACCCTTAAAACCAGACATTTTGCATGGATTTCATCTGACAGGACACTGGTAATTTCAAGCCCTCCAGAATCTCGAAGAAGCCAAATTAGTCTAAGAAAATAAATATGGACTGTCATCATTATTGTTATGTCAATCGTTATGGAGTAATAATTGTCACTAATGATTTTACTATTAGTTCTGTAGTCAACTAAATTAAAATATGGAATATAAAGAATCATAATAGAGAAATAGAAACCCCAGTATTAGTTTTTTGTCAAGAATAAAGATAAAAATTCAAATGTAAAAAAAAAATTTGGATTATAAAGTAAACCAAAGTAGAATTACAATGTTAATTGAGAATCCATTCTGAATGGCAAATAATAAGAGCTTCTCTCCTTGAAAGGACTCATCTCCTTAAAAACCTTTATGTGTAATTGAAGTCATCCCCAAATTTGATTAATAAAAAGTAGGATTTACAACTCTAATCAGAAGCTGAAAATACAATCAGACTTTGTATAGTATTAAGAAATAAAGCAAAATTTGTTTTATAGAAACAATTTTTGGAAATGTGGCAGGTGTTTCTTTCCAGAACTTTTTAGGTGACTGCAATTTTTCAAACAAGATGATACTGAGTAAGAGACTAAAGCTGAGGAAAATACCTATTTATTTATTTAAGATTTATTTATCTTAGAAAGAGAGTGAGAGCGAGAGAGCACACATGAGTGGGAGGGGCAGAGGGAAGCTGGACAATGGGGCTCAATCTCCCAACTCTAAGATCCTGACCTGAGCTAAAACCAAGAATTGGACTGAGCCACCTAGAGACCTCCAAAAAATACTTCTTTAATGTATGGACTCTCTTAAAATTTTTAGATTTAGTGTTTGGTAGCTGAGACCAGGAGTCATTTAAACTTCAATTTTAAATGGGAGGAAAGAAAAGAACTATCTTGGAAAAGAATCAAGGTGTAAGGTAGTACGAAGAAAAATAGAAATGTTAGAGATATAATTAAGCTCAAGATTTCAATGGAAAGATCTGGTAAGCACACAGGCACAGTAGGAAACAATGGCTAAGGAGACAGTAATTCTGAGGAAGAGTCAAGGGAGTCTTGCTCAGAATCAGTTTATTTTACTTCCCTTCCACAGGTGGGTCTAAGTCATGTGGAGAATTACCTCTAAATCTTAAATGAATATTTTATTATGTAGCTATCAATTGTTGGTCTTCTAAATAACACAGTATGTTTATATGTGAAAAATCAGTTGTTCCATTCTCTTCCTGGTTCTGGCTTGGGCATGATAATGTTCACTACTTTTAAAATAATGGGAAAAGAACAATAGGCACGAAAGAGTCAACTGCATTTTTAGGCAGTGGTTTCAGAAAAAGGAGCGACAAAAACATTGTATGCATCACTGATATTCTAGTGCATAGAGAGCATTTCTTAAGATGATGAGGAAAAGAAGAAAAAACAAGGATACTGGGTAAGGAATACTTTAAAACACAATGACCACAAAATTTAGCACAGAACTAAACTGCGCTTAAATTTGAAGAAAAGAGAATTTTAAAATCTCCTTATTTATATTTAAACTAGGATTGCAAGCACGATCTGGGCATTAGCTTTTATTCATCTTTAAATAATTAAGAAAACTATAGAAAATAAAAATCCTATTTGACTCTCTTAATCACATTACCAGAAGCAGCTTATTCTTTGACTATGGAAGTTATCCTTAGTCTTTTTCATTTCTACTAGGTCTGTCATTTTAGCCACTGCAGAAACCAAACCAAATCAAAGCACAATTCATTTCGTTCACTAATACCAATACACATGAAACATATTTGTCTCTAGATACTGAAATGTAAGACTTTTCTAGTATAACCTTATAAAGAAAAGGTTTCCAAAAATTAAAAGATTATCTTTCATTTTTTCTTGTGCCATTAAGTTTTTCTACTTTATGATCTGGGTGTACACAGCCAGTAGAACTACATTTTAAGTGTGAGGGAGTTTTAAAGAAAATATATTAATATGGAATGTTTTTAAGTAGGACTGTTCTCTGACACTGATGGTTTTGTTTTGGGATATAGAATATAAAACCATTTCCTCAAGATATTTTGTGTTCAGCATAAAATATTTAAAATGTCTCATTTCCAAGAGATCTGGTGGGAGTTCATGACAGATGTGTTATTTCTTTCTTTTTTTTTTAACAGCATTATTTTGTCTAATTAGCACTGATGATTTACCCATGGCAGTATGAACTTATTGAGAGGAAAGAAAAGTAGACCAGCTTCTTTGGAGAAAAGAACAGACTGGGTAAGATGGAAGAGAGGCACTTTTTTTTTTTTTTTTAAGGTATTTTGCAGCAAATGCCCACAAACAGCCCACAGAGAGTTCATTTATTTATGCACCACCATATGATCAATCTGATTGTCTTTAGTCTCAAGTAGAGAAAGCCCCGGTACAAAGCATTCTCCAGGTGTTAGTTTAGGTTTGTCATTATTTCCTATTTATAGACTCTGTCTAGTAAAGGAAGACAAATTACTGTAAGTGGGGGTAAATGTGATTAAATGAGTCCTCTGAAGATAAGAGGGTACATGGACAAGGGTCATTAACACAAGTGACCTCCCTTTGCCCAGACCATATTTTTACTGTGTGGATTTGAAAGGGGGGGGGGGGACACAGAGCAAGAATAATTTCTACTCCATATAGCCAAAGAAAAAGATATCCTTTTATCCTAATGAGCATTTTCATACTTTTGGCAGCATTTTAATAACCCACTGATAGGGCCAAAATAGTCTCAGAATACACTGAGAACAATACTGGCGAAATCATTCTTCCCAAAGAGACTAATCGGGAATACTGAAGAAATGTAGTTACAATCAGACAAGATATAAGGGCTAGGATGTAAATCAGCAGATACTGAGATCTTCTGATCAAATGAAAAGTTTCAATTTGTAAAGTTTCAATGAAAACATCTACACTCTTTCTTCTACCTGATTGTAGCCCCATATGGCAAGGTCAGCCCTTTCAGTGAACAAACAGCTCAGTCGCCTCCAGTGTAGCTGTTATCTTCCTCAACAAGGGGAGACATTTGGCACAGCCTAAAGCTGGGGCATGAACCCTGGCTAAGCTTAAGACATTTATCTGACAGCATCAGCTGACACTCCACAAACACATTTGCTCTCCACGACCTCAGAGCATTCGTGATTAATCAAAAATGTATCTTGGATCTTGAGAACAAGCTACAACCAGGCACACACAAAAAAGAATATGCTCTCGATCTCGCTTATCGACTCAAGAGGTATATTGAATTTAGAAATAGCAAATAGAATAAAATGATCAATATGTTCTCACTTGTCCAGGGAAGAGCAAACTTTATCCCTCAAGCAAAAGACATTGATCATGTAAATGTTTCAGAACTGCTTTCAAACTGAAGAATGTAAAATGCACATGGCTTACTGAGGGTGGGGAAGGAGGCCCGACCAAAGATGAGCTTGGGCTTCGACTTAAAAAAAAAAAAAAAAAAAAAAAAATCTATAGCTTAACGACAGAAAATTTATGTTTGCACGTAGTGTGTTTTACTTTTAAAAACCTGTGTGTTCCACTTGAAATCTGTTTTGGTAACATGTTGCCAAGTGTTCTTAACAAAACATTATAAAAGAGACTTTAAGACTTAATGAAGGAACATTATTTGTGCAGAGAAAACTCCCTGTCTCAATTTAAATGAGACATGGTTATAACATATCCCCTATGCACTATTTGCAATTTATAATTTATGTCTCTTGGTTCAAACTCACTCTTTTCTGCAGTCATCTGCTAAGTAATATGATTAGCATGTGAATACTGTAATATTCTGCTTCCCAACACAGTATAAATTAGTATATTTTTATTTTCCTTTATATTTTTCACTTTTAATAACAATACTGAACTCTAATTAAAGCAAAGGGAAACTGAAGTCATACGCCCCACCCTTGATAATACAAAAATGATTATTATTAAAAAAAATCTCTACAATTGAACTTATTAAATCCCATTTTTGCCTGGTTACCCACTGGTTAGGTTACAGTTGTTCACGATCCTACGGCAGATCGTTCCACTAAAGAAAAACTACATGTCCTGGTCCCTGTTGGCATGGCGAGCAAACTTTCATAGCATGTGCTCCCTCTATAAAATGGTGGTACTAATTAGAAGATATAAACTCATGCTGAGACATGATATGAATCGGCTTTATGCATCTAGTGAGCTCACAGCAGTACTAGATTTATACTGTTGTTGCCTTAAACTAACACTAAACAGAAAATTCAACTTCTAAATTTGTACCATAAGAAAGCAAAAGTGATTTGAGTTGAAAAAACAAAACCTCAGCCCCTCATTTTAGGTTTCACTTCGAAAATGTTTCCTGTGCACTTAGAGGTTGCCCAGCACTTCTCTCCCATATGTTTACCTAACTTAAATTCTTCAGACATGAATTGCAAGTACCAGATAGCACAGCTGTATGTTTTGACATCCATGGTGAAAATGAGCAGAAAATCTAACTGTTCCATATCAAGAAGTATTTTTACTAGTGCTAATGTGCCTTAAATACCTTGTTCCACAGATGAGTGGCCTGGCACCTGCTGCATGAGAAATAGCCAATTACTGTTCAGTGTCTCTAATTTTCTGATTCAATTAGCATGCTTCAGAGCTTTCCAGTTTAATTGCAAACTACTTCACAGTTAGCTCTCTGATTAATCATTGCCCATCTGCAAGCCATCGGAAAACTTAGTGGAACAAATTTGTGTACTTTGGAATGCTGGGAGCTTAGCAAATCAAACTTGTTTTGGTATATAAAGCTTTAATTTTGTTTGCCCTTTTCAGCTGCACTTGTAAGAAGCTCTGTACTGATTAAACAGGAAGTCCGGACAATAATATGCTACATTATGCATATAATTACTGTAAATACAACCGAGATTGTAGAAACATCATTTAAGGTTAGGCACTAACATGAATGGAGAAGGAGGTCAAGAAAACACATTTGGAATCAATTTCTTTCCATTATGACCAAATGTAAGTATCAAGGAAAAAAAAAAAGCTGTGTGACACACAGTGATGTCATTACAGCACCTGTTCCCCTGAAGGCATTTTAAATTCTGGCTTTTCATGTATTCATAAAATCTTTCTTGTTATTTAATTAGTAGAGTACTAAGTTTTATAAGCTTTGTTTACAAAACATATATTAGGGATTTTAAAGCAAACTGGCATCACATTGTTTATGCTTCATTTTCCAAGCTTTCTTGCTGGTCCACTGAACGTATGAATGATAGTGTCAGAAAACAAAACTGTTTTAATCGAGCTTTGAGTGGAATTTAGATTATTTCTTAACCCACAATCATGATTTCTTCATTTCTGAACAATGAAACATGAATGCATATTTTGTGCGCTCCTATGAACAAATACCACGGGGAGGATTCCGCAGGAAAGCAACTCTAAGAAACGAACTTTCCAACTCTCAGTTGCTCTGCTTCACATTTTTCACAACTTGAAGTTATTCTAATATAATTTTGTAAAGCATCCAAATATGGATACTATCTAAAAGCTTGTATTTCCAAGACCAAATTGTAAGCCCAGGAGGGCAGGGACTGTGTATCCAGATCCCGCTGTAGCTCAGGGCACCCGGGAGGGCCTGTACATCCTTGGTGCTCAATTAAAAATGGAAGCAGAATGACTTCTGAACTGTCCACGTCACGTCGCAGCGTCAGCTTGGACACTGCGTTCTCCTATAACCTCAAGAGGATGCAGTCATGCCATCTCATTAAGATGTTGACAAGCAGCGACACTTTATAAATATTTGGCTGAGAGAATAATACAGAGAGAAGACTGCTTTGCTAACTGGGATGTCCCGTAACGACTTGCTGTTAACAACAAAGAACAAGAAGCAGAATCTTCCCCATCTTTCGCGAAGATCCTGAACACGTTATGGAAAGCTGAAAGCTAAAACCCAACTGATAACTCTAAAAATAGCATTAACAAGGGGGGGAAGAATGGTTTCTGGAAATTGCACAAGACAAAAAAGTTCACTGGAAAACCTTTTATGGGTAGAGCCAGTCAGGGTGGAGTGACTTTCTGATTCTGTTCACAGGAGACACATATCCCGCGAGCCCCGTGGTAGTTCCTCTTCTTGTGCCTCCACTTCAGGCCTCTCTGAACGTCCCAGGCCCGATGCAGGAAATGCTGAGAAGGCGTAATCTGATCGGAGCAGTTCAGGCAAGTGAGCAGGGCGCTGCCACACTGTGCTGCCCGGAGCCAGGGGGGGCTCGGCTGGAATCCCCACGAAGATCAAATTACAAAATAATCAAGCTTTGCTTTGCCAGCCGGGCACGAGAGGCTACTGTGAGGTCATGACATAAATCGGGGACTAGCATGGGCAAAACTGGGCAGTTGAAAATAACATTTTTTGGGGGGGGGTACACACTTACAGCATGGTTCTCTGTGGAAAATAAACTGTTAATGATGTTCAGTTTTTTAATTCGGGAAAGGGCAAATGGCTCTCCCCACACAAGCTCCCACCAATTGAGCCTTATGTTTAGAGATAAGCAATTAAACGCCACACATCAAAGAGAAACAAAGAGCTGTCCAAAATGGATGTTCGCCAAGAAGAGACCAAACTGGGCCTTGTTCCCTGTCCTGGGGTTTTCATTCCTACCTCTACCTCTTACCTACTGTGTAGCCGAATGTCACTGTGTATCAGAGAGTAATGATGAAACAACTGAGTGGATAATGAATGAAAATGATTGCAAAGCACACTGAAAATGCTTAAAGGGCCCAAAGATGATTTGAGAGGGTAGCACATCTTGGGCCAAGAGAGCCATTTCCGAAAAGAATCTGTTTATACAAGAAGAGCAGAATATTCTTCGGGAAGCTGGCTGATACGCGGCTGCTCTGTTATGGCACCAAATCCCAGGCCATGGTATTTTACAGAGAAGTGTTAACTTTTGTATATGGTTCCCCAAATTGAACCCGCTATAGAAATAACATTTTAGTTTCTGAGAAGTTTCGACACGATTGTCTGTGTCATACTGTGTTTTCATATTTTTGAGAAACAACAAAACTACAGAGCGCAGTTAATCTTTGAAAAGAAGAAAAATATAATAATCAGGAAGGCAGGACAATAGCAGGACTTCTAGGGAACTATCGTTTGCTAAACTGGCTGGGGCAACCACAAGCAAGGTGGGTAGGAACTATCTCAAAGACAACAAACAAACAAGCAAAAACTTAAATGCCATGTAATCTAGGCTCTTTGGTAAACGAGTGTAGCAGGCATACCAGCCAATCAATGGCAAAGCATTTTGTAAATATTTCCAGCAGGGCCTTCAAAGAAACACTTTCAGATGGTTGAATGAAACTGAGGGCCATGTGTTGGTTTTTCACTTGTACCCTTGCTGCACAGATGAGTTATCATGAGTGATGCCTTCTTAGCCATAAAAGCAATATCCTATTTGCACACTACAAATTCAAAGAGTGTTCTTAACTTTTAAAAGGCAAAAGAGAAGTGACTTAAAGTTCACAAGAATATTTTAAAAATGAAAATAAAGGCAAAAAGTAGTTGCTTTTACATGGGGAATCTTACAAGATACATGAAATTTAACATCTACTGTACTTTAAGCCTATATCTTATTGATAATTTAAAATTATAATTAGTGTTCTTGGGACCGAATGCTACACAGAAAACTAAATATGCACATATGTATGAGATGTGAGATGCTGCTGCAAGAGAGAAATACCCTATTTTTAAAGCAAAAAAAAAAAATCCTAGTGAAGTCTATCCTTTCATTTATATGTCTCATGTAAATTACACATAATTTTAAATCTTCAACACGTTGAAAATGTCCAGGTCTCATGGCACTTCTCCTTTATTATCTTCTGTTTCACTTGGCTATGGCCATGAGGATTCACTAGAGATATTTAGGGATTAAAAATGACATACTTTGAAGTAAACCAAAAAATGACCACTAGAAAAAAATTAATTTTTATTTATATAATCTGGTAAAAAATATATAATTTTTCTACTCTAAAGGCATTTTCTTATGCAGTAACACCACAAAAATAGCTTAAGTTTAAAATAGTGGATTTCCCATATGGTTAGTCCACAGCAAGATAAAGTTGTAAATGAGGGGACTATGTGAAGAAAACATAAAAAAGCCTTAAGGGCACATACAAAAAATGTGATATTGCATGATTTACATACACAATTTTATTTCCCAAAATTCAAAGAGAAAAGCTTAATATGTCATAATTTAAATTGTATTTCACATCAAGTATTCCTGATTACGTATTTAACTCTAAGATGCATAACTCAATTTAGAGCATAATGTGGGAGAGGAGTTAGTAAGAATCTAACCTTTTGAATTTCTTGACTTTTTTGGGCTTGTGGTAATGTTGTATTTATAGAGATTCTACACTTTCAAATTTAAGTCTTGAAATGTCAGAAAAAATCCCAAAGCTGAGATCTCACAGAAGGTGATTTTTAACAGTCCTTAAAAGTAAAGACTTTATGATCTTCTGACAACTGGAGCTTTCACATTTTAAGATTTAAAATTTTCAGTCCTAATATTACATAAGCACACACATTGGTACACTTTTAAAGATTCCATGATCTTTGATAAACCTTGAAAGAAGAGGAAAATCAGAAAATAGAAAAAGTTATGAAATTCAGGAATATTATAGAAGTACAAGTATAAAGTAGTAAATACTTAAAAGGTCTTCTGTATTTAAATGCAGTCCTTTATAAGACTACATTTCCGCTGAAAAAGAAATCACAACATCCAGTTAATTTTTTATTCTTTATAGTAATAAAAAATGGAGATCTCCTGATATTTTTGAGCTGCATCTTTTTTTTTAAAGATTTATTTATTTATTTATGAGAGAGAGAGAGAGAGAGAGAAAGAGAGAGAGAGAGAGGCAGAGACACAGGAGGAGGGAGAAGCAGGTTCCATGCCAGGAGCCCGACGTGGGACTTGATCCTGGGACTCCAGGATCCTGCCCTGGGCCAAAGACAGGCGCTAAACTGCTGAGCCACCCAGGGATTCCCCTTGAGCTGCATCCTAAATGAGGAAAATAGAGGCCCCGAGGAGCTAAATGACTTGATCAAGATCATACTGCTAGTTAGTATTAGAGTTCTATTTGGAATATACCAGGTCTCTCATTTCCAAGTTTTTTTTTTTTTTTTTACCACTCCCATAGCTAATATTTTATACATAATTCTTGGAATTCATTAATTTTCAATATATCCTGCTACCATTTTTGTGGCCACATGTAAGTCGCAAACTACTTTTCTCATCACTTTTAATTTTCAGCAAGTATTTTTCCACCACCTGCTGTGAGCCAGCTACACAAAATTACAAGGATGATAAGACATGGGTTAATCCTATTTTTTGGTATTTTTTTATTTAGCTGGGGAGAGAGGACTGGCATACAGATATTAAGGTAATATCTAATTTGACTAGAAAGGCATCAAAGTCAAATGTGACATTTAGTTTCTAATTACCAGGATTAAAGATAGGGTCTAGACTAACTGATGCCAAAGTTCCTTTCTAAAAATTATCTGAATTTCATTTTTTCCCTCTACTTTTATTATTTCTTAGATGGACTTCTTAATAAGTAGGTATCTGTGAAGACCAAAATTTCTAAATATTGAAAATGATTTCAGTGGAACACAGTGTTATGTTTATGAATAGATATGTAATGAATGAAGCCTTTTATGGGCAAATAAGTTTGTGAAATAATCGGTTTCTTTGGTACAGGCCTTTAATGTGTTAATGTGCATTGTAATTCCAAGAGGAAAATTTAATATGCAACATTTCCTTTTTTTCATTAAGAAAAAAAAAATCCCTCCCAAAGGAGCTGTTATTACTATCTCTGTATCTCACAATTAGTATTCCAAGAAGCAAAGTTTGGGTAACACTATCCTTGGACTCCTGTGATATCCTCTTAACTGGTCTTCCCCAACAACGCATCTTACATATGCACTGGCTAGTTAATCCTTCTAAAGTGTTGCCATCATCATATTTCCCTGTTTAAAAGCTTTTAGTGAGGACGCCTGGGTGGCTCAGTGGTTGAGCATCTGCCTTTGGCTCAGGTCTCCATGGGGGTGGGGGGGTGGGGGGTGGGGGGAAGGGTCCTGGGATATAGTCCCATATCAGGCTCCCCGTAGGTAGCCTGCTTCTCCCTCTGCCTATGTCTCTGCCTCTCTCTGTGTCTCTCATGAATAAATAAATAAAATCTTTAAAAAATTAAAAAAAAAAAAAGCTTTCAGGGACTCTTCGTGGCCTACAAATTTAAGTTCAAACTCTTTAGATCTTCTAAATGTTGCTCGTTACATTCCACTTCAACTTTATATCTCACAATTTCCTTGAACAAACTCCAGCCAAAATATCACTGGATTTACCAAGCTCTTTCTGTCTTGGATCCCACTACTTTTCTTTGCCTAGAATGCCTTCCTCTCTTCACAAAATTATCAATAACTTCTCTAACAAAATCCAGTTCAGGCTTTATTGTCTCCATAAATGAAGACAGTATCCAACCTCTCACCTTGTTATCGGAATTGCTTTTTATAAAACTGTCATGATCTCTTTTTATTGGTATTTATCATTTATATGTTTATTTTATGTCTCTTTTGGCTACATTGGGTAAGTTTACCGAGGCCAGGCATAGGCCGTACATGCCAGAATTGAGCACATTCTCTCGTACTTAATATCATTTACAATGATGGTAATGGTGAGATTATTTGTGACAAAGTGAAAAACCACAGAAAAGAGAAGGACCTAACCAGGGGCCTGAATGTTCATTTACAAACTACATATGTAGTGGTTTACAGAAATATTAACCACATTTTCCAAATGTCAAATCATTACTGCTCATGCAAGAGTTTTCAATTTTGACTGTTGACATATCCTAAATGTATAATTGAAGTATTTATTAAATATTAAAACCCTACCTAATATTAAAACTCTAGTCTTTTTAAATTTAAATACTCTTAAATAGCTTTGGCTTACTACTTATAAAGGAATAGTTTAATTTCCAAAATGATTTCTACCCCAATGAAGAAATTTTAAATAAGAAGGGTGATCAGTAACAAATATTTTAAAAGGTCATCAATTGTAATTAATATATTAATTAGATAAAACTCCAAACTACTTAACAGTGTCTTAACTTTAGACTACAGTGAAACTTTTTTTCAAATATTCTTCACAATTTATTTGGTCCTGCTCAATGAAAAAATGAATGCTGCACAGTAATATTTGGCATTCAATTATAAATTATTCTTTTTTTTTTTTAAAGATTTATTTATTTATTCATGAGAGAGAGAGACACACATACAGGAAGAGAGAGACGCAGTCTCCTCACAGGGAGCTGGACGTGGGACTCGATCCTGGGTCTCTAGGATCACACCCCAGGCTGAAGGCGGCACTAAACCACTGAACCACTGGGGCTGCCCCAATTATAAATTATTCTGAAATTTGGGTTAAATTTTTTTTTTTTTTAATTTTTTTAATTTGGGTTAAATTTAATGTCAAGTGACACAAGACCTTAGGGACTTTTCACCTCATGAAAGTTTGTGTTTTTATTTTATTTTATTTTATTTTATTTTATTTTATTTTATTTTATTTTATTTTATTATTTTATTTTATTTGTAAAGATTTTATTTATTTGACAGAAAGAGAGGAAGAAAGAGCATGTAAGCACAAATGGGAGCTGCAGGCGGAGGGGAGGGAGAAGCAGGCTCCCAGCTGAGTAGGAAGCCTGATGCAGGGCTTGATCGCAGGATCCCAGGACCCCAGGGTCATGACCTGAGCCAAAGCAGATGCTTAACCTACTGAGCCACCCAGGTACTCACATTTATGTTTTTAGATATAAATGTTCCCATTTTAGTTACTGAAACAGCTCTTGAAAAAGTTTTGATCGAGCAAAGAGTATTTTTAAAAGTAAGATATACAGGTTTAACCAGGATTAGAATGAACTATTCGAGTATAAAAATAACATTGCCCTTCCTGAATGTATGAATGTACAGTATTTATTAACACATTGCACTATATTCAATAGTTTTTGTAATTCTTATAAATGTCATTATGCTTATTGCTTGTGTTAGTGTGTGTCTACTTTCTTCCTTCTTTAAAAAACACTTATTAAGGAATTTGGAAGATACAAGTCACGACAGCAAATGATCCCAAATGGTCCCTTCATCACCATGCCCCAGGCCTAGGACGACACCTGGCACATAACAGATGACAAATATTTGTTAAGTAAATTGCTAGAATATAAGCTCCATGAGGAAAAGGAATAGATATCTAATAGTTTATTAATTAAAAATCTGGCCCTTGGATTCAGATATGTAGTGTTTGAATTCTAGTTGCACTATTTATTAGCTCTGAGACCTCCCTAAACCTGCTTCCTCACCTGCAAAATGGAAATAGTAAAAGAATCTGCCTCCTACAGTTATTGTGAGGATTAATTCACATAAATACTTGCACACAGGGAGCACTCCATACACGTTAGCTGCTATTATCATCATCAACATCATCATTACCTTCTTCATTTGTCTCATTCGCCACTTATCTCCTGTTCCAAGCATGTAGCATATGCTCAGTAAATATTTGTTAAATGAAGAAATGGATCAATGAAATGCAGCTAAATCTGCACATACAAATAGGCCTGACTACCCTTAGTACACTTTTAGGCAAGATGCAGACAAATAGCAGTGAAAAAAAAAAAAAGTGACTCTACAAGTTCAGGTGACTGGATTAATTACTACTCTTACTTGAACCAGCTGTTGGGAGATCTAGTGACAAAGTCCCAGCCATTCTCTGGTCTTTATAGAATAGGTGTTCTAGAATAGAATAGGTGTTCCTGTTTGAACTTCTTGTAATACCTAGCACAGAGGTTTGTTTCATTTATACTAAACGAAACCCCCAAATCCTATTTAGCAACCAACTCACATAAGGTAAAATTTGAAAACAAATGAACATAGATTATAGAATGGGTAGATGTTAGAATTCTCGTAATATTTAACTACATTATCTTAACAAATCCAGTTTGCAGCATTTATATTTCTTGCAGTGTTGCTATACATTGAAGTGTCATGGTGAGAATCATTACTTCCACACTTTCTAACTTAAAACTAAAGTAAAAATTGTGTAAATAGCAACTAAAAGTTATATTTCTGTGTACCACCTACCTCATCCTGAGTGGACAAAATAAGTCTCAGATTCTGTGGCTTTGATATACTTATTTTGTCAATGACATAAATCATTCTAGATTTTGTATTCATAATATTTCACATCAGAAATGTCTTATATTAAATAGTACTGAAAGGTTTCTAATTTATTTTGAACTTCACTATGGAATGGTGCTATCAGATTACAGAGATGCCTTGTTATATTTAGGGCTTTTATTAGTTCTTTTTTATTATAAAAATGAGTATAAACTTCAGCAGCAAAGAGTTTAGTTTTTTTTTTTTTAATTATTAAGACAAGAATAACAGACAATATTTTAACTGGATGAAGAAAAGAAGGAAAGGAGACCTACACAGCCGTTAATCTTAAATTCTTCTATCTGTGTGCATCTGTTGCATAAATATTTTGTTTCCACTGTATTTTCCAGATTGAATATAAAATTTAAAAAACTTATAAAATATCCATAAACCTTTATCCTCTTCCTCATACTATTTCCCGCAAATGTACTGAAGAAAGACCTGTAGACTAACCAGGAGTACTTGTTAAAAATGCAGATTCTTGACCCTCACCCAGATTCAGAGAAAGCAAGGGTGCCAAGGTGAGAGGAAAGAAAACTAACAGGTATTCCTTCTCTTACCTAAAATCTAAAAACTTCCTCCTAGTTGCTTCTTTCCTTGTCTCTTTTTATACTTTAGGCTTGAAAATGGGGCTCTAATTGCTTCTCAGATGCATTCCTATTCCTCTTGGGGATTCTAGAAAGCTCATGCTTAAACAACTTGGTCATTTTTATACTGGATCAGAATTGTTGAAATTCCAGACCTAAAATTTGAAACGAATACTAAGCAAACCCCAATTTTATTTTATTATTTTTAACTTTTAAAAATATTTTATTTATTTGAGAGAGAGTGTGGGGGAAGGGCAGAGGCAGAGCAGACTTCCTGCTGACGTGGGGTGGTACATGATTCCAGGACCCCGATATCACGACCTGAGCTGAAGTCAGATGCTTAACTGACTGAGCCACCCAAGTGCCCCAACAAACATCAATTTTGAAACACATGTAAATCATCTCCCTCTGATATAATAATTACTATAATGGACTATTGATATATGTTAGGCACTGAGCTAATAAGGGCTTTACATTCTTGATCAGTTGCTTCTCCATACCCAAAACCCCTGAAACAAGAATACTTCCCCAGAAGCAAGAAGGGCAGAAAGGGCAGATGGCTTGATTCTGACTTTGATACTGATTTTCAATAAACGGACTTTTTATTTTTTAGCAACTGAATTGCTAAAGGAATAGGAAGACTCCCAAAGGTGTTGGTGAGAAAAGACCCACATGTTCAAAGGATGATTTTCTTCACTGTACTCTCACCTAACTTCACTCAAGCTGGGAGACGCTAACATGGACACGAATAACCTATCCAATACTCTGACCTCACCATTCCTTGATCTTCAATAACCTCCTCTACTCTACTTCAACTAACCATTCTTAATATTTAGCTCTGGTCATCACATCACTTTTCTGATCTAACAGTTTAGATATCATCCTCTGACTCAGAGCATTTCCTCTGGCTTTCATTTTTCTGGTTTTTCACTTCATTCTTTGGTGGTAGCTCTTCAAGGGTCTTCCTGCACAGCCACCAAATGCTGTGCTTTTCACTGAACACGTCCTCGTAAGGTGACTTCATCAGTCCTATCACTTGCACATCACTTGAGCTTCAGTCAATATATTTAATATCTTACTGTTCATTTGTGCTTGGAATCTTATAGGTATCACAAACTCAGCATATCAAAATCGAACTCATCACTCCCCCAACAGACATGCTTCTCTTCTGGTCTTCATTTTTTCTGTTGATGATAGAACATCCATATAATTGCCCAAACCAAAAACCTGGCCGTCACCCTTGATGCTTTCTATCTTACAACCCATCAATTCAGGTCCTGCTGACTTTTCTCATATCAAAATATTTTCTCCATCTCCACTGCCCTCATCCAGGTCATTATAACCTAACTAGTCTTGCTTTAGTCTTGTCATCTCTAATACATTCTCCTTATCACAGCTAGAATATTCACTGAAAATGCAAACGGAATCATATTATATACCCTTTTTAAGAACCTTCTTTCCAAGTTCTTTTTAATTTTTTAATTTATTTATGATAGTCACACAGAGAGAGAGAGAGAGAGAGAGAGGCAGAGACATAGGCAGAGGGAGAAGCAGGCTCCATGCACCGGGAGCCCGACGTGGGATTCGATCCCGGGTCTCCAGGATTGCGCCCTGGGCCAAAGGCAGGTGCTAAACCGCTGTGCCACCCAGGGATCCCTCCAAGTTCTTTTACGAGGTTGTGGAGGCTCTCTGTAATTTCACTCCTGCTTATCTTTCCAGCCTGATATCTTTTTATGTACTACTCTACTGTCCACCAATATTGGGTTTTCTTCAGTCTTCAAGTTTCCCATATATTCTCTTGCCTTTGTCTCTGCCTAGAACCTGGGAAACTACCTTCTGTTCCTCCACCCTTTCCCCCTACATATAACCCTACCCTCCCCAACCAGAAATGGCTAACCCTTACATTTTTCAGGCCTTAGCTTAAGAGCAGAGACTGTATTTGTTGTTTTAGAGTTGTATCCAGGGACACCTGGGTGGCTCAGTGGTTGGGCATCTGCCTTTGGCTGAGAGCATGATCCCGTGGTCCCCGGATCGAATCTCACATTGGTCTCCCTGAATGGATCCTGCTTCTCCTTCTGCTTCTGTCTCTTCCTCTCTCTGTGTGTGTCTCTCATGAATAAATAAATAGAATCTTTAAAAAAAATAGAGTTGTATCCTTGGCACTTAGAACAGAATCTGGCACAGGGCAGTGCACAGTGCTTGAACATAAGTGAATGAGTATTGTGTCAAAAGCCAGGGCACTGTGTGCCTTATGCTAGCATTGTAAAAGGGGCGATGATTGAAAGTTTTCCTGTTACAGACTAGACTAGGCCAATTGGTTCCCCAGATTGCTAAGACACAGCATTTTCCTAGAGGTCTGCTCACAAAATTAAAAAATAAAGCTATTTATTTGGCGTCAAGTTAGTCCATAGACTCACCCTCTGCTCTTTCCCTGTCAACCCAGCAAAAATGGGTCAGAAAAGTAGGTATCTGGTAGATACCCAAAATTACGTCCAAAAAGCAAGGAAAAATCCTTCCCTAGGAACTTGTTTTCTCCTCTTGGACTTGTATGGGTTAATGGTATACCAATTATCCACCTTACAAAAGTAGGAAGCACTCATCTCTCTTTCTCAACTCTCCTACCTAAGAGGCAACTTGTACTCTGTTGCTGGGCAATCCATTCCTTCCTCCTACATCTTCACCACTCTGGTGTAATCCTCATCACATACCCCTGAATTTACTCCTAACTAGTCTCTTCTTGTTTAATTTCTTTTCCTCTAGTGTATCCTCATACCACCATGCCCACATTGGAGTGTTATGTGTGAGTTCTATATCTTTTATAGGCCAAGATCAATCTGATCATGCTAGTCCCAAACTTAAAAACTTCTGATGGCTCCCCATTACCCCAAAAGGATAAAATCCAAGCTACTTCTTAGCAGAAAGCCCAGTATCTTCGGACCTCATTTCCTATAACACTTCATCCCACTGGCTCTTGTGCTCAGCCATACTAAGTTCCTGCCATTCCCCGAACCTGTCACACTGTTCTGTATTCTGTACCTGCACATATGACCTTATTTTTCTGCATAGAATGCCCTATTTTTTTTCAAGTCATTACTTCTGGAAATAGTTCAAATTTTACTTCCTAGGAAAACCATCTCTAAACACTCAAGATAAGCAGGTGACTCCCTCACCATGCATTCATAGAACTTTGTTATGTTTTTCTAGTATAACACTTATCTCATTGCTCTGTAATAATTTATATACATGTGGTTTGGAGACTGCTAACTGTTCATGAAAACCACTGCTTAAACAATTGTAACCAAGTACATAAATGCTCAATACATTACATCTCCCAACCTTCTTGCAGTTAGGTGTGGTCATTTGACTGAGTGTGGGGTTGATTGGTGTCATCTCTGGCCAGTTCCTTAAGGAACCCCTCTTCCTGTGATCCAGAATAGTGATGAACATGCAACCAAGCTGTGACCAGGGAGGTAAAAATACTGCCTGGGTGACAGCAGAGAAACAGAATGGAAAAGACCTAGTCCCCGAACAAAGTTGTATGGGGCAGAGCCATGTGCCCAACTGGAACGCCCACATTGGAGTGCTATGTGTGAAATAAATAAACTTCTTATCTTTTATATACCTGTGGTCATTTTGTTAGAGCAGTTTAGCTTCACCTTAGCCAATATAGGCCTTTTTCTCCTCTTGGTTGGTTTGTACCTTAAGAGTAGAAGCTGGTATATGCTTCTTTGTGCCACTTGTGATGAGCATTCAGTACTTAAATGAATACTAGCTGGATAAACCTTGCAGATAAAATGGTCCCTTGTCTATGCCTTGTGGAAGGACCAGAGGCAAAGGGGTAAGGAGAACAGTACAGCGTGAGAAATGTTTCATCTATTATCAAGTCTAGCTACCTATGGAGACATTTAGGTCTACTGATAAAGGATCTGAGGAACCTTAAAGAAATGAAACCAGGAAAAGAGATCTAGAATCTGAAATCAGAATTGAATGAAACATTGGTAACTTCTCTGAAAGGAAGGGAGTTAATGAGTACCATCAACTTCATTAGAAACATCATTTAGTAATACCTGCACCTACTGGATACGGGTCTATTTTCTCCCTGATGATCCAGCTTTATTGTTTTACCGAGTGTGGTAGCTAGTTCCCAAAGACAGACACTTTCTCTCCCCAACTCCTGTCCGTCCCCATCATAAGTCATGCTTCATGGTATTAATGCCTTTGAATAGCTTCTTCCACCTGAATGTAGGTTAGCCTTATGACTTTCTTTGTGAACAAGAAATGGGCATTAGATATGAAAGATATTTCTCCAAAGAAGACAAACGACAAAGAGACACATGAAAAAATGTTCTACTTCACTCATCATCAGGAAAATACAAATCAAAACCACAACGAGATACCACTTTACATCAGTTAGAATGGTTAAAAATAACAAGACAGGAATCAAATGTTGGCGAGGATGTGGAAAAGGGGGAACCCTTTTACACTGCTGGTGGGGATGCAAGCTGGTACAGCCACTCTGGAAAACTGTGGAGGTTCCTCAAGAAGTTAAAAATACAGTTACCCTATGACCTTTCAATTGCACTACTGGGTATTTACCCCAAAGATAAAGATGTAGTGAAATGATAGGACCTGCACCCCAATGTTCACAGCAGCATTGTCCACAATGTCCACAGCTAAACTGTAGAAGGAACCAAGATGTCCTTTGATAGATAAATGGGTAAAGGAGATGTGGTGTATATATATAATGGAATATTACTGAGCCATCAGAAAGGATGGATACTGACCATTTACATAGATGTGGCTGGAACTGCAGGCTATTATGCTAAGTGAAATAAGTCAATCAGAGAAAGACAATTATCATATGGTTTCACTTACATGCAGAATAGAAGAAATAGTGCAAAGGACCATAAGGGAAGGAGGGGAAAGTGAATGGGGAAAAATCAGACAGGAAGACAAACTATGAGAGAATCTATTTTTTTTAAGATTTTATTTATTTATTTATTTATTTATTTATTTATTTATTTATTTATTTATTTATTTATTCATTCATTCATTCATTCATGAGAGACACATAGAGAGAGGCAGAGACACAGGCAGAGGGAGAAGCAGACTCCCTGCGGGAAGCCCAATGCAGGACTTGCTCCCAGGACCCCAAGATTGTGACCTGAGCTCAAAGATAGATGCTCAACCACGAGTCTTCCAGGTGCCCCATCATGAGAGAATCTTAACTCTGGGAAACAAAATGAGGGTTGCTGAAGGGGAGGTGGGTGGGAAGATGGGGTAACTGGGTGACGGGCATTAAGGAGGTTACGTGATGTGATGAGCACTGAGTGTTATATGCAACTGATAAATTACTGAAGACGAATCTGGAGCTAATGATGTACTATATGTACTACAAATAGAATTTAAATTAAAAAAAAAAGAAAAAAAGAACATAGTGGAAGTGATGCTGCCTGACTTCTGAGGCTAAGTCATAAGTTTTGCAGTGACCCTTTGGGATTCTTGAAGTACTTATATGTTCCTTGGATGCTCCCTCTTAGAACTCAGCACATGCTGGTTTAAGCCCGCCATATGGAGAGGCCATGTGTAGTCCTCAGTCCAAGCTGAATTTCCAGCCAATAGCTAACACTGACTGCCAGCCATGTGAATGAGTCAGTTGAGGTGTCCAGCTCACTAACCTTTCCCAGGAGTCCAGCTCCACTTGGAATCTGACTAACTATATGAGAGATCCCAGGCAACAACCTCCTGGCGAAGCTCAGCCAACCTATGGAACCACGAAAGATAATAAATCATTGTTTTTAGGCAACTAAGTTTTTGGATGGTTTCTTACCCAGAGAGATATCACCAGAACACTAAAACTGACAGAAACTCGAGCCTGTGCATAGTGTTGTGAAGACCTTTTGAGCATTACTTGGAAGTGGTTTGGGAGACTAAAGAACAATGCCCCTCACAAGCCAGTGTAACAGCCTGACTTTTTTCTTGATTTAGTGTTTTTCCTTTTTTTCTTAAGTTTCAAAATCATCATTAAAAAAAGTCAAATGCTTGAGGGACTTTTCAAAAGCCTATTCTTCCTTCAAATGCGCTTACTCCCTGGGTGGAAGAAGACACAAAACTACCATGTAAACAACAAATAGACTAAGCAGTTTAATTTCCTAAGAAGGGATCCTTCTAAGAAAGGATACTTGGAAGGGAACATGGAGTCAAAAAGTAAGTGCAAACATCTCAGAATGATTATTGTGTAGTAATACATAGATTGCAATTGGCAGCACTTATTCCTAAATGGACATAGCTGGAATGTTATCACTGTGGTGTCCAATCAAAAGAAATTGTCAAGACTTAGATTTACTTCTACTCCACACGTTCCTCACCAAAATTAGATTATTCCCATGTTAACCATCTCTCAATCTATGTTACCTCCTTTGACTTGCAAAACCAATTGTTTGCTTCTAGAAGGAAGTATCCTAAAGGTTTAGTAATCTTAGAAGAGGGCAAGATCACCTGAATCGTGAAAGAACT
The DNA here is from genome assembly GCF_003254725.2 of Canis lupus dingo. Classification (NCBI taxonomy): domain Eukaryota; kingdom Metazoa; phylum Chordata; class Mammalia; order Carnivora; family Canidae; genus Canis; species Canis lupus. The sequence continues at coordinate 15,517,763 of NC_064245.1, read as the reverse complement.
TAAAAATTTGTAAATTTTGGATTCAAGTAGTTTAATTTCCGTTCATCCTTTATCAACCTTTCCAATGCCCAGTGTCTTCAAGCTGCTCTTGGTTTAGCACTGCAATATCTCGACTTGCAAGCATCTCCCATACACAAAGTCTTTCCTGAACCTCCATTGAAACCTCCCTGTCCTGAGTTCCATTCTTTCCATGAGTCCACTACATAACTAATTGATGTGTTTGAAGAAAAACCTGAAGATGACTCACGGCCAAGTCCCGTAGATTCTATGCCGTAAGCCTTTGGATTCTATCCTTTCTTCTCTTTCACTCTTGACACTGGCAGTTAGGCCTAATTACCTTTTGCAGGGACTATAATGATCTTTGAACTGCATGTTCCCTATCTTCAGCCTTTCCTTAATATGTTTTCCTCAGTTGTTGGATCAATCTTTCTGAAGTATTAGTGCTGATAGTTTATTTCCTCCCTTAGAAACCTCTGATCCCGAGGGCTTAAAGAAGCTCTCACATACACTCACATTCACAAAACTCCTTAGTCCCTGATTTAATGTTCTCTGTCATCTCATTACTACTTATACCTTTTTTTCTTTTTCTCCATTCACACCCATCATGTGCCTATGAAACTCCCTTCTTGTTACTGTTAATGTTTATGTAACATATTCTATACTACTACTCTCTTATTCATGTTGACAATCCTAGTTGAAATATTATTCTTCCTTCTAGAACTCTTTAAATCCTACCCATCTCTCAAGGATCAGTTTAATGGATTTCCTGTCCTCAATCCCTGAATGTTCTGTTGGATCTTGTAATTATATAGAATCACACTCTCTTCCAAATTTCTCTATTACTTTTTACCAATATTTCCCTTGTGAACCTTATTTCTTTCTCCTTTAGTTATCAAATTTGCAAATTTTTATCTCCTTTCTACTGGCCTTTATTCTTCTACTAACAGCAGAATATGTTATATATGCAGTAAATGCTCAGTAAATACTGTTGCATGGATGGGGGTGTCATTATTTCAATACGCTACTCATTCTAGGTAATATTTACATTTTACTGCTGGCAGAGAGACTAATAATATGGGGAATGCAGTGGTGAGACAACGGAGAGGTGTTTTTGTTTTTGATGGGGAAATCTGAATTAAAAAAAAATAGTATAATGCCTGACATGCCCATGGCTCTCTTCTCTTCAAATTATTCTCATTTAAAAATACCAGTTTGGGGCATCTGGATGGCTCAGTCGGTTAAGCACCTGACTCTTAATCTCAGCTCAGGTCTTGCAGGGTTGTGAGTTTAAGCACCATGTTGGAGCCTACTTAAAAAAATAAAATAAGTTTGGTTAGATGTTCCTATCTTATTGAGAAAAAGGATCATCCATCTTTCTATTTTCATATTTATTTAGCTCTTATTCATTTATATGCATTCTTTTTCAAATTTTATACTATGAGATAGTTTCTCCTCATTTATCCTAATAACTACTGGTTCTCTCATTTGTTTGATCTTCCTTTGGGTTATGGTATTTTCTGTATATCTCTTCTCTATACAAACACTTCGGAATTACCTTGTTTTGGTATACAGTACCTGGCTGTCTTGCCCATCTAAGTAACCAATCATTTGCCTTCTTAAAATCTTTTAAAACTTTACTTCTAATTTTTTAGAAAAATTATTTTAGAGAGAGAAAGAGAGCATGAGCAGGAGGGACAGAGGGAGGAGAGAGAATCTTATGCATACTCTGCACTGAGTGCAGATCCTGACTTAAGGCTCCATCCCATGATCCTGAGATCATGACCCTGAGATCACGACTTGAACCCAAACCAAGAGTTGGTTGCTCAAATGATTGCCTCACAAATTTCCTTCTTATTAATGTAAGCTTACTTAAATCATTTTATAACACCAGCATTTAAGTAGGTAAATAATCCTATAAATAGCAAGCCGAGTGAAAATCTCACCTCATGCATGTTAGATAGAGTCTGTATTTTTTAATATGTGCCTCACAAACAACTCTTTTCTACTTCCTATATAATTTTCTTGTTCAATTCTTTTGCTCTTATGATGCCTAGATAATGAATTCAATTAAACATCCCAGTGAAAGTTTAATCCTAATGAAAAAAATGTTTAACAAAAATAATGCAGGCAATTAATTTATAAATCACATTGTTTCCTATTACTTCAGCATGCCACATTTTCCCTGCTGACACTGGTGCAATGTAGCATTTTATGCTGTAGCATGTAAAAAATAAACTTTTTTATTAAAATAAAACCCCTACTAAGCTGGTAGAATAAAAGATATTTTAATATAGATATTTTAATTACACTTAATTAAAACCTTGCAGAGATTCCCATTCACTTTCTATGGAAAGTTCATATTCACATACTTAAAGAAGCAGTTTGCTTTAGGGCTTAATCATTTAAAACAATGCCTCCAACACTAGAATCCCCTATTTATTTATTTATTTATTTATTTATTTATTTATTTATTTATTTATTTATTTTTAGAATCCCCTATTTAAAGACATAATCTCAGATGTGTATTATTTTATGAAATAACTTGCAATACATTCCTCAGGGTGGCCCTTGGGGGAATATTTTGGTAAGGATGAATTTTAGAATTTGGAGAATGGGTTAAAGGGCTCAGGGAGGTGAAGTATGTATATTTGGCACAGTCAAAAGCACATAGCAGACATTTATTGTTTCTAATTCTTTTTGATTTTCCTTGAACAGTAATTTTGCTTTCACTTATTTCTAAATTGGTAGCACCAATGCACTGAAGTTGTTAATGAATTGAACAGGTATTTAAAAAATGCCTGCCTACTTTGTGCTAGGCACCACTCCAGATGCTTGGAGATATATCTGAACAAAACCAACAAAGCTTACATTCCAGTGGGAGGCAGAGGAGGCCAGTAACAAATCATAAACATAACAAATCACTCAAAATCTAGAGGGTTGGACTATCACAAATGTGACTGAAAGACAGAACAGAGAAGGGACAAAGATGCAATTTTAGATGATGTAGTCAGGACAGGAATTGAAGTGACATCTAAATAAAGACCTAAAGGAGACAACGGGGTGAGCTCTGTGGATCTCTAAGAGTAGAATATTCTAGGTAGAGTCCAGTGCAAAGAAGTTGAAATCAATCATTCATTGCCGGTCAGTCTCTATGAAACCAAGATGGTAACCTGGTTAAAGCAAAACTCTATGAAGGAATACTCTAACATTTTTGATACTTCTTATATTATTTCATTTAACAGTGACCTAATAATTATTTATACAGTATAAACTATATGCTAGGCATTGAAACAATAATAATGAAAAGACAGTTTTTGTCCTCATGAAGCTTACACTTTATTTATTTTAAAAAAGATTTTATTTATTTATTCATGAGAGACAGAGAGAGAGAGAAAGAGAGGCAGAGACACAAGCAGAGGGAGAAGCAGGCTCCATCCAAGGAGCCCGACGTGGGACCCAATTCCGGGACCCCAGGATTACACCCTGGGCCGAAGGCAGGCACTAAACCGCTGAGCCACCCAGGGGTCCCCTGAAGCTTACACTTTAATGGAGATAGGAGAGATAAGTAAATAGATACTACACGAGTAATATATACTATGCTTAAGGGTAACGGGAGCCATGGGGGCAGATGATAGAAGCACCTCTCCCAGACCAAAGGAATGGGATTTTAGAGAGAAAGCTATTGGAGACTGAAAGTCTTTCATTTCTGCTCCCAATAGCATAGACATAAAGCCAGTTAATACATAGAATCAAGTAATAAATGCTTCACATAAATTTAATCCTCACAAAACCCTATGAGGATGCCCTATTATTATCATCATTTTATAAGTGAAGGAATGAAAATCCAGAGCAGTTAGGCAACTTGTCCAAATTCACAGAGACAGAAACTAGCAAGAGAAAGGACATGAACCCAGGCAGTATGGGTCCAGAGTCTGTGCTCTTAACCACTATTTTGCATACTCTCTGAGCAGCATGCCTATAAAATAATTTGTTAATGAATAGCGACCTCTGGGTATTTTCCAGCTGCTTATAAGTAAGGCTTGGTATGGACTATCTAAATAGTTTGATTGTAGAATAAGTTTTTATCAGCATGATCTAGAATGAACAAAGTCTGTTTCGTCTAAAAATTAAAATCAAACCATCTTGTTCATACTGTGGTATGAACTTCTGACATTGGGATTCACCAGCCCATTCATATAAAAAGTTTGCACTAGGGGCAGCTCTTTGGAATCCTTTCTTCCTTCTGTCTTCTGACATTCTCAATAACTGGAGAATAACCTCTTCTTTTTTTTTTTTTTTTTTGAATAACCTCTTCTAATTTGAGTGCTATCTATTGGGTGCAACAGATTTTGCCAAATGATGAGGGTCCATACATAAATCTTAAATATTTGTCCTTCTACTACCTTCACAGTGAGGAGTCAGATGTTCTGGACCAAATCCAAATTACATGATTTCTTTCAGAGAGTTGTCAGATGGTAACCATTCTGAGTAGAAGTTGCACTAGTGACTGGAAGAAAAATCTGAAAGAGGGATCCCTGGGTGACTCAGTGGTTAAGCATCTGCCTTTGGCTCAGGGCGTGATCCTGGAGTCCTGGGATCTAGTCCCACATCAGGTTCCCTGCATGGAGACTGCTTCTCCCTCTGCCTATATCTCTGCCTCTCTTTCTCTGTGTCTCGCATTAATAAATAAAATCTTAAAAAAAAAAAAAAACTCCAGAAGGACTCTGAGCAGACATACATGTGAATATGAGAGTGGACTGTGGAACCTTGCAGAACTCTGTATTTGCTCTGCTTGATTTCTAAGACCTGATGATTTCCCATTTTTATCATGCACAGATTCCAGATTAGTTAGATAACTGGAAAGTCTAAATGGGGACTGCACAAATTCTATCTGTTGAAGAAATAACATTCTCTGACAATGATAAGTGATACAAATTCCACTGGAATTCTCAGAAAGGCATAAACAATAGAAAGAGCAATGGTATATGAAAATATGGGAATGGCAGGCCAGGGAATTAGAATCCTATCATTTTAAAGACCACCGAAAGGATAATTTTCTAATATCCATAGCAGAAAGTCATTCATTGATGTAGCAAAAACTGCATGAATATTTATACAGCTTACATGTAAATATCTTTACTGTATAACCTGATTATTTTCAGGTATGATGTACATAACATTAGATAACTTTGAAACTTCATGTCTCATAAATCATTTTGAAGGCTGGATCCATCAAAACACAATGTCCTAATAGTCAACTGATGGGGGAGACACAGAATGTTTGAAAAAAGTCACACTCGGGTATAAATTTAAAACTGAATAAGAAGAAAAAAGATTCTATCAACAGAATTTGGGGGTAATGTTAGTTACAATGATAAAAGATAAATAGAAGTCAGAACAGAGTGAAAGAAATTTGGCAAAAATAGTGAGCAAAGATTAACATCAAAGTGAAAAGGACTGACCATGGTATGATATAACTTTACTATCTCATGCAGTGAAAGGAATCTTGATCAATCCTCTACTTATAAAGAGAGCTCAACTTATTATCAAAGAAAAATATTGACTAGGCTCACAGAGATGGCAATAGAAATTAACAGTTGTGATAACTAATTTACTGTTTTATCTTTTAATCCTATATTCCTCTCAGAGCACATAAATGTTTCCATAACATAGAAATGACACAATTTTAAAAATCAAGTAAATAAAAATATGCAACAAAATAGGTAAATGCTATTTCTAAGTACTATTATAGCAGTTTGAACCTATATTGAAACATTAAAAAATGTGCTCTTTAAAACAGAGATTGCCTCTGAGAGATAAAGAATTCATAAATTTATAATGATAACCAAATGAAAACACAGAGTAAACTTTCTTAGATGAAAATATGACTTTCCTAACTAAAGGCTAAAAAAGAAGAGAAATGTAATATGCATTAGATTCATATTGCTGGGAATGAGTTTTTATCTAATGTTTGCATACCTCATTCCAATGCTTTGAGAACAGAGTAACAATTGTAATTTTGCTCCAAATCAAAGTAACAGAATCTGTCAGTTGACGTGTAGTGTTTGCACTTTCATTATTATTCACAGAATGATTGTATGCTTCTTTTTAAATGTTATTTTGTAGCAGTTGATCTCTTTAAAAATGCTATTCAAACTATCTTCAGCAGAAATCTCAGTCATAATTGGTCACTAAGTTTTAGTAGACGTTTTCAATACGCCCATACGCTTATGCGTATCTGTTTTGATAAAATGTGATTCTTATAGGCCTAGTCTGTTATTTCACCACAATTTGCATTGTTATAATAAGTTATTGATTGATTTTCAGTTTAAGGGACTAAGGTAGTATTCAGTAATGACTAAGTGCTACAAGTTTATTGCAAGTGCCCAAGGTTCACTCACCCCAAGCAATTTAGTCAATAACCAATTTTTATACTTCTATCTCCTTCAAAATTCCAAACCAATAATCCCTGTGTGTGTTTTTTTTTTAATTATTTCAGTATCAGACTAACATTTCCCATGGAAATCAATATGGGTGCGATCCATTAGCCAAAAATCTGCAGTACTGCAATGCAAACATATTAAAAATATTGATTTTGCAAAGCTACTGATGTTTTGATTGACTTTACTGTTTGTAAGCAGCAATAACAGAATTTCAATGACTGAAACAAACTTTTGATTAAAATTATAGATTTTCTTGGGGGGGATTTGCTATTTTACTGGTTCAAAGCATATCACATGGTTTACTTGCCTGCTATAAATGAGTACGGTGGGATATACTTATCCAATTCCTTATTTGTAAAATATTTTAGTCTATCATAGCTTACACATCTTTAATGTAATTTGAATTGCCCTGACATTTCAATTCCACTTCTTATTATATCATACAGTGAGGAGGAATTTCAGACTGAGAATGGCAGGAATTGAGAGCCCTAATCCTTCTTTTAGTATTATGCAACCTTTGGGAAGGCATTTAACAGTTTAAATTCCTCAAATGTAACATGGAATTAACCTTGGAAATCAATGAACATTCTTATTATATTTTGAGATCAATGAACAACAAAGACCATAATTTGTACATACAAAAGATTATTTGACCCAAAGATGTGTCTTACAGAAAGCAGAGATTTTTGCAGACATTTAGTGATAACCTAGCAATGGTCTCATTTTATGTGTAAAGAGACTGAGTCCCCAAAAGGTTCAGTGACAAGGAGCTTCTTAGAGGTCTTTCCTGAACATCCCATCAAAAGTACACCTGGGGCACTTGGGTAGTGCAGTCGGTTAAGCCACAGACTGGGGTTCAGCTTAGGTCAGGATCTCAGGGTGGTGAGACTGAGTCCCGTGTGGAGCCCCCTCTAGAGTCTCCAGTGGGGCTTAGCACTCAGTGTGGAGTCTGCTTATCCCTCCTTCCCCCTCACTATCATCCCCTACTTGTGCACATGCTCTCTCTCTAATAAACAAATAAATAAAATCATTAAAAAGTACACCTCTGAACCCTCATCTGCACTCTCTCACCCTTCAATCTACTTAATTTTTATCTTAACACCATCTAAAACATGTTATATGTATTATAACACTTTATTTATTTATTTTAAATATTTTATTTATTCATGAGAGACACACACACACACACACACACACACACACACACAGGCAGAGACACAGGCAGAGGGAGAAGCAGGCTCCATGCAGGGAGCCCGACCCGGGACTTGATCCTGGGTCTCCAGGATCACCCCCTGGACTGAGCCACCCGGGCTGCCCTATTGTAACACTTAAAAAAATATATATTTTATTTATTTGTTTGAGAGAGAGAGAGCAAGAGAGTAAGCCCGTGTATAGGAGGGAGGGGCAGAAGGAGAGGGAAAGTCTCAAGCAGACTCCCGGCTAAGTAGAGAACCAAGGCAGGCTCGATATCATGACTCCAAGACCATCACCTGAGCCAAAACCAAGAATCCAAAGCTTAATCAACTGCACCACCCAGGCGTTCCTCTATTATAACACTTTTATATATATATAAGAGGTAGACACTTATATCTGTATGTAACATATATATAATTTGCCTATACCTCTCATCTATTTTCACTTCTAAAATTTAAGCTTGATGCAACAGGAATATTGTTTATCCTTATCACTGCCAAATCTCTAGCATCTAGAGTAGTGTCTGACATATAGGAGGACTCGGTAAATATTTTTTAAATGAGGGAAGGAACGAGCCAGAACTGCTAGTGGAATGGGGTAGGTTTGGGCTGGGTAGGGGTGGAGTGGGAGAAAGACTTGATTCTACTTTTTTTTTTTTTTTTTAAGATTTTATTTATTTATTCATGAGAGACACAGAGAGAGAGAGGCAGAGACACAGGCAGAGGGAGAAGCAGGCTCCATGCAGGGAGCCCGATGTGGGACTCGATCCCTGATCCTGGAATCATACCCTGAGCTGAAGGTCGATGCTCAACTGCTGAGCCACCCAGGCATCCCGATTCTATTAACTTTCAATCCACTGTTGCTCTAAGGTTTCCTTCTTAACATGCTCCTTTTATTTCCTGGGATTCCCAGATGGAAGTATCAAAGGGGATTTGGACTTCTATCTGTAGTATATGTTTTTGTCTAAGTTCAAGGACATTTTCAAGTTTATTTTAACCTTTTCATTATTTAAATATTAATCCTTAGATTTTTTTCACCATTTGTTTGCTCTACATTCCACCATGTTAAAATTGTAATAAATTCTCTGCATTTTTATTTGTGACATTTCACTGCAATAAAGAAAAACATCAATAATTTAAGCAAAACCCAAAAACTGGAAATTAAAATTGACCCATTTATTAGCTGCCTATTTCATTTCCATTCTACTCAGTCCCATATAGTCCTTCAGGGGAAGCACCAAGGACAAGCTTGCACTTGTGCAGGGACTTTAGTGTCCTTATAAGTTAGATTAGCTTTTCCCTCAACTTAACCTACATGCATTAACAATATACATATAAGAGTTTATTTATTCTTTTGAGAGAGTGAGAGAGAACGTGGACATGCACCAGCAGGTGGGCACAGAGGGAAAAGCCGACTAGCTGCTGAGCAGGGAGCCTGAGGCGGGGCTCAATCACAGGACCCTGGGATTATGACCTGAGCTGAAGGCAGACGCTTAGCTGACTGAGCCACCCAGGTACCCATACAACATATTTGTAAGCAAACAATGCAGCTTGAGAACAAATCCCCTGGCCCTGTTCCACGAGGCTACTGCCACCACAAGCTTTCAGGAAACGCTGCTACTGCTGCTGGTCTCCGGTGGGTGTAGGGGAAGCAGGGTAGTTCAGAACTATCAGATCAGCGTTAGGATTCCAACTTTCTCACAAACTATGTGAACTTTGGTTTCTTCATCTGTACAAAATATCTAACACTCACTACAAAGGTGTATCATGAGGGGTAAATGAGATGATACACATAAAGTGAATGGCACATAGCAGGTGTGCAAACGAGGTTAGTTCTCTTCTTCCCTTGACATAATAGTAAAAAAAAATAGCTAACAATTCTTCCTGCTTCTCACTTTTTTTTTTCCCTTAAGACTGTCACTTCTGTAACTTGGCTTATAGAATTGGAACTTGTTTATGAGGACCACAGCGCAGAAATTAAAACTGAAAAATGTTTCAATATTTATTTGGGATGACAAGTGGCTTTTGGAAATCAGTAAGGGGGCAGATGGAAGTTAAAACTATTTCAAGGAACTGAACAATATGATCAAATAGTCAAAAGAAATAATTTGGTGGCTGGAGAAGGTACTCTATACAAGTACTAGAGGCCTCGGGGTAGAAGGGGCCGTCACAGTGTGAGCGGGGATAACAGCGTTACGCTCTTCCATTCGCCCTCACCTCTGGCGATTCCACCTCCGGAAGCAGTCAGGTGCCCTCAGTGCCCTAACATTCCCATCCACCTTGATCCATTCCTAGAAACCACCTTCAGCACCATAAGCATCTGCCCTTGATTCACCCTTGAAAACAGCTCCCTGTCAGCCGCTGCATCGGAGGTCTGTCCGCAGCTCTAAGGTTAGATGGCTGGTGGGCTTTGGATAGCATCTCCTAGGAAAATCCAAGGCCCAGAAGCAATGAACTAAGCTATTCCTCCACTCAGTACCATCTGATTGTAGTGATGTCCACAAAATAGCTTTAAGGAAGGTGCAGGACATCAGCTAAGGGACAAGCATATAGTTGAAGATTAACAAAATACTAAAGAGAACAATGAGCTTCCTTAAAGGTCTGTTTTCTTTCTAAAAATGACAAGTTCTGTAAATATGAGATGATGGGAAAAGCCAGTATGCAAAAGGGATTATTTCTGCCCAGGTAAACAGTGTGACTTTCGGTGTGACTTTACAAACCCAGCACCCATGGATTCTTTGCCAGTTAGCACTGCTATTTCTCTGACTTTGCAGTGGAGAGTGTGACTGAAAAATACTCATGACTTAAGCACACACCATCCATCCCTTTTGTTTTCAGGCATTGTTAGAACTACCGGATATTCACTTTTGGGGGATCATATACCAGTTTGAGAATATGATAAAAGCCATGATTCCCCTCTCCATTAACTCCTATTCAGCACAGAATTTCAAAGGGTTTATGGAATTTCCTGCAGCTCTTCCATGGATTTCTAGGCCAGAGGGTATTTAAGGGTAATCCTTCTGAGTTGGAAAATACCAAGATGCTCTCTCTCCTCATAGCATTGCAGGTACATGGTATGAAGACATCTGCTTATGGGTGAAGAGGGGAAGGAGAGGAGAGAGAGTCAAGTCTTAAATGGAAAGTGTTATTTTTCTTCAAGTTAGAAAATATTCAGATGAAGGAAAAAGACCATTCAAATGCCAGGACTTGGATGCATGCAACATAAGTTGAATGCATGCAAGTCAGAGATTGGGCCTAATTCCAAGTATAAAATATTTCAGCTCCATGGGGAAAGCTAACCATAGGCCAAAACCTCAAAGCATATATGTAAACCATTTAGTTTTCTAAAAGGTCCAATATTGTAGTTTCTCAAGAAATTCTCAAACTTCAGAGAAATTTTAGTAACACAAACATTTTAAATGTGGAGGGCTAGGAGTTGTTGAGAAATATTCTGGCATGGATTCTAGTGGAGATTTGTTGATTTTTTTTTTTCAGAGACACACCAGAAAATTTAAAACACTTAATGAGTACTAGGAAGATAGCACTCCAAATTTAAAACTATTTTAAAGTGTATTAGATGAGGGTGTGAAACTTTCAGATTACTATGCTTCTAAACTGAAAGGTAAAGCAATTGTCCTCTTTAACTGAAGACAAAAATTAGGGAAAAAATATTGCAAAAGCTCCTACTCTAGTTACACCCCCCTTCATCCACATATTCTTCAATTATGCAACTTGGGTCAGAGACCATAGAATAAAAGCCCTCCAGCAAAAACTCAATTCAGCTGGCAGAGGAACGCTTACCTCAAAAGAGAGACTCAAAAAAAAAAAAAAAAAAAGACTCAACTCAGATTACTCTGTAATTGACATCAGTGCCAAATTGTGTGTGTGTGTGTGTGGGGGGGCGGTTGAAAGTTTTCACTTTCTAAATTTCTCTTCTCCACAAACTGGCCTCAAAAGCCTACAATAAAAATGTGGCCAGAAAGGGGCACCTGGCTGGCTCAGTGGCTGAGCATTTGCCTTTGGCTCAGGTTGTGATCCAGGGGTCCTAGGATGGTGTTCTGCATCTGGCTTGCCGCAGGGAGGCTGCTTCTCCCTCTGCTGGTATCTCTGCCTCTCTCTCTCTCTCTCTCTGTGTTTCTCATGAATTAATAAATAAAATCTTAAGAAAAAATGTGGCCAGAACAAGTTTAGTGATTCTTCAAAAAGTTAAACATAAAATTACTACATGACCCAGCAGTTCTCCTAGGTATCCAACCAAGAAAACGGAAAGCAGGTGTTTAAACAAAAACTTGTACATGAATATTCATACCAGCATTATTCATAACGGCTTAAAAAGTAGAAACCATTCAAATGTCCACTGATGGATGAATGGATAAACAAAATGTGGTATATTCATACAAGAGAATATTATCGGGCAATAAAAAGGAATGAAGAACTGATACACGCCACAGCATGGCTAAACCCTGAAAACATTATGCTACATGCAAGAAACTAGATGCAAGATGCTATATACTTTATGATTCTACTTATATGAAATGTCCAGAATAGGCAAATCTATAGAGACAAAAGCAGATTAGTGGTTGCCAGGGGCTGGGGGCGGGGAGGGAAGGTAAAATTGACAATAACTGCTTAGTGGGTATGGTGTTTCTTTTGGAGTGATGAAAATTTTCTGGAATTAGATAGTGGTGATGGTTGCATAAAATTGTGAATGTACTGTAGGTCACTAAATTGTAGACTATAAAATGGTTACCATGGCTAATTTTATGTTATATGAATTATACTTCAATTAAAAATGTGGTAGAATTCTTTTTCATTTTATTTATTACAATTCTGGTGAAGAAAGACATTAGTGAAACAAATTCCTACAGAAACAAAAAATTGGATATTGCCATAGGTGCTTTTTTTAAACTCATGAAATTTCTATGTCTGTTTGATTAGGCTGTGTCTCACTGAAGTGGGAAATTATTCAATCCTCTAGATAGTTAAGAATATTATTATAGGTACATGCTTATGATTCTGGCTAAACAAGACAAGGACAAATAGAATAAACTTACTTTGCTCAAAATTCAATAGAAGCTAAGCAACTCTGCTTTGTTTTAGATAAATGAACAAAATCTGACCAAAATGTAGAGATCTAAATGTCAAAAATCAAAGCATTTATTGCTTTTAATTTGTCCTTCTTTTTATTTATTTTAAAAAATATTTTATTTATTTATTCATGAGAGAGAGAGAGAGAGAGAGAGAGAGGCAGAGACACAGGCAGATGGAGAAGCAGGCTCCATGCAGGGAGTCTGACGTGGGACTCCATTCCGGGTCTCCAGGAGCATGCCCTGGGCTGAAGGCGGCGCTAAACTGCTAAGCCACCCAGGCTGCCCTTGTCCTTCTTTTTAAATAAAATTTTATTTATATAAGTAATCTCTATACCCAACAGAGGGCTCAAACTCATGACTCTAAGATCAAGACTCACATGCTCTTCTGATTGAGCCAGCCAGGCGCTCCTGTATTTACTTTAAAAAAAAAAAAAAAAAAGATTTTATTTATTTATTCATGAGAGACAGAGAGAGAGAGAGAGAGAGGCAGAGAGACAGGCAGAGGGAGAAGCAGGCTCCATGCAAGGAACCCGACGTGGGACTCAATCCCGGGATCTCCAGGATCAGGTCCTGGACTGAAGGCAGCACTAAAACCGCTGAGCCACCCAGGCTGCCCCTGTATTCACCTTTTTTTAAAAAAAAAAAAAAAAAAAAAAAGATTTATTTATTTATTTATGATAGACAGAGAGAGAGAGAGGCAGAGACACAGGAGGAGGGAGAAGCAGGCTCCATGCCGGGAGCCTGACGTGGGACTCGATCCTGGGGCTCCAGGATCGCGCCCTGGGCCAAAAGCAAGCTCCAAACTGCTGAGCCACCCAGGGATCCCTGTATTTACCCTTCTTGATGTGCAAAGGCAGTAGGTTTTTCTCTGCCCACAGACACAATGCAAGATCTACTTGCTAAGATTTGAGAAACTTGAAGTTTACCAAATATACATAAAATGTCTAATTATATATCTATACTGTAATTGCTATATCAAATGACTTTTAATATATTTTATATTTAATTAAAAAATTCATTAATTTTTAGCATTTATTCTTCTTTAACATAAGCATTTAAAGGCATACACTTTTGTTTGGCAATCTAGCTATACCAAAAAGTTTCTGTATTTTCATTCAGGCTCAATTCTAAGTATTTGCTAGGTTTATTCTTTAATCTTTAAATTATTTGGAGACTTTTCTTTAATCTTTTCTCCATTCTTTTATTCCTTCCCCAACTTTTACTGTAAAAAGAAAATTAAACCTGGAAGAGTTGCAATAGTACGATTGTCCATATACTCTTCTATCAGATTCAATAATTGTTAACATTTTTGCTGCAGGAGATTCACTGCTTTTATGTACATTATTTTCCTGAACCACTTGAGAGTTAGCTGCAAACCAAAGAATTTAACAACTGCATCTCAAGTATTTGTGTTTTCTGTCAAAGTCACAAGAGCTGTATTGGGATACATCCTTCTTTATAATTATTAACCTTCCTAAAAGTTAGAAAAAGCATTATAATATGTGAAATTGGCTTTTACGTAGAATTTCTCACTATTCTATAAGCATTATAAGGGCAATGTGCCTTCCACTTTTTTGGTGTGTTAAGTTTCTAATTTTTGACTTTGAGATTTTTTTTTTCTTTGAGATATTTTTATCTCTTAAATGATCCTCTGTATCTTCCAATTCAAATCTTCCCCTTTTTTCAAGCCTCATCTTTCATAGACACATCAGATATATACATGCATTCTGCTAGCCTTGGGATACTTAGAGCCTTGCTGTGTATAACCTTCATCTGGGTACTTATTTTCTGCTCTAATTTAAATTTTAGTTGCATGACATACTTTCCTCAGTGAGATCCTGAGCTCCTTTAGAATAGTGTTCTGGTCTTTTAAATCCCAAGGTCATTGGATACTAAAATTCTTTCTCAACTTAACGGAAACCTTCATGGCATGCATGATACTTGTTGAAAGAATGTAAGTGAATTGAAGATTATATACCTTTACTTCTATTGTGTCATATGCCATAAACTCATAGAAATTAACATTAGAATTATGTAAATTAACATTATAGTCTACTTGGAGACAATTATTTTTATTTCACTGAAATAACCTCGTATTTTCCAAATGAAAGAATTTTCATGCTGAAAGAGTTCTTACAGATTGTCTAGTCCAGTTATATATCCCAAATCTTACAATATTTCAAGTAAAAAGATCTACAGAACTTAAATGATTGACCTAACATTATAAAACTTTAAAAAGGCAGATCCAAAATAGAATCAAATGAGTTACTATATCCAAAGGCCTTACACAGGAAGAGCTTAAAGAATATTATTAACCACAGAATCAAGGTTTTGGATGCCTAGGTCAGTGCATTTCCCATTTAAACACATTACCTCAGCATTCTACAGTGAAATAACGAAGCCAATCATTTGGGGAGCATGTTATATACATATATTCTTTTGTCAGCAAGAGATACATGATAGGAAATCAGGCAGAGGTCATCAGAACAGGCTCTGACTATTCCTAAATGGAGGTCGCAAATTGGCTGCCTGTGGGCTTGACTTGGGTGGTAGTTATTTTATTCGACCTGTATAATAGTTTTAAAACCTAAGTTAGTTGCAATGCCTAAAACTAGAGAGATTTCAAATAAAGATACACATGTCTGACTTTTTTGAGAAAACTGGAAAATCTGACAATGCTGTGCTTACATTCCTGCATGCCACCAATCAGTTGGGGTTTGAATTTGTAACTCTTGTCCTCAGCTAAGGCCTTAATTATGATTAATGCATAGAATGATAACTTTGAATCATGTAATAAGAAGTACATGAGTCAGGAAATACTAAGATATTCACTTGCTACATATAATTGCTAGCTATACCTAAGTCGCTATTTCCTCCAGCAGGAAAATGAATTGTTATATTATAAGGATAAAAACAAAGGTGATTGTTTTTAAGGGGTTAAATATAATTTAGCCAGAAAATTCATTTGAAGAGAAGAGCTCAGTCTTTGGACTTCAGTTACCTAAAATGCCACTGTATTTTTCTTTTATTGGAGATGCTGGTCCAATAACCTTGATTCATGTGTTAAATAAAAACAAATGACACAATTATATTTGGAACCTTTTTTTTCCTAATGTAAACATAGCCCTTAAGATCTGAAACTATTTTAGATAGCCTGCTTTTGACCGGAACTAATCAGCTATAAGAAAAAAATTAAAAATAAAAATAGGTTACAACACATTAAATATCCTCTCTCTGCCACCTTACACTTTTTGGTGCTAAAACATATGCTCTGCCACCTGCAGATAAAAGTCACACACTGAGAGTGTATATTCTGACAAGAATTACTAGTTTCAAGCATGCCTAGTGATTTTGGACAGTAGCACTTAAGAAACCTTCAATCTGGCAGTTTTATCACTGCACATTTTCTAAAGCATTCCTACAGTCTAAAGTTGTATAAGTGTTGGAATCTGACCTTTGGGCGAAAACAAAATAAAATGAAACAAAAAGGATCCCAGGGTAGCGTTTTGATCCAACTTGCTCTAATTTTTTTTGGTCTGATACATACTTACCTTTTTTTTTTTTTTCCCCATTTATTTTGTACCTCAGTGACAAGGGTGACTTGGATTTTTGTATTTTCTGACAGAGTAAAAGTCTATTGAAAGACCAAGACAACTTCCATCCCTGGGCATACTGGAAAAAATCTGTCACAGGAGTTAAAAATTATTATTGCTCCATAAGGAATTTATGTCTTATTTTTATATTTCCTTTATTCTTGCTTTAATTTTTCTATTTTACCTTATTCTGTATTTATATGTTGACTATTTCAGCTTGTTCCAAAAAGGGTTTGTGGTTTACACAAAAGAACCCAGGGTGGACTTCCAGTGACGGCAGGTAAAGAGGCTCGCAAATCTCAGATACAGCTATAAAAGTCAACAGAATTGTCAAGTACAACCATCCCAGCACTCCAGAAATCAACCAAAGGCAAACAACAAACTGAGAAGTGTTTATTTATGAAAAACTGCTGAACTACAGGTAAGAGCAGTGACAATCTGTGGCAGGCAGCTCAGAATGGAGAGTAGTGCTTCCAGGGTGGGACTGGCTGTAAAACCCCACAGCTTCACAGCTAGAAGGGCCTGACTTTGATTAAGAGTAGGATAAAAGCTCCTGTGCAATGGTATTGTCAGCAAATAAAACAAATTCGGTGGGAAATTAACCATAAAAGCCTATGGCCCTACCAAATTGAAATTGTGATCTCACTTGGGGTGAGCAACAGACCAGTGGACTAGCTAGAAATTTGATAGGGAGATCTTGGAAATGAAAGAGCCACTGAGAGACTAGATGAATCCCTGGCACATGCTTCTGTTCTGGAAGGCTAAGTGCTGGCACAGAAGTCCCAGGAAAGCCTAGTCAAAAATTAAAAGCTGGGGGAAGACATGAAAACTGCATGAATTTTGAATACACTGCAACTCACACACAGATCCATCCACAGAGCGTTACTGGCTTCAGACAATTGAGTAAAACCTCTGACCATTAAACTATGTAGCAAAGGGTTGATTTTCTAGGAAGCAAGTCTAATATAAAGCAAAAATAAGAATTAAAAAAAGAACAGATATCAGCGTGTATATACTGAAGGGGAGATAGATTCTGCAAACTAAGTTCAGACAAATATCTATTACAAACAAAATAAAATGAAACAAAACCAAATGAACAAACAAAAAATAGCAGCGACAACAATCTTTAAAAAAAAAATCTAGTTTTCCTTACCACTCCTATTAAACACAGTACAGGTGGTTATAGCCACTGTGGTAAAGCAAGAAAAGAAATGAATGGCATGAATATTGGAAAGAGAGATGTAAAGTATCTTTTTTTTTTCTATCTTCATTCATGGATGAAATCTCTTGTATTAGAAAATTGTAGGAGTGCCTGGGTGGCTCAGTTGGTTAAGCATCTAATTCTCGATCTCAGGGTCCTGAGTTCAAGCTCTGCACTGGGCTCCATGCTGGGCATGGAGGCTACTTGAAAAAAAGAGAGAAGAAAATTCTAAAGGTTTTACTCCCCCCCAAATTCTAGAAGTTTCATCTAGGTTGAAGAATACAAAATCAATATGCAAAAGTCAGTTTTCTGACAAAACTCAGTTATTCTTTATACCAGCAATAAATAATTTGAAAATTACATTAAGAATTCCATTCACAAAAAGAAATTCCATTCACAATATCATCGAAAAGAATAAAAAGTTAAGAATATATTTAACAAAGGAAGGGCAAGAAAACTAAAAAAAAAAAAATTGCTGAGAGAATTTACAGATGATCCAAATAAAGGACAATGTTGTAATTTTCAAATTTATGATAAGGATACAGTATTCAAAACAGCATGGTTCTAATGTAAAAAAAAACAGATATATGGATCAATGGAACAGAATATAAAGTCTATTAATAAATGCTTACTTTATGCTCAATTGATTTTTGAGAAAGGTCCAAGGCATTTCAAAGGGGGAAAGGACAGTGTTTTCAACAAGTGCTGCTGGGAAATTAGATATCCATATGCCGAAAAATGAACTTAGATCCTTACCACATACCATACACAAATATGAACTCAGAATGAATCATACCTAAATGTAGAGGTAAAATCATAAAACTTCCATAACAAAACACAGTAGATAATATTTATGATCTAGGTTTTGGTAAAGAGTTCTTAGATATGATACCAAAATATAACTCATAAAAAATAATAAATTAAACTTCCTCAGATTTTGAACTTATAAAAACTTCTGCTTTTCAAAAGATACTATAAGGGAAAAAAAACAAACAAGCCACAGGCCAGGAGAAAATATTCATAAATCATAGACCCGATAAGGGACTTGTATTTAGAATATATAAAGAACTCCTTCAACCCAATAATAAAGGATTTGAAAATAGGGAAAACAAATATAGAAATTTCACCAAAGAAGATATACATATGGCTAATAAACACATGAGAATATACTTAATATCAAGTAGTCATTAGGGAAATACAAATTAAAACCAAAATGAGGTAACATCACACACCTACTAGGATGGCTATAATCTAAAAGCAACTGATATACCAAGTGTTGATGCGGATGTGGAAAAACTGGAACTCTTAATGCTTTGCTCGTGAATGTAAAATGCTGCTGGCACTTTGAAAGTGTTCTGTAGTTCCTTAAAAACCTGAACTTACCATATGACCTAATAGTTCTACTTACACACCTAAGATAAATGAAAACTAGTGTCTGGACTGATTCAAATGTGAATGTTCGTAGAGGCATTATACATAATAGCTCCAAATTGAAAATAATTCAAATATTCATCAACTGGTAAATGGGTGAACAAAATGTGGCATATCCACATAATAGAATACTATTCAACAGCAAAAAGGAATGAACTACTTATACATGCTATAATGTGTCTGAACCTCACAAATATTGTATGCAGAAGAAGCCAGACAGAAAAGACCGCATACTGTTTGATTCCATTTATATCATGTTTACAGAAAAGACAAATATATGGAGACAGTGGATCACTGGTTGTCCAGGGCTGTGGGTGGAAGCAGCAAATGGGCACGAATAAACTTTTGGGGGTCATGTAAATATCCTAAAATTGGATCGTGGTGATGGCTGCACAACCACAAATTAACAAAAAATGATTCAACTGTATACTTAAAATGAAATTATTTTATAGCATATAAATTGTACTTCACTAATGATATTACAAAAATAAACACAATATAAAATTATATGAGAGTATTTGAAGAAGTCAAGGCAAAAGCAAAAATGGATACAAAAATAATGAATGGATGTGATTAATCCTATTGAGTTGCAGGCAACGATGTGATGCATTCAGCTTAAGCTTCCAAATGTTGCAAATGAGGAGGGGAATAAATGGGTATGTCAGTGGTTCCCAAACTTGGGGAAGCACTGGGGATTACCTGGGGATCTTTCAAAAAGGCTGACGCCTGGCTCCCATCCTAGACATTGTGATTATACTGTAATAGGAAAGAGGCCTTGGTTGCTCAAGTAACGCTCTTGCGGAGCAAAGTTTGGGAACCCCTGGAATAACATACTATAAGATTTTCATTGACCATAAGATAAAAAGAAATAATTGGGGAAAAATGGGAGTTCTGGAAAGGATTTCTCCTTTAGGTCCTCCCAGAAGGGGACCTCATATTTAGTGAGTTAGTGCCTCTAAATCAGCCATCCTCCCCCAGTCCTTGGTGGGTCCTCAGTGGGTTCCAGGCTGCAGGGACAGTGATGCTTCAGTCCTCAGGGCAGCCAAGGGGACCAAGGGTAGCTGGAGCAGCTGGGCCTGAGCACTCCAGCCTCGAGCAGTTGCCTACATTCACACCAGAAAACTCAATGAGTATTGTATTTTTGTAGCATGTGCCAGAAAATAAAAAGCATGTCATCTGAAAGACACCTATAGCAGCAGTAAGGGGGACTTAAACATTATTTATTTATTTGAGAGAGAGCGAGAGTGAGAGCGAGAGCAAGAGAGAGCATGAACCAAGGGGCAGAGGGAGAGAGAGAAGCAGGCTCCCTGCTGAACAGGGAGCCCCACGTGGGGCTCCATCCCAGGACCCTGAGACGGTGACCTGAGCCAAGGTCAGACGCTTAACTGACTGAGATGCCCAGAGACCCTGGGGATTTTTATGTAAGAGTTTCTTTCAACAAGCTGATTACAAAACAGAGAAAACAGTTCAGTTAAAACATTTCTGCTACGGTCCAAAGTGTCTGGTCAGCTGCTCTCTGGCTTCATTTATCCCACAGTATTCTCGGTGGTTCTAAAACTTCCTGAAGTCCTCTGTTTGGGTGGCCCTCATGTTAATGAATTTAAGTTATTTATTAATGAGGCCACTTTTATTTACCGTGAGGCCAAGTTTAATCAAAGGAGCTGCCTGTGCTGCCCGGGGAATGCGGCTCCATGTCTCAGAAACTAGGAAAGGCCCAGGACGCTCACTTCTTCGAGGCTCCTTCCTTATACATGGTCTTTAAGCTGACTGTGAGCACCACATAACCTAGATTGTGTAGTATCAGCAGGGAGCATATTCATGTTATTTATGAGGAACTCACCTTAGATTTAAAAAAAATAGCTCATCTTTAGTCCAACCTTCCCCTCCCACTCCATTTTCAGTTAATTCCACGCAGTGACTGATTATATTGTGTGTCACTGGGGAGCATTAAGATTTTGCCCTTCAGAATTGTTTCAAGGTATGAAATTTCAGGCAAAACGGCTGGTGTAGAAGTTTAGAATACAGGATATGGCTTCTGGCTCCATATATTCTCCTGGTCACCTACAACCCTTGCTCAGGAGAATAATCCTAGTGGAGTTCTCCCCACAAATAAAACTTTGAGCAGATAGCCTTGATAAGTACATTAGTGAATCTTTATGGTTCTCTACCCCATTAGTCACATCACTACCCTAGAGGTACACCAACCACAGATAGTAAAATCATCTTACATGTTAATTTCCCATATGACACATCAGATTCTTGCGTCGAGAGCTCCTATTTTAAATCAAAAAGTTAGTTCTTGCCTATGTAACCACAATATTCCATTTAACTGTAAGGAAATTCCATTCTTCCCTTAATGAATTTTTACTCTCTATTAAAAGGAACCAAGAGGATTTTATTCTATTTATATGAACATTGGAACCACTTTTGTTTACTCGGAAAATGAAAGAATGAAATGGTAAGAATATACTTGTATTTCTAATATATATATATAATCAAAAAAAGGATTTCAGAGAAAAGCACAAATGTGAGGACAGCAAAAAGGAAAAGGTTAGACAGGAATGTTCAGTGCTTACTTAAAACTTAAGCAGAAACTATAGCTTAAAATTTTTTTGAAGCACCCTTAAGTCTCTTTGTTAATTTAAAATTTATCACAAATACATAACTGCATTCTGCTTCAATCCCCTTAAGTCATCTTGTTAAATTTTGTCACAACATGTGTTACTGTAGTTCTACACTTTTACCTTTGCACTTTGTAGTGTGTAGCAGAGCAACATAATTAACCACTGCTAGGTAGTGTTTACGTTAGTTCTCAAAAGGTTAAGAAGCTGATTATAGCTAAAATCAGCTTTGCCTGAGGCTTCAGGGGCTCTGTGTAATCAAATTAGACAAGCAGGGCACAGTGTCACCTAACACAGACCAGGGCACTTTCTTCTTTGCTCTGACCCTTTTCCCCCCCCTTTTTATTAGGGGAACAACTTGAGCTTTGTGCTTTTACCAGATGATTTAAAAAGACTTGTTTCTAATAAATTTGGCATGCAATCTTGTAAGATGCCCACCTGTTTAAAAGTAATGAGAGCAAGTAGAGCAAATTCTGGAAAAAAAAAAAAAAAGAATAGTAAATGCTGATATAAGAAATCCAAATTTGGAGAGGGTGAGATCTTATACAGAAAGTATTTTCCTAAAAGGCAGGTGATAACATGGTCAGGTATATATGATATTCAGGACGTTTCTTTCCTGGCTTTAGATAGACTGTAGCTTTGTTCTACAGAAAACCACACAATGGTTTACCAGGTTCCAAGGGAGCTCAGAGAACTTTATAAACCTGACAATGTATTAGCATTTCTGAGAAGCCATGGCTAACCACTCTGTTGAAGTACTGCTCATCCTCCCTCCATCTCCACTCTTTGAAGTCTGGCAAGGTGAACTGTATAATGGACGCATTTAAGAAGGGGGTTTCATAAGGTGAGGAGAAGAGCAAATAAGCCCTACTTCACAGACTCCCTTTCTACACGGTTCTATATTTAAATGCAGTAAGACGAATTAGACAAATCCAAATCCTTGCCGCCTTTGAGCCTAAAGGGAACAAAAGCATGAACACTAAAGAGATATTAAAAAAGAGAAGGAATGGCAAATTTAAATAAAAATCTAGAATCTCATTTCTAACAAAATTTATGAATCATTATTAAAACAATAGGTAACATTTGTTACATCTTTATCTTCTTATATTTGACTTCGAACTTTCAGCTCAAATTCTACATATTTACTATTTTGCTTGAAATACATAAACAAAATGAATGTAAACAACCTACAAATGAGTGATCAGGAGAAAATGAATTTTGCTAATGATTTATTCTGGGCAATAAAATAAAAACTTGTTATTTTAATTGATTAAGTCATAAAAGAGTTCCTGGAGAAGTCAAATCTTGCTATTTGCACAGTCAGACAATTTCTGCTAATCCAGCAGTACTTAACAAATTCACATGTGGTTAGCTTGTCTTGCCATAGCTGTATATCACATTTCTGTGCTGCAAGCTGTGCAAAAAAAAATCAATATGCCAAGTTTAACAAAAGGACAGGAAACATGATGTTCTCCTATATTTTCAATGAACCTCAAATGACTCTGCTGTTCATACTCAGTACAATTTATGGCAGAGAAATGTATTCTTCAATGAAAAAAAAACTACAATGGAATGAATTATATAAATTCAGAGCTGAAGTTCCGCCTTATTCCATAATAACAATTTATTTAGAAGATTCTGACATTCTGCTTCAATGTGCACAGTACAATCAGCCATTCATGAGGCAGTTTTTTTTTAAATAAAGGCTAACGTATATTCTTTAGACCAATGAAATATATAGCCTATTTATGGCAATAGTTTGATATACGTATTTAATTTAGGTTTTGGAGACTTTTTTTGAATGTCTCACATGTGAAACATAGGATGAGATGGTAACTGCTGAGCAAATGCTTTAAATTATAACACTAAGGAAAAAAAAATCCCAATGGATACGGAGATACTGCATTGGTTAATTGATTCTAGATTTTTACGTCTTCTTTTACTGCTGTAGAAGTACATTATGCGTGGAAGTAGATTAGTATGAAAATGTTGAGAATGAAGTAGGAGTGGTCATGACCAATAGGTCAGCAGAGAGCAGTGCCACTTCTCCCTTCTCAAGTC
Organism: Canis lupus dingo; assembly: GCF_003254725.2. Lineage (NCBI taxonomy): Eukaryota > Metazoa > Chordata > Mammalia > Carnivora > Canidae > Canis > Canis lupus. The sequence goes on along the minus strand of NC_064245.1, from coordinate 15,494,130 downwards.
AGTGATGTGGAACTAAGTGTGGCAAAACAACCAGTGACTTGGCCTTCAGCCAGAGGATTCAGGACTGTTGCCACAGAGCTTTTTTTTTTTTTTTTTTTTGATAAGAAGAGAATTGGCTTTAGGAATCATCAAAAGGGCCATACGCATAGAAAAATTAGAAAGCTAAACAATTCACAAACACAGAGAAACTCACATATGAAAAATTCCTTGGTAATTTTTCTTCATTCCAAAGGCAGCACTAAATGAATTAATGGCACTTAAAACTGGGGAGAGCATGTCAGTGATCAGCACCGAAGGTCTAAGTTGTTACAGAGAACACATTCAGAGAATTATGCTTATTTCTAACTTTCTATTAATGGGTTATTTATAACACAATTTTCATTCATAGATGAATATACCATTTAAAAGAGGATAGGCATGAAGTTACCAACCAGAAAATTACAATATAGTAATCCTAAGTGTTAAATAATACTATTGTTGCTATAAATGAGCACTTCAATATATAACTGACCCTAGAACAATATTGGGCCTCCGGGTGCCATTCCCCGGCACAGTTGTAAATCTGCATATAACTTTTGACTTCCCCAAAACTTAATAATAGCCTACTATTGACTGGAAGTCTTATTGATAACATAAACAGTATTGACACGTATTTTGTATGTCAAATGTATTCTTACAATATAGTAAGCTAGGAAAAGGAAAACATTTACTAAGAAAGTTGTAAGGAAAAGAAAAAACATTTCAGTACTGTGCTGTTTTGACTAGAAAAAAACCCACATACATGTGCATCCATGCAGTTCACACACATATTGTTCAAGAATCAATTGTAATTCATATTCTTTTTTTTTTTGGTAATTCATATTCTTTTTTTTTTTGGTAATTCATATTCTTATTTCAAAATAGAAGATGTAACATGGCTCAGAATAGTGGTAAGAAGTATTTGTATGGATAGTCACAAAATCCAGAATACCAGAGCTTTGGGGGAAAAAAATTATACCAAGGCACTCAAGTCATAATTTAATTGCATATTCAAGTAGACTCTTTAAAATTTGCAACTGCAATTCCCAGTTAGTTGTGTGGTCCTAGTATATACATAACCTATTCCCAGGAAGTGAGAGAGTTAACATTTTTGGAAAGTGCTTAATTATTTTAATAACAAGAGGTAAGCATTTCACTTCTGGGGAGTAAAACTACCTTAGCATGTTAATGATTTTAGGTTTAAATGGCTCTTCAAATTATTTTTCCTCATTTTTCATCTCCATAGATCTTATATTTTCTAGCTTCTTCTCATCTCTCTAAAGGCTCTTTGGTAGTACCTTTTCCCTCTTCCTATAAAACATCTATGTGTTAATGGGATTTCCCTATCACTTTATTGCCAATAAATGAAACCCACAGATTCACTTCTGATATAAATAAATGCCTAGTCTCTGCTCTTGAGGCAACACTGCTGGTTCTGTCTCGGATGTCTCTTTCACACATCCAATCATTTCTTTAATCTCAAATGGAGGGGGTCTGCCTTCATCTTCTCAGCACTACTTAATTTCTCCAGCATCGCTGGTATCCTCACATCTCATTTGCCCACACAGGAGATTTGTCCATAATTTTTATACACCTCAAAATGTTGGAATCTTCATAAAATTTTCCTGAGTTTTGTACCATGGCTATTATCTACAGGGTGGAGTGTCTGGTATGTTTGAACTCTTAGGCTATGAAGCGTGTATTTAATTTGGTCTGAATTAAGCCTCTTAGAAGACAATCTTAAAGCTATGAAAATTATCTACCTAACTAGCATTAAAACGATGAGAAATTCAGAGAAGTTCAATAACTGGCCCCAAGCCACATACTGGTTTGTGACTCTCATCATTCTCTACTCACATTTTTTAGTCCCCTGCAATTATTATTATTATTTTATTTATTTATGATAGTCACAGAGAGAGAGAGAGAGAGAGAGAGGCAGAGACACAGGCTGAGGGAGAAGCAGGCTCCATGCACTGGGAGCCCGACGTGGGACTCGATCCCGGGTCTCCAGGATCGTGCCTTGGGCCAAAGGCAGGCGCCAAACCGCTGCGCCACCCAGGGATCCCCGTCCCCTGCAATTATTATGCTTCTCAAAGCAGAATTGGGGGGAACTATCAACCAATAAATTTCCTATAGGTCAGATCTCTGCCACTTTCAATCAACATATTCCTTCTGTTTCTACTTTTAAACCTTCAATGCACTTTTTCACTATATCTTAGTATGACTTCTGGATCTTGTTCTTAAGTGTGTAAAGGCCATCTTGGTCACAAGTTGCTGTGGCCACATTCTAACCTTGCAGAAACTGCTTATTAAATATCCTTCCTAAGTCAAAAGTAACTTTGCAAGAAGTCCATCTACTATCTATCTAAAATAAAGTAAATTTTTAACTTCTAACTTTCCTACTTGTTTTGTTCTTTTCCTTTAAGTAAGGCAGATATAAAATCCTTGGCTTCTATTTCTAGCACCCTAAAAATCCATTTCGGTTCCCACTCTTTAAAGAAGCTCCCTTTCTCATTTTTCCTATGCTCACTTTTCTGAGCATTTTAGAGTAGGTTCCTTTCTCCCATAACTTTCAACACTAGAAGAGAAGTGCATTACTTTATTATTTAACTTTACCTACTCAGACCCTCATGCCTTTTCCCTTTCAAGTCTTTTTAATACACCGATTTATGAATCTTTCTTTATAAAATCCACCTAATTACTAGACTGCAGTCAACAGCCACATGCTGTTGCCATCACTTGTATTTCAATTTCATTCCCTCACATTCTTTAATTTTAAAACATAGATCCTTAGGATTGCAACAGACATTAAAGATTATTTTATCTAATCTCTACCGAAGGTATGAAGTCTTTCCATCAAATTTATGAAAAGTGGTCATGGAGCCTTTACCTGAATGCTTCAAAAGACAGAAAGCTCACTAGTTTATAATGCAGCCCATTCCATGTCTGACACAACACAATCATTATACTGAGCCTAGTGAATTTCCATAATCCACCATCAAAGCCTTTGTCATAAAGTATTCAGAACATCATTTATAATGTGGGGTTGAGAAGAGCTAAATCATTAAAACTTCTGGGTTCCTTTGGAGCCATAAGTTGAAGATCTGGATGCTACCTACTAGATTTCAAGAGCTGTGAATACTAAGAGAAAAACTGATGGGGTGCCTGGATGGCTGAGTCAGTTAAACATCTGACTCTTGATTTCAGCTCAGGTCATGATCTCAGGGTCATGAGATCCAGCCCTGCATCAGTCTCTATGCTCAGCCAAGAGTCTGCTTGAGATTCTCTCTCTCCTTCTCCCTCTTCCTCTCCTCCCCATAAAAAATCTTTAGCTGTAGCTGTTGTACCATTATTTTTTTTAAAGATTTTATTTATTTATTCATGAGTGACAGAGAGAGAGAGGGGCGGGGGGCAGAGACACAGGCAGAGGGAGAAGCAGGCTCCATGCAGGGAGCCCAATGAGGGACTCGATCCTGGGGCTCCAGGATCATGCCCTGAGCCAAAGGAAGATGTTCTATTGCTGAGCCACCCAGATGTCCCTAGTTATACAGTTCTTAAGAAACTGGCCTATGCAATATTTTACTAACTACTTGATTAAGAGTATGGGACAAGCTCAAACATTAAAGTTAATATTAATTAAAATATTAATTTTCACATAATTGGGAAACTACATATCCATGAAGCCTTATTTCTCTTATAAGAGAAAACATGTGTTTCCAAAAATGACAGTTCAGGCATTTTGATGGACAGCCGATGTTTTAGATTTAAGTTCTTTTAACTTCAGTGATTTACAGGGCCAGTGACCAGACTCATCTTTTAATTTTTCATTTTGTGATGCCTAACTAAAGTGGAAGGTATATACACAATCTTACCTACATGTGGATATTAGATATCTGAAACAAATATAGTGAAGAATATAATGTGAAGAGAGTCTAAGACCCTGTGGTAAAAGGCATACTTTTGGTAAACGTCGAATGAGTGAATGAATGAATACATAAACAATAAATATGGTCTATTTTGTAATGGTAAAATTTTGAAATCAAGCTAATAGGCCAACTCCCTGTACTGGCTTAACTTTGAGATTGGTTTAAAGAGCCGTTTTTAATTTGATAGGTTTGGAAAAGGAGAAGGCGGGAAGCAGGGGCTAGAACCTAGTGTGGCAGCTCTCTCTGTAAGATGAACTGCCGTTCGGGTGAAGAGGCTGGTTACAGTACTAGCTGGGAACTCTAAGTGTTACGGGCTTTGAAGTCAGTTCAGCTTTGATGTCCTCCTCTCATAGTTAATCGTAAGATAGTACAGAAGAGGGAAAAAATAAGACTTTCTAATACTGTCCTTGGTGTCATTGCTTGGGAAATCCTAGCAAGAAAAAAGATTGGTGTCTGTGTGAATTTTAAGTAGCACCAGTCTGTTTTTTATTCCTAAACAGTTTTAAATTAGTGATACGATAATCACAATCATTAGTTTGGAAAAAAAAATAAAGTTGTTAGTTTGGGGCAAGCACTGGGATAAACAAAAACATTCCCAAATTTGTGATTAGAACATGACTCAGTCCATAAGAACACACGTATTAATGATGATTTGGGATCCTCATTATGCTAACTACAATCAGATGGAGTTTATGCACATGTGGTTCTCAACTGCGAGGAACTTATCATCTGACCACTGATAACCCTGCCTGGCAGGAACCTCAGATATCATCTAGTCTGAGACTCAAATCGAGAGAAGCTGGTTTGTTTTAGAAACAAAAGATGAAACTACCAGGTACACACATACATATACATAAATTAAAGAAATGACCACCAATAGATAGCATGTAGAGGGGAGCCCGGGTGGCTCAGCGGTTTAGCGCCGCCTTCAGCCCAGGGCCTGATCCTGGAGACCGGGGATGGAGTCCCACGTCGGGCTCCCTGCATGGAGCCTGCTTCTCCCTCTGCCTGTGTCTCTGGTTCTTTCTCTTTCTCTCTCTCTCTCTGTCTGTCTTTCATGAATAAATAAATAAAATCTTAAAAAAAATAGCATGTAGAAATGGATACAAGTATCTTGTGAGTTCTTAACTAGAAGAAAAAAGTATGAGAATTTCATATTGAGAGAGAACATTGTTTTCCTAATTTTATTCATTTGTATAATACTTTTATGCATTTTGCCCTAAATACAGATTACTGTTACTATGAAATTACCTGGCATTTTCTTTACATCAACTTATCTTTTCTGTTTGTCTAGTTCCTAAGCAGTCATTAAATGGGTTTCATTATTTGTTATTCATACCTTTTCTCATATATATATATTAGAATGAACAAAATGCCTACTAAGATAAAAAAAATGGTCTATCTATGAACCACTAGAAGTATGTATATAAAACACTAAGATGGAGGACTCGAGGAAAAAAATATATCCTAGTTATTTCTTGAAGTACTTAAATGAGAACTATGATTTTTTAAGTTTGCATCCTTTAGGTATTTGGATGTCCATGTGATCTGGGATAACTTGAATTTTAAATGTTCTGTTCTTTTCTTTTCTTTGGGGTCATGTGGTTTGATGCCTCCCACCATAAAACTTTAATTGCTGGAAACTTCCCTAGCTTACTTCATGGATAATAAATAATCTATAGTTTTAAAAAATCTATAATTACATGTGATAGTAATGATAATTCCAGACCAAGGTAGTAACGAGTGGAAAGGAAAAACGTTTCCTTTTGACTCTGCATAGTGCTTGCTGTCTTGCTGCCTACTGCTTAAAAAAACAAAAACAGAAAAAACCCCAACAACAAAGAACCCCACAAAACTTTCTAGTTTTCCTAAGTAGAAAGAAACTAAAGAAACTACAGAAATCTTACAGGCATGGCTTTAATGGGAAAAGGAAAAGAATGATTGAAGTTCTTCCTGTTTATGTGTTGGTATCATGTAATGAGATGAGAAAGAATCCAAAGCCAGATACTAGAAGAGAGGGTTAACTACACCTTATGAAAACAAAAGGTCATTCCTCTGTTAAATTCTTATCCTTTAAGTGCATTTGAGTTGACTGTAAACATAAACAAAAGCCACTGGTGGGCAATTAAATTTGAAGAAGTGGCCCATAAAAAGTAGAATATTCAGTATGTATTAGAGTCAGTTACACAACATTTGATTTAATAGTTAGATTTTAAGCGCTCCTCTTATAATACATGTTAAATGATCTCAACAAATCATCTTCCGAAAGGCAGCAAAATGACAATTTCATACAGTCTAAGGCTGGTAGGACAAGAACGTTAGAGCAAATTAATCTGTAAACCTTTATCTACATTAAAGGTTGAAAATCTGCAGGCATTTGTAACAAGAACTTTAAAATGAATCTGCCATTCCCAAAGTCATCTCGCTAGACAGGAAAGAGGAACTTGGCATGTGACCAATAAATGATGAGAGAGCAACAGCTCCGGGTTAGAGGGCACCGATGACTGCCACAAATCTCACCAGCTAGGGCAACAGATTAAGCTGGAGGATATGGTGCCCTACAACCTTAACCTGCTAATACCTTTACATTCTTAAGAATGACCTCGCATCTGCTCTTTCATATTAGTTGTTAGTTACACTAATTACAGCTTAACTGGTATTGTTGGTACCAGTTTTTCCCTCAAAAGACATGTAGAGAAAGGTTATCTCTAATAGCTTGAAATAACTTCAGCCAAATTCTGTGATGCACATTAGGAGCACTTACCTCCAGTTTTGAATGGGTCTTTTATAGACATCAAAGGAAAGACACTAAAAGCAATGTGTGTTTGTGGATTCTATAAAGCATTTCATATAGGAAGCTGTAAAAATAAGAACAGTGACTTCTCCTGTGACTAGAACTTTAGAATAGCTTAAAACACGGTAATTTATTTTTTATGTTTATTTTCAACATATAGGGGCTGGTGATTTCAAATATAAGGAGCTGATTATATCTTAACCATGCTAGTGAAATAAAAATATTTAGCCCATGAAATCCCTTCAAAATTTATGGTTTAAAAAAATAATAATGAAATTTCTATCATGATCTTTTAGAATCATTTTAAGTTCAACATTTACACTAATGTTAACCTAACATTATATGGAATTGTGCATAGATTCCAAAGCCCATTTACAAAGATTCAAATACCATCTGTGAAGCTGCAGTAAATTACCCTGTAACATTAATCTTTAAACCAGGCACTAAATCAGAACAGAAACATACCAAAGAGATTTAAGGCAACAGAGTCATAACTGAATTATCAAGATTAATGTAAATAAGTTTCACATATAAGAAATGCAGGCTCTCAGTATTACATTGTTTTCACTTTGAATGAAATATATAAAATTATATCTAAATCCTAAAAATAAATTGCTAATATCTAAGTGACACTAGTGGTTTTTCTACATGCAAAAAGAACTGTGAAAATGATGGCTGAATGGTGTTGTTAATCTAAGCGTGCTCCAACTTAAGAAGTATGTTAACAAAATTTTGATTTTATAAAATAGACACAATAGGAAGTGAGTATTAACATCATAAAAATAAACTAAGTTTTAATCTTTAAGCCAAATCTAGATTTCTTAAAAGATGTTGATCAATAGAATTTTCACATAAATAAAACTCTTTGGGAAAATGAAGAAAGATAATTAGAGTACTACGTGTCATCAAATTAAAAAATGCCATTATTCCACATACCATTTCAAAAGAAAAAACACTGCCAATTAAGTTATAACAAAATGCTTTCTGATGCTAACTGCAAGGTATATTTATACTTTTGGTAGTTAAAATCATGTCTTGTAATCAGTGAAATACAGTATTTTATAATAAATTGACTTGTCTATCAATATACATAATGAATATGTTTGCATATGTTTGAGAGCAATCTAATTTTGAAACCTAGTCAGTAGGTAATATTAAATAAATTTTATTGTATAGAAAGCATTGAGAGGACATTGACTGTATATTTTCTATCTTCTCTGAGGACAGAAGTGGAGAAAGAGCGACTGATATATTGGTAATTTGGGTTTGCTTGGGTAATTTATTGATTAATTAATATTCTTACTTTTTTCTACCAAGGATTTAAGGCAGATGACAAGAAGTTGACACACAATAAAATAATTACGGAAATAAATAGAAAACCAGAACTAGGGAAAAGAACAAGAGCAAAGGGATTGTTAAGAACTTATATTATTTCAATAGGATATGAAAAGAATTTATGAGTAACAAAATAGGTCCTAGATTTTTATTTTTCACTGTAATTTAAAAAATAGGGCATAATATATTTATCTGTGAGAGTTTAGGAACAATTTTGCCGTAAGTATGTAGGACTCTGCTAATCTCAAACAATTTCTATAAAACAGAGTATTATAGTCTTTTATTATGTGTTAAAAGATAGATACCATATAAAGTATAACCAAGAGAGAAATTAAATACTGGGGAAAATAACTCTAAAACATCAGAAGCTCTTCCTTGAAAAGATTAATTTGATTGTAGCAATAGCTAAAGTAGGATGAATATGAATATGAAGTCTAAGTCTGTGTATGTGCAAATGTTCAAACTGTTCTGTGGCAGGGCATCTGAGTGGCTCAGTCAGTTAAGGTGACTCTTGGTTTCAGCTCAGGTCATGATCTCAGGATCCTGAGACTGAGTCCTGCATACGGCTCTGTGCTCAGTGCGGAGTCAGCTTGGGATTCTTTCCCTCTTCCTCTCCTTCCCCCTCTGCCCCTCTCCCAATGGTATGCATCCACACATTCTATCTCATAAATAAACAAAATCTTAAAAAAAAAAAAAAAACCCAAACAAACCAACTGTTCTGTGGTATAGACATTGCTACACTATTTTAGGATATAGGTGAGTAAATGAGTGGGGACCGTCCAGGACCTGAAGGTACTAGCTGGAATGAATACTTCTGCAACTAGGCCCTCCACCTACTGGGCCACAGGCTGCATACAATAGTCAGTAAACGTGGTATAATGACCCAGGGCACTGTGTGAACATCTAGATCTATCCAAGATCACAATGGGAAAGCAATCTGCTGGTGGATCAGTTCAAGCATTTAAAATGTAGGATCTTTCTGTATTTAGTTATCCTACATTTCCTCTTCTCTCTGTATCAGATAGTATAAGCATCTGACTGTGGCTTGTATATTACATTTTCCAAGACACTAGTGAAACTGACACAAGGACGACTATGATGGACATATCCAAAGCCCTTCTTTGGGGAAGCACTCCTCTTCAACTCACATAGTCCTCGTTGGACCCAAAATTACAATGCCATGCTCAACTCCAGCCCCTTCAAGACATAGCTAGCCCAGGCTCACCAATCACAGCCAGTCCTACTAGTCAATTTCTCTGGCTTCAGTGATTAGTTCATGCACCATCATGGTACCCAGGCAGGGCCAATAAGTTTTCACTGACATTCTAATTTGGATGCTAGAGCTTTTTCTCTAGGATAACACTGAATAGAAGATGCTACATATGCTTTTTATCTACCTTCCTGGTACCGGGTAAAGAAAGCCCTGTTTCCAGAAGGAAAGAATGAGGTCAATAGGCAAAGAAAAGTAGAGAAGAAGATAGAGACAGAGCCTTGATGGCAGAGTTTAAGCCCCACTATCTAGTAGTACCAGAAGCAGATCTACCTCTGGGTTTTTCCATTTACATGAATCAATAAATTACTTTTGTTTGTAAGCAGTTTGAATTAGAGTTATGTACCTTAGAATGAAAAAAACCTCTATTTTTTTTTTTTGGAAAAAACCTCTATTATTTAACACAGTAATTTAAGAGGGTTGGTTGTATTCTCTTTTTTTCCAGCTTCTATAAAATGTGAGGCTGATATTCATGTGTGCATATTTAAATTCATGTGTACACATCTGAATCTGTGAAATAAATATATGGTAAATTTTAATAGTGGCATTTAAAAATGTTACTATGTGTTTAAGGGCAAGAAAGGTCTCTAAAAAGGGTAAGCAATCCAAAATAATTCATATTCAGTTTTCTAATATTTTAAATTATGAAGAGAGGAAGGCATTGGGGAGGAGGAGTTTATTCTCCTGATTATGTTTTTCTAGGCACAATTAAAAGTAGTTTGCATTTGCTGAAAACACATGAGTTTTGTATTGGGGAAAAAGTGGCAGAGAAAGGTACTGGGAAGCAAAGGAAAGCAAGCCAAAGATGGTTTTACTGTAGACAATTCTCTGAATAAACAACCCACTCATAAACAATTGAGAGCTAGGGGCAGCTATTTCTCTTGGGTTAGAAGGCCATAAGATTGGACAATAAATGCTTTTCTAGAATGAATTTTCATACTGCTTACACTTCAACATGTAAACCATTTTAAAAATGGACTAGAAAATAACTGTCATCTGGCATTATGATTTGTGTGAGCTTACATTCCACCTCAAGTTGAGTTATAAACAACTGCAATAAAAATATCTGTGTTCTCAGAATGCTTACTTATCTTCCACTTCCTAAATATCCCTATTAAACTCCCACACAGGAGTACCTGGGTGGCTTGGCTGTTGGGCACCTGCTTTTGGCTCAGGTCATGATCCCAGGGTCCTAGGATCGAGTCCTATATCGGGTTTCCTGCAAGGAGCCTGCTTCTCCCTCTGCTTATGTCTCTGCCTCTCTCTCTCTCTCTCTGTGTTTCTCATGAATAAATAAATAAAATCTTAAAAAAAAACACCTCCCACATAGCTAACTTTTAGAAAACTTAGGTTATTATGCTATCTACCTCTGGCTATTCTCTGTTGGTGGTTAAGGGCCTGAAAAGGCAATGGCCCAATGGAATGAACCAAACTTGAGTCTGCTACCTTAAGCAGACCTCTCAAAATTATTCATCTAACAACTATTTCATCATACACACTTTGGGAATTTTCAGAGGTAATATATATTCATAAGAAACATATCAATGCTGCATCCTAATAGATTTCTGGCTTGTCTTCAAAACAAAATTTGTCTGCTGAAATAACTTAAGCTAAAAAATGTCATTTGGTATTTAAAGACAAAGCATGGATGTCAAGACACATGTGTTTATTGATGGCTCTGAAACTGGTCAGTTTGCATGATTTGGGAAAAAAATTTAGTCTTCAAATTCGACATGATATGAAGGACTCATTTTAGGTAGTTTTGCAAGAATTATTATATAAGTGAAAACATTTCAATATAGAGGATGGAAGCAATATTAGATTTAAATAATAACTAAAGATCAATTGGTTTGTTTGTTTTTTATAAACAAGACCACTGGGAAGCATTGCATTGTTCTTTATGCCTTGCTAAGTACTTTCCAATAATTTTTATGAGGATTTTTTGGAGGTTCTAAGAATGACTCTGTATGGGAGTATATCAGTAATTTTTATTTCATATGAGAATAAAAGCACAGATGGATTATTTGTCTTAAATAAATTCTTTGATACACAAACTTAGGTACCTATTCTATCTTCAGTATCAAGGCAGGGAGAGTGTAACAGTGTTCCATGACAGCCAACTGGCGGTCCTAAGCAAATGTATTTTTGCGAACAATGGAACCTAGGCTACTATTTAACACTTTATCTTTGGTGCCTGATTTTTTTTTTCAATAACCAAAACCTTCCCAGGGTTTATGATATTGTAATAAAATGAAAAGAAACAGCTTTTTATCAAAAGCCTCGTGAAGGCAAATGACTCCAATTGAACAATAGGCCAGTGGATCTGCTGACCATTAATTTCTGTAGATTTGCTGATCTGCAGTGCCATAGCAAACCATCAATAAGCTTTATGTCAGTACCAAATTATTCTAGTTCCCAGAGGAAAGGCCTTCAGAAGCTCAGATCTTGACATTAAGAATTAGGCTATATGTCATAAAAACCAGCCATACAAAGAATAGTTTCTTGTTTTAACTAATAACATCAACAAAAATACTATAAAGAAATTGTCTGTTGTGTTGTTCACTGTCTCCTTAAGAATGATATATAAATAAAAAAAAAAAAAGAATGATATATAAATCTTTAAATTTAATGTTAAGAATATATTTACCTTGAAAAGATATTCCATGCTCATGGATTGGAAGAACAGATATTGTTAAAATGTCCATAGTACCCAAAGCAGTCTACAAATTTAAGGCATTCCTTACCAAAATACCAACAGCACTCTTCACAGAACTAGAACAAACAATCCCAAAATTTATCAGGAACCACAAAAGACCTCAAATAGCAAAGAAATTCTGAACAAAAAATTAACACAGGAGGTATCAATTCCAGTTTCTGGGTTATACTGCAAAACTATAAAAATCAAAACAGGATGGTACTAGCACAAAAAAGAGACACACAGATCAACAGAACAGTATGGAAAGCCCAGAAACAAATCAATTGTCATGCACCACATTAATAAAAGAAAGGATAAGGAACCATACGATCCTCTCAACAGATGCAGGAAAAGTATTTGAATAAGTACAGTAACCATTCTTGATAAAAACTCTCAACAAAGTTGGGATAGAGGGAATACACCTCAACATCATAAAGGCCATATATGAAAGACTCACAGCTAATATCCTCAAGAGTTTTTTCCTCTATGGTCAGGAACATGACAGGGATGTCTATTCTCACCACTGTTATCTAAAATAGTACTAGAAGTTCTAGCCTCAGTAATCACATGACAAAAAGAAATAAAAGGCATCCAAATCAGTAAAGAAGAAGTCAAATTTCCACCATTCATAGATAACATGACAGACATTTTTCCAAAGAGATATACAGATGACTAACAGACAGATGAAAAGATGCTCAACATCACTCATCATCAGGGAAATAAAAACCAAAACTACAATGAGATACCACCTCAATAAATAATAGTGAAAGGGAATATAAGGGAAGGGAGAAGAAATGTGTGGGAAATAAAAAAAAGGGAATATAAATAATAGTGAAAGAGATACCACCTCACATTTGTCAGAATGGCTAAATTTAACAACACAGGAAACAAGAGATGTTGGTAAGGATGTGGAGACTGGGGAACCCTCTTATACTGTTGGTGGGAATGCAAACTGGCGCAGGCACTCTGGAGAACAGTATGAAGTTTCCTTGAAAAGTTGAAAATAGAACTACCCCATAGCCTAGCAAGTTGCACTACTAGGTATTCACCCAAAGGATACAAGAATACTGATTCAAAGGGACACATACACCTGATGTTTATAGAATTATAAACAATAGCCAAATTATGGAAAAAGTCCAAATGTTCATCAACCGATGAATGGATAAAGAAGATGTGGTGTATATCTATATATCTATTATATTCCTATATACATACATAGGAATATTACTTAGCCATCAAAAAGAGTGAAATCTTGCCATTTGCAATGATGTGGATGGAACTAGAGTATAATACTAAGCTAAATAAGCCAGAGAAAGAAAAATACTGTATGATTTCACTCAGATGTGTAATTTAAGAAACAAAACAAATAAACAAAGGAAAAGTGAGACAAACCAAAAAACAGACTCTCCCGCCCCCCCCAAAAAAAGGATTCATAAACTACTGAGAACAAACTGTTGGTTACCAGAGGGGTGGTGACTGGGGGGACGGGTGAAGTAGGTGGAGGAGATTAAGAGTAGACTTATCGGGATGCCTGGGTGGCTCAGCCGTTGAGTGTCTGTCTTGGGCTCAGGTCCTGACCCTGGGATCCGGGATTGAGTCCCACATTGGGCTCCCTGCATGGAGCCTGCTTCTCCCTCTGCCTGTGTCTCTGCCTCTTTCTCTTTCTGTGTCTCTCATGAATAAATAAATAAAACCTTAAAAAAATAATAGACTTATGATGAGCATTGAGTAATGTATAGAATTGGTAGCATTATATCAATACACCTTAAACTAAGAGAACACTGTATGCTAATAATACTGGAATAAAAATAAAAATAAAATATTTTCCCTAATACATTCTGGAAGATTCATGTAATTGGCTTCATGTACTGAGAACTATGTAAATTACTTGCTCTGGCTGCCAGGATTTTAACCACTGCATTTAACTCTCAATTGTAGTAACTACTCACAGCCTAGGTTTCTGGTCAAAATAGATTCTTCACTTTTCCTTCCCTTCCTAACTTTTGGTCTTCTCTGTCTTCTTACACCTTCCATTTAACAGCTCCTATTTATCCTTCATGTCCTAGCTCAAGTTGTCCCGGCTCTGAAAATGTTCCTAGATATCCCTCAGCGAGTTATGTGCTCCTATCTTTGTGCTCTCCTTTCACCCCTTCCTCTAACAATGGCTACCTGGTGTAGTGATCCTTGTTTTCTCACTTCTCTCCTCTATCTAGACTGCATGTTCCTTGTCTACTTCTGAATCTTCAGTGCTTACCTCTTAACAGGTGCCTAGTAGAAACTCAGTCATTGTGGAAGTATAGAGGTATGATGCTACTGCCTATGAGAATGTGAGAGTGTGGAACCTGGAGGGAGAGCAGGAGTGGACTTGGGCGTCACAGCAAGGATGTCTCAGAGATGGCCAAAAGCTGCTACCCTGCTGTTATCCTTTTGCTCATTGTGTTCTCATGCATTACCTTTGACCTACACGGTTCATATTTTATGAAATGTATTTATATGAATATTAGCATATACATGCACATGTTTTTAGAACAGTGAGAAATGAAATCATTGCTCTGTACTTTCAAAATTTAATAACATTTGCAAGAATATAAAAATACATGGTTAGATAATGTAATTAAATGTATATGCATATTTGTGATTAGGACAGGTGGAGTTTTCTGGGTGTGTCTTAGAATGTACATGGAGATAAACATGCTAAAGACTTGTAAGATATTCCACTGAATACATGGAATCATTACTGTCCTCATTAAGACAATGATAGAAAATCTATACTTGCTTTTTAGTAGAAAGTGGTATTTCATTTATATGTGGTTTTATTTCAACTGCAGTATCACTGGATCAACTGTGAGAAAATATTTAAATCTCACAAATTCAAGTACCTTCTGTTTCCTAAATGTTCACATGGTGTATATATGTGCACAGAGAATGTTCACCAAATAAATTGTTTACTGACTAATGCAAGAAACTCAGTTTAAAAATAAAAATGATACAATTTTTTATGGAGTGTGCCATTTCTGGAAACTCAAATAAAAAGGATAAAGATTCTTTCACTTCTCATTTAAAAGCATAACATTTTTGTTAGTATTTTACTTAAAATTTCTTGGCCCAGAAGACAAAAATTTATGGCTTTAGATTAACTACTTTAATGATGTGACACAGAAACAGCAAAATATTCTTTCCTACCTATGGTGTTGCTATGATTGCCTCTTCAGGAGAGAACAGAACACAATAAATCCCTGAATGGTAAGCCTTTTTCTACTTCTTCTCTTTAGTTTAAATCTCAAGGTAACACATATTTACAATCAGACAAGTGCCATAAAAATATGTGTGATATGGGGTAATAATCGATTGTATTTGCATGTACTTAATGACATTATTTACAGAGAGAATGATTTACACCTCAAGTACTAAAAAAACTTACTCCATGTCTACTTAGATTTAGCAACAATCAGTGTCTAAATACTTGCTATCAGCTGTTTTAGCTCTGCTTTTCATAAATATAACACAATCATAACAAATTAAAGGCAAGTCACTTGACTGTCCTGTTACATTAGCTTGATGGAATTAGAGGCTGACAATGCTTAGCAGAAAGTGACAGGGCTTTCTCAATAGGTTCACATATCAATTTTTCTGGAGAGGGGATCCCTGGGTGGCGCAGCGGTTTAGCGCCTGCCTTTGGCTCAGGGTGCGATCCTGGAGACCCGGGATCGAATCCCACGTCTGGCTCCCGGTGCATGGAGCCTGCTTCTCCCTCTGCCTGTGTCTCTGCCTCTCTCTCTCTCTCTCTCTCTGTGTGTGACTATCGTAAATAAATAAAAATTTAAAAAAAAAAAACTTAAAAAAATTTTTTTTTCTGGAGAAAGAAAGAATCATATCTTTATCAAAATATCCAAAATTTTCTTTCTTTCTCCATCTCTCCGTCCCTCCCTTTCTTCTTTCCTTTTCTTTTTTAAAAGCCAACCAGCACTGGAAGCACAAAATATCCAAAATTTTCTTCCTAAGATAATACCTCTCAAACTCACTGATGAGAGTCCAAGTGTTCTGTTCCTAAAAGATAAAAATAAGTAGCTACTGTAATTCTTCAGCCCATAAAGTTACTAGCCGGGATGAAAGAAATGTTATTTTTCCTGAAATGTTGCTGAGGGGGAACCTTAGAGCACTGATACTATCTAAGTGAATAGTATAATATCCTAGAGACAGGATGCAGATCTGGGACTGCTTGACTCTATGGCTAATGCTTTCCTTTCCAACACACCACCTCTTATTCAACTCCTTTATAGGAAAAGATAGCCTTCCTATATGTTCCCCACAACCCACA
Organism: Canis lupus dingo; assembly: GCF_003254725.2. Classification (NCBI taxonomy): domain Eukaryota; kingdom Metazoa; phylum Chordata; class Mammalia; order Carnivora; family Canidae; genus Canis; species Canis lupus. The sequence goes on along the minus strand of NC_064245.1, from coordinate 15,477,774 downwards.
CTTAGAATTTCTCTGTATCAGGAGTGGTGGTGTTATGGATTGAAATATGTCCCACTGAAATTTATATTTTGAAGTCTTGACCCACAGGACCCCAGTATGTGGCCTTATTTGGAGACAGAGCCTTTATAGAGGCAATTAAATTAAATGACATTATTGGGGGGCTCCTAATCCAATATGACCACTGTCCTTATAGAAACAGAAAATCAGGACTCAGAGACATGCAAGAAGGAAGACATTATGGAAAGACAACAAAGAGAAGATGGCCACGTACAAGCCAAGGAGAGAGATCTGAAACAGATTCTTCCTCACAGCCCTAGGAAAGAAGCAACCCTGCTCACACCTGGACCTTGGACTTTGAGTCTCCAGAACTGTGAGACAACACATTTCTGTTCCTTAAGCCACCCAATCTGTGGTATTTCGTTACAGCAGCCCTAGCAAATGAATACGATAGATTGTGGCCCCAAAAGCGAAAGGGTGTGGATATCTTAGAGTATGAATACAGGCAGGATTGCTCTCCATTTGGGAGAGACAACTGGAGCCAGAGCACATCAGAAAGGAAAGGTTAAATGGGAATCACAGTGGGAAGGTCAGTGCCATCCTACTCTGTCCATTCCTATACTCTGTCTCCTCGTAGGCCCCATATTCGGGCTGTGGTGCACTGTTTTGTTCTTATTCATGGAGATTCATACAATTATTACAGGCTTGAAACAACTTCAGAGGCTATTCCTTTCAATTACTTTACACTGTATGGGTTTTCAAGAAGTCTTTATATTCTTCAAGCCAAATTCCTATCATCTGTTTCTTTACCTAGTTGTCATTTGACAGCTGAGGAAATGGACTTTATTTTTTCCCCAATTATTATGAATTTCAAAAGTCATTTCCCAATATCAGATAGTAAGGTTTTTGGCAATCGAGACTACTGTCTCTACTTTTTGTGTTTTCTTATTTATTCAGTTTTGGCTATTAATCACTGAGGCCTACTATGTGAAAGTTCCTGGGGATGCAAAGGAATGATTTATGAGATGTAAATAAACCACAGACAAGGCAGTGGAAACACAATGGTGAGAAAAATTATTATTATTATTTTTTAGAGAGGGAGGGAGGGGCAGAGGGAAAGAGAATTTTAAGCAGGGTCCATGCCCAGTTGGAGCTGGAGCCTGACGTGGGGCTTGATCTCACAACCCTGAGATCATGACCTGAGTTGAAATCAGGAGTCAGATGCTTAACCGACTGAACCACCTTGGTGTCCCTGGAGAGAAAAATTATTGAGTGCCTACTACATAAGAGAGAAGTCCTAGAGATTTCTTTCTATACTACTTAATTTTATGCTTTTATCAACTCTCTCACCCTATCGATTGCTAGACATATTTTACAGATGAGAAACTGGGGCTGAAAGAAGCAACCCATTCAGAGTAAGAGAGACTATAGGTGACTGAGCTGGGTTTTTACCCTAAAAATGCCTGTGCCCCAAACTATGCCTTGGCTATTATAGGACCACACTTCCTCTGCACATAGGTCCCTCTGGTTTAGAATATTTAATATTGATGTTATAAGAAGTAATATTTATATATTATAAAAGGACTATAAACATCAATCTAAATTAAGACTCTCCACCTGACATCCCATACTATTTATTACTAGTTATAATCACATTTTATTTGCTTAATGTCAATGACTAACCATACTTTTAAGCTCCTTGAGGGTCAGGATGGACCTGTTCTTTGGTCACTACTGCATCTTAGCACCCAGGACATTACCTGTTATATAGGGTATTCAATTAATATTTTCTGAATGAAGATAATTAATGAATAATTAAATCCAGCTGAAATTTTAATTGGGCTGGTGCTATGAGCTGAATCGTTTCCCCATAAAAATTCAGACACTGAAATCCTACCCCAAAGTACCCTAGAATGTGACCTTATTTGGAGATATTTACAGAGATAATTAAGTTAAAATGAGGTCATTAGGGTAATCCAGTGATTGTTGTCTTTGTAAGAAGAGGAAATTTGGACACAGATATGTACCCAAGGAAGATAATGTGAAGACACAGAGAGAGGACAGCCATCTACAAGCCTGATACAGATCCTTCCCTCACAGCCTTCAGAAGGAACCAACCTTGCCCACATTGATCTCAGCCTTCTAGTTTCCAGAAGTATGGAAAAATAAATTTCTGTTCTGTAAGCTCCCCAAGGTGGAGTACTTGTTACGGCAACCGTGGCAAACTAATAGATGGTATATTGAAACAAATTCTCTTTCAGTGAAAAGGTATATATTAAGATTTTCCCACTACTCAGTCTATATTAATCAAAGCTTTACAGTTGTTCTAGGAACATCATCAACCATTCTAAGATAATAAATCAACCTAACGCATCTTCTACACTGCCCTAGCCATTGCACCAAGATCTAGAAGAAGGTGTACACCACACATCCTGGAAGGAAGAAGACAACTAATTATTAAACAATGCAGTTACTCTTTTAGACAAGATGTGATATAACAGATTACATCTGTTGTACAGATTTAGAAGCGAATATTGAATCCAAAATGTAGTGATTTCTCAGGAAGGCCTCAATTCTTCCTTTTCCAACCCTAGTCTTTGGCAGGCAGCCAGCAGAAGAGTCAACTGTAATAAGTGAAGTTGGTTTGTACTTCTTTTGTTGAAAACTGGGGGATGAGAGCCTAAGAAGCCCAAGTTCAATGCCAAAGTAGCTTATTTTGCCCTTAGCAGAATTCACAGCAGGGTTCCTAGCTAAAAGTGAGGTGGCAGGGCGGCAGCCCAACAGACTGATACACTGCACTCTTTTCTGAAGGTAGCCTTGTAGGTAAACCATACAGTTTCTTCAGGAGCTTCTTGTAATGTTTCTCTTCACTGGTGTAACCATGCTAATACTAATGCTTGTTTTAAGGATTTTACTGGGTCCTGGGGTAGATTCACTTCATGACAGTTCATCTTTCAACTGGTTGGGGTTATAATCACAGGAACTGCCCCTGCCTTCAAACCTAGCAATCTATAGATCTCATTTATATTTGTTTGGTTTCTTTAAATATGATAAGTAGGGAGGATTCTACTGTGATAAAATCAGGGTTTCGATATTTTCAAATGGCTTTTAAAATTGAAAAGTAAACATTCAGAAACATGAAAATGATTTGGGCTTATATTATACTCTAAATATGGGTTAACACCACTGAGGTATATAAACACACTAATTGTAATTGTAAATTACCATGTTGCACAGGAAAACAGACATATGGCAGGTGTCTTCACTCACTGAACTACACTACAGCTCTTTAACATTAATGGGCATCTGATATAAAAAAAAAACAACTAATTTTTAGCAATGTCTCTCTGACTGATATATCCCAATGTTCCTCCGTTTAGAGAACTGCCTTTCTTTTTAAAGAAACTACACATTTGACAAGAAATGAAAAGGTCAAATTTATTATTCCAAAATACTGCTTTATAATGAAAAGTTAACCATTTTAGAGATAAAAGAAGACTAGCAGAATGAATATTTTTAGGACCCCTAGATTTTGTAGCACCTTCCTTTAGACTTTTTTTTAAAAATATTTTTACTGTATAATATACATAGCAAAACAATTTTATAAAAATCACCAATATTTATATAGAGTTGTATATGTAACATACATTTTTCCTTAAAAATAAGAAGTATCATAAAGCTTAATAAACTCTTTTTGCCTCACTCAGTAATCTATTCTGACCTTTGCCAAAACTGTAGCTCTGTAACACAATTTTTACCAGATATGGTGTTCCTTTTTATGTACTTATCCCTTTGTTGAACATTGAGGTTGTTTCTAACATTTTGTTGTTTAAAAAAAATGCTGTCATGACCATCCTTATTGCTACATTTTTGCACACACGCGCAGTTATTTTCTTATAAAAATTCATTACAGTTGAAATGATTAGCCAAAGAAAACTTCACATTTTAAAAACTTCCCATATGAACTACCCAATAACCCTTCTTGAAGATTGCACTAATTCACATTCCCACAAAATGGAACAGCCAAATACTCGTTTCTGTTTTTTTTGGTCCATAAGCGCCACCATACTGTTTAAATTCTTATGGTTTCATAACAGTTGGTAGGTGAAGACCACCCTACCTCTCTTCTTCAAAATTTTATTTTCCTAAGTTTGATTCTTTCAGTTTACCATCACTTTGTCACATAATACTCTCATACTCCACTAGGATTTTATTGGAATGGCATTGTAGTGTTCACTTCCAAAACACTGTTTTACACTATTTTACACAATACAATTTCATGCCCTAAAAAATTCATCATGAATAGATTCTTCCAAGCAAACGAATATTGTTTAGTAAGCAGGACAATTTCTAGAAGAAAGCTATAAACAAAACTGGCTACACTGAAAAATAAATCCCATGACACAGTTTTAGTATAAGAAACAAAGACGCACGGTATGTATATTTCAAAACTGTGAAATTATAGGAAATATTTAGATACTATTTCAAGAGCAAGATAATGTTTTGGAACAAGGGAGCATATTCTAACATTTCAAGTTTTCTTAGACAACAGATAGGAAAGATTCTAGGAACAAGAGAAATTGTTCTTTATGATAGGAATTGATCAAAAGGTCAAGGAGTGATAAAAATTTAAGAACAATAAAGGTAATAATTAATACAACATTTGCTCTGAATGTGAAAGACTTTTATAAGAAGTGATTCAGGTCCTCTATTCTATACTGAGCTAGAAATATCCAGAAAATATAGATCCAACGAAAACCAGGAATTACCTGTTGGACCAGTTACTGTGTCAAGGCAAAACTCGTGAAAATAAGTGGCTGAATTTCTAAAGTTCTGAAACTACAGATGTACAAAAAATCATGTCTCCTCTGAGAATGTGATGAGAGCTATCATCACCATGTGTACACATATGTACAAACACACTACTTTGCCTGTACTCTAAAGTTCAGCATCATCCAAGAATACTAGCCTTGTCTCAAGGAAATGCGAGATAAAGGAAACATCTGATAAAGAATATTTCAGAATCATAGGAAGAGTGGTTGGAATTTGTATTTTCAATTGAGGTTAGGGGGAAATCTGGCAAATATGAAGACTCTGCACTGTTGTTTGACATTTGCCTTGATCACCTACTCCACTGAAATTGTTCTCACTAATGTTGCCACTGAGACTTTTGGTAGTGACATGGTATATCTTACTTGATTTTGTGTTACTTGATCTCTGTACATTTGACCCTGCTCAGCCCAGACACCCTACTATTGGTTTTCTCCCAACTTGAAGGGCAGTTCCTTTTCAGTTTTGGGGGATTTTATTATTGAGGTTTCTACTTATAATCTTAGATCTTTGAAAAAAAAAAAAAACAAAATTCTCTAAATATCAAAGCTGCCCCAAGGCCCAGCCTTTTCTTTCTTCATAGTCAAGAGGACCAGTGATGGAAAAATGATGTGAGGGCTGATCAATGACACAGAGTAGCATTTGCCTAGGCAGAGGTGTGGCAATGACACAGAGTAGTGTTTGCCTAGGCAGAGGTGTGGCAGCTGTGAGAATGATGCAGCTGGGCAGGTGCTGACGCAGACCCTGGAGTTGCCCCCTCAGATTGAAAGCCAGCCCATTACCATTTCTCCAAATATGCAAGGGCTGCGGAATTAGAGGAGCAGCCTGGGTCAGAGCTTCCTCACAGCTTTTAGGAGCTGTTGAATGTTGACATAACCACAACTGTTAATCTTGCCATTAAATACTACCTGGCCCTCGGGGGGAAACATCTCCCTTTTAACACTGTCCAGTAGGGTTGTCTGGGAAAAGGGAGAAATGGGACTGGTGCTATGTGACTTTTAGTGGGATAGTCCAAGAGTGAGTGATTAGTCACCTGTTACATTTAAAGCTAAGTGAAGTTTGTCTCCATTTTCACAAACCTATGTATATTGTCAGTGTTTTATCTTCAAACACTGACAAGAAGGAAAAATATGCATTGGAAGAAACCATAGAAAACTAGAGAAAAACAATTAATAAAAATACAAGCTAAAAGTTATCAGTTAGAAAATAAAAACAGCAGTAAATAAGATAAAAAAATTTTATAAAGACTTGTTCTTTGTAAATACCTATATATAAATTCTTATAAGAACTGGTTAAGAAAAGAATGTAGAGAAAGAAAAGACTGACAATATTAGTAATTAATAGAAGATATAAACTGAGATATAATATTTAGTGACAGAATTATAAAGCAATAAATATTATATGCAGGGGGTACCGCAGCAGAGGTACAGACACAGAAAAACTAATGATTTGTTTCGTAGATGACCAAAATTTACCAATGTAAAAGTAGAAAAAAACAATTCTGTGGATGAGCCTGGAAAGGCTATGTAAGATGAATCAAAAAAAAAAAAAAAACAAAAACAAAAACAAAAAGAAGATGAATCACCACACAAGCTACCAGGGAATGTTGACTCAGCCACTGTGGATATTCTCTAAGAAGCATATCTGAGTTCCAAAGGAAGTAAGGGAAATCCCCAGGTAATAAACCAAAAGGAGCCGAAAATCAGGGAAATAAACTAGAGCTGGGGCTGAGCTAGCACTGTGCAGCCTGCCAACCTCAGTAACTAAGGGATCCCAAGTGCCATGACTGTGGCAGGACGGGAGCTAAACCAGTGGGATCCCATAAGGTGGAGAGCAGACCTCTACCTGACACCGAGCACTCTAAGAGAGAAGAGAATTAGGAAAAAAAAATCATCTTTCAAGAAAGGGGGGAGACCAAGCAAACTCTGGGTTTTATGTACTCTTGCCCTATCCCAACCTCAAACCTTCCCCCAGAGGGTCACTATTATTCTGGAAACTGTGTGTATATTTGCATAAAGTTCTGCTTGTTTTTGACAAAAAATAGTATACTGAAAGACTCTTCTGTGACTTGAGTTTTTCATTCAATATCGTGTTTATAAGAAAAAAAAACCCCTATGTTTTCTGATAACCACAAGTAATAATAGACGCAATTCATTTCCGATTAATAAAAAAAGAGAGACGGAAACAAAACATCCGAAACCCATATGTCCTGTAATGTACCTTAAAACCAATGCTAGGTAAAAACAACGCAGTGAGAACTTCAACTTCCTTCCCCCAAATTTCCTGAACAACTCGCACCCCATCCCTTAGGTATCCTTGACTACTTCAGGCCGCGAATGAGCTCCTGGTGTTAGCAGCGCTGAGCTGAACCTCGGGACCGTGTTGCCAGGTCAGCCCTCCCCGGCAGGGTGGGACCCCCAGTTTGAAAGCCTGGGGTGGCCCTGGGCGGTGGCTGGGGCGCAGAGAGTACATGGGCATAAAGTAGGGCTCTCGGGAGTGGGGGGAGCCGGCCTGCAGCCCCGAGGCCCGGGGCGGGGGGGGGGGGGCGAGGTCGGTGTCTGGCCACCACCCACCCCGCTGGGTTAGAGAACCAGGCTCGCAGCACCCCTCCTGCGGCGGGGGCGGCCCTGCGCGCGTGGGCTCGGGCTCCCGCACGGCGGAAGAGTTTCTCGGCGCCGCCCGCACGCGCCTCTCGCCTCTCGCCTCTCGGGCTGGCCCGCCTCCGCTCCGTTCTGCACACGCCCAGAAGGTTCCTGGGCCTCCCGCCTGCCTCCCGGCACGGCCGGCTGCGGGGCCCGGGGCCTTTCCCTCTCCGGTCCCCACGCAGCCCACGCGCCGGGAGCCGCCTGGGCGCTCAGCCAGACCTCGGTGCGGGGAGTCCGGCAGGCGCCGACGGCTCTCGAGGCCCCGGAGCGGGCCCGCGGCAGAGGCGACGGTGCAGGCGAGGGGCCGCGTGGCTGACCTCCGGGGCTCCCGCGGGTCCCCCACCCCGGCCCCTGCTTGCACGCCCTCCCTCCGTGGTACAAGGCTCCCTCCTGGGCTCTGCACTGCTAAGGCTCTGGGATCTCTGGGGCCCGTCTCCATCTCTCCCCCAAGGGAACCCAGGCATTTACTAACAGCTCCTGGGAACTCTGGGATCTCACCCCTTTCCTCCACAGATAATGGAGGAAGCAACCCCTTTGGGCTTGAGAAATATCTGCTGAACATCTATGATGCCAGGGATTGCTGGGACTACCCCTCACTTCATGAACTGTCCCCTCACTGCTATCACTGTGGTCACAAGCACTGCCAATAACCTTTCCTTTGCACATCTTCAGTTCCTGTGCCCTAAAAAACCTAAGCATCCCTACCTAAATTTCTTCTAAAGTCCCTCAGCTTACTGTCCGCTTCTATCCCACTCCCCCACCCCCCTTGCTTTTGCCAGATTGTAGTCGCTCAACCTACTATGTATTTCATCCCTCCCCCCCGCCCCCAGACAGGACTCAGAATGGGCCTGACCTGCCATTCCCCATTGACCATGCTTCCTTCCATGGTCCTACACCTGGCCCCTCTCCCATCAGAGACCCAGGATCTGAACATATTTGTCCCTCCATCATGTCCCCGGCTCAAGCATCCAGTCCTAGGCCTTAAGTGGAAAAAGGTGAGGGAGTGGGAGAAGATCCGACCTTAGGTTCAAGCTCCCGGGGGGGGGGGGGGGGGGAGGGGGGGGGCCTGTGGGCCGTGGGGGAAGACAGTGATCTTGACTGGACAATCCCAGCCTCTTACCTCTTCACTTTCCGACTGAACCATGATGTGGCTTAGCCCTACCCACATATACTGAAATGTCTTCTTGAAGTCATTGCCGACCTTCCAGATGTCAAATCTGATGGCCTTTTAAAAATTCTAATCCTATTAAACTTCTCTGTAGTATCTGACAATGCTGACTACTCTTCTTGTTCCTTTTTAAATTTCTGGAAACACGCAAATCTGTATTTTAGCCTTGACTTCTAATATCCAGTTCTGTATTTCCCATTGCCCCAAATCAAATTCATTATTTGCATCCTAAACCTGCTTCTCTTCCAGGGCTCCCTGAGCTGGTTAATGGCATTTTTGACCTTTCTCATTTCTCCCTCCCTCTTTCTCTGCTTCCCTCCCTCCCTCCCTTCCTTCCCACCCTCCTCTACCACACTCTCCCCAACTCCCTGCACCCCATCTTACTCTGTACTCTGAGAATATCTCACTTCACACTAAAGATCCTGTGCTTTTCATGACAATTACACCTTTAGTCATGCTGGTCCCTCTGTCCGAAATGGTTTCCCTTTGCTTTTTGGTCTCATTCTCTCATTCATTCAGGATTCTGCTCAAACGTCATCTCATTAGAGAGGCCTTCTCTGACTATCTGATCTAAAACAGTATCCCTTGCCATTTTCTGTTCCTTTTATTCAGCTTTGTTTTGTGGTTATTAATAGGAATTAGCACCTAAAATATAATTATTTGTCTGTATGCTTATTGTATGTTTCTCTGCTGCTAAGAGAGCAGGGACTTTGTCCGGACTGCTGCATCTATGGTGCCTACCACTGGGCTTGGTTCACAGAAGATGTTCAGTAAACATTCCCCGAATAACCAGAGTAGGCTCTATTTCCAGCCACCTTTCAGGTGCAGTTTAGAAGTGACCTTATGGTGAGACCTACCTCCAGGCAGTTATTTCCTGCTTTTGTGCTGTTCCCCTTGTACTTGATATATGTTTTTATTATAACATTTATCAGTAATTATTTATTTTATGTCTCTCTTCCTCCATCTAGAGTGTGAAGTACTTAAGGGCATGTAGGTGCCACAAAGCCTGGCACATAATGGAACCCTGACTGATATAGTGTTCAATAAACATTTGCTGAATGAGTGAATGAATTCTCACCTTTACAATTGTGAAAGTACAGCAAGTTTAGTTCCAGCTTAACAAGAAACTTGACCCTGCCAGGAGCCTCTCCATTATTTTCCCCTGTACTCAAGCAAGGCAGCAGCTCTTACTAGATCAGGGTAGTAGTACCATGAGACTAAATTCAACACAACACTACAGGTACCAAGGTTATAGATGTGCCTCTGAAGCAACGGTAAAGGGAAAAAGAACTGGGAAGTCAAGCTGCCATGTGTACAGGCTGTGGGTGTGACTGCTGTCTCTGTCTCCACTGTGGCCCCGGCTAGAAAGAGTGCTAGCAGACAGCAAAGTCCTTGTCTGTCTGGTTCAATGCTAGATCCTCACCACCTGGAACTATATCTGGCACAGAGTACGAAGTTAATGACTATTTTTTAACGTCAAATAAATGAATCTGTGTGGCATTAATGGTGAGAAGGCTTCTGTATTTGCTTTCAGATAGGTTTCAAGGTGACAGTCTATGAAAAACAGTTTACAATATACAAAATTTCACTTAAGAATAATTTTGTTGAGATCTCCTCTTTCCAGGTATACTTTCATGCTATTTTTTTTTTCAAAACTACAAAGCAACCAGTGTCTCCCAAACAGAATGAAAGGTAGATCACAAAGAGAGAACAATTACACAAATTAAGGCCCACATATTGAAACCAGCCCATTTGCAAAGGAGAACCACAGAAAAAAGGTTTATTAATTGTCTAAAAACAATAGCTGAACAAACATATTTTTAGTGAATTGGAAAAAAGTGAATTCCACTGAATTTGAGGAAAGATTATATTAACTGAGTTAAAACAGTAGCTAAACACATTTACTAAATTAAAAAGTAAAGCTATATTAAATCGGTGGGTTTTAAAATTAACTTGGGTGCTCTCAATTAAGGCTCCCTCTATACTTGGTCAGATTCCACCTGCCAACCTGCCTATCTCCTGTTAGTGCACATGTGCTATCATAAATAAAAGCCCATATTCTTTTTTTTTAAGGTTTTATTTATTTATTCGTGAGAGACACACACACACACAGAGGCAGAGAGAAAGGGAGAAGCAGGCTCCATGCAGGGAGCCCGATGTGGGACTCAATCCCAGGACTCCAGGATCACGCCCTGGGCCGAAGGCAGGGCTAAACAGCTGAGCCACCCAGGGATCCCCAAAAGCCCATATTCTTAAGGGAAGTCTTGACATCTCCTTACAAGTATATTAAACATGCTATGGAAACGGGGTTATCAGGGAAAAAAAGCAGGAGCACAGTTGGTAGGAAGAGAATTGGATATCAGGAGAAGGCAGGTGATGGGAATGCCCAAGACAACCACCACTGCTGGGGCGGGGGCGCCTGAAAGACTAATCCATCACCTTCAGCAAATAGAGACCTCTTAGTAAGGGATTAGATTACAATGTAGGGAGCAGGCCAGTCTTATCCATAGAGAATTACAAAGTAAGGATAAGAAACACATGGTCCCAGGCTCTCATGTATTTAAAATCTAAACTGGGAAGAAGAAAAACTGTCAGGAGAACAGGACAGCTACACTTGCTCAATGAGAGGTTAACAGTTTTCTATTATTAGGATCTTTGGAATTCAGAGAAGTGAACTTTTAAGCAAAGATGCACACGGCATCAGGATTTGTAGTATTAGGCTCTCCGTAAGTATCCTCTATTCTAAGGCAGCAAAACCAGCTGCCAAGAAGCCATAATGGTAAGAAGCAGGAGAAAGTGAAGGCAAAGTTAATACACATTCTTGTAGGGCTTGCTTCAAGTGCCACCTCTTTGGAAACTTTTGCCCATACACTAGAGACCACAGTGCTCTTCCTTAGCCCTGAACTTATTGAATTTCCACTCAGATAAACTGGCTGCTTTACACACTTAGTTGGGGTTTCATGTCTTAATTCCCCCACCTAGGAGCTATGAAACCTCCTATGGACACTACAGACACCATTTATTTTGTACTCATGGGGCAAACAATGTGCTAAAACGTGAGCTACCCACAGTATTCTCAGTATGATATGTGCAAAAAACACACATAGATGTGAAGGAGATCTGGCTTTGACTCACACCATCCTGTTGATCAGTGATCTTACTGGCTAGGAAGGTGATCCTTGTTTTTTCATCTCTCCAAATGCATCTCTCCTAGTGCTGCTCATGCTCCAGACAGAAGAGAGGGCTTTGTTCAAAAATATATGAGAAATTTCATTTCTCTAGCAGAGGCTCCAAAACCAAACCAAAACAAACTTTTTGAAGGTAATTAAATCAACAGAGTAGACCAGAAGATCTAATAATAATGGATGAGTCAGGCAGAGAGGACAAGGCAGACTAGATGGTGCTAATTTCATAGTTTACCCCAACCTATAGGCATCCTAATAACATAGCACTGACCAGGCATCAGGGTGTGAAGGCACTGTCACCTGAAGGGCAGGCGTAGGTCCCCAAGAACCACATTAGTCAAGGAGCAAGACAAAAGGCAAAGGCAGGAGACAAGATCCATACACCAGGCACTGGGAGGTTTCTCTCTGGGTCTAGGAAGGTAAGCTGAGCATCCAGGAAAACTGTGGCAGCTGAGTATACATGCTTCCCACCTTCCAGTGAGAGAGTCAGCACCACACTTTAAAACAGTTTAGTTCGCAGAAAACTACCTCAAAATACACTAAAATGATTAAACTGTTAATCCTCTGTGTGGATTTTTAAGTAGAAAACTAGAGACAAAGTGAGACATCAAAGATAAGTTAAGCAATTAAGAAAAAAGGGTACCTGAAGGTGAAGGACATAGAACACTGAAGTTGTAATAACATGGAAAAAGTTAACCAAACCAATGTGGTCTCTACAAAACAATCGCTTATTGCTCTATGAAGTAAATTCCCCAAAAAGCTAATAGCACCGTTCTGCATAGAAGAGAACAGAGGACAAGACAGGGTGAAAGGACAGCTACTGGTGAATTATAGTAAAGCCAGACGCTTTTGCTCTTCTAAATCATGTAGAGAAAAACTAGGATGTAATAGTGCCGCCAACATAGACTTTCTTTTCAGATTAAGATTATGAAGGATTTTTTGGTTGTTCTTTCTTTTTGTTGTTCTTTTTGTTATTTAAAAAAAATGACTCTGCTGTATATAACCGCTGCTTAGAAAAGGAAGCTCATGACACAACCACAGAGCCAGACTACAAAGAGATCTTGCATATATAGGAAAAAATCCTTCCATTATATTTTGTAGAGCTGCAGTATTGATGAACTATGAACTTCCTGTGCTATAAAATAATATTAAATATAAAAACTCTACAGCCTTCCCCAGAGGCCTCAAAGAATTTTAAGTGTCGGTATAAGGCAGGAAGAGCAATTGAGCTGAACAGGGCTGAGTTGAAAGGCACTCTGGTGATGAGTCAGGTATATTCACCGATAGTCGCAGACAGATAAAGTGTAAAGGTTCTTGTTATGTCAAGCAGGATTTAAACAAAGTTTTTAGCTGAGTTTGCCCTTGTTCCACAAGATAAGCTTTAAGGATGTTCTTGCACTGATTATTCTAGTCATTGTCTTCTACATTCAAATTTGTACTCTGCTTACACTTTAGAGCAGGAGATACACAACTTGTTTAATGAATTTTTTTCCATTATACTGCACAGTAAAAAAACACCTAACAGAAATGATAGCTTTGGACCAATGAAACCGATAATTCAGGAGGTGACATGACCTCGGAGAAGTAAATGAGAAATAGAAAAGAATTTCTGTTTACAGGAGATAACTCTTTTAGGTGGTGTGAGAATTATTACTTTGTTAAGGAGATTCCAAATCAGATGATCTTGGTGCCAATACCATCAGAAATCTGGGGCTTCTGTGAATTTCCCTGGAATCTCCTCAAGAAACTATGAGCTAAAGTAAGCCAAACAGAGACACTCATACCTTTTCTGGAAAAATGAACACTTACATTCAGTAACATGAAATGCAATAATGACCATGGAAAATTCCAAAGGTAGTATCAGACTCAAGATTTTAAGTTCCAATATAGTAACTTTATCTAAATATATAAATTAAAAACTCCTTTTGGCATCTTGTTATTTTATTTTTAAAAAGATTTATTTATTTATTTATTTATTTATTTATTTATTTATTTATTTATTTGAGAGAGTGAGTAGGGAGAGGGATAGAGGGAGACAGAGATTATATATATATATATATATATATATATATATATATATATATTTTTTTTTTTTTTTTTTTTTTTTTTTTTTTTTTTTGAGACAGAGAGAATCTTAAGCAGACTCTCTGCTGAGCAAGGAGTCTGATGTGGGGCTGGATCCTAGGGCTCTGAGACCATGACCTGAGCCAAAATCAAGAGTTGGCTACTTAGGGCAGCCCCAGTGGTTCAGTGGTTTAGTGCCGCCTTCAGCCCGGGGTGTGATCCTGGAGACCTGGGATCGAGTCCCACGTCGGGCTCCCTGCATGGGGCCTGCTTCTCCCTCTGCCTGTGTCTCTGCCTCTATCTTGCTCTCTGTGTCTCTCGTGAATAAATAAATAAAATCTTTAAAAAAAAAAAAAAGAGTTGGCTACTTAACGACTGAGCCACCCAGGTGCCCCTCCTTTTAGCATTTTATTCTATTTTTTAAGATGTTATTTATTTATTTGAGAGAGAGAGTGAGAATGCACAAGAAGGGGTAAGGTCAGAGGGAGAAGCAGACTCCCTACTAGTGGAGAGCCTGATGTGGGGCTTGAATCCGAGACTCTGGGATCATGACCTGAGCAGAAGGCAGATTCTTTAACTGACTGAGCCACCCAGGTGCTCCAACCCATTTAGCATTTTAAAACTGACAAAGTCCTTGGTTTTACACAGTGAGGTAATAATTCAGGTTATTGAACTGAATCCTCTTCAAAGTCAACTCACTAGGATTCCAAAGGTCCTAAAGAGAACGAACTAGGCTATCAGCCTCTTTTCTGAGCAAAAGATTCATGCCCAAATCCATATTAATTTGTTTAGAGTCACTGCAGCTTTCAGTAGCTGTTCTCCATCCTATGTGTGTGCAGATAATATCAGCCAAATGATGGTTTCACTTTCTGAAAGCCTCAGAACTCCAGGAAACAATTATGTCAAAGCAGTGATGAATGGAGAGATGAAAGCAAGATTTCAATCATCATTATGTATTTAATGAAAACTTAACTATATTTTTGAATGTTCAACTGTACATTCACATGGTTCTAGAAGTACAAAAAGGTAAAAGTGAGAATGCACAGCATTTATTTTTAATTTTTATTTTGTTGCCAATCATAGCATCATTTCCAAGTGTTAACTTGGTTAACTTCCAGCTAGAATTTTATATTTTGCTTACATAGAATTTCTTATAATAATTTAAATTCAAGAAAGACATTTGTGGGTTTCTTTTTATGATTGACAGAAATGTAGATGAAACATAAGGAAGAAACCAATGAATTTAAAGAAGTTTCTCATAAGGATATGTTCTAGGGCAGGTGTCATTTTGAAAGGAAGACAATATATTAAAGGACCGATAGTCTTTCAGTAGAGTGTGACAGAACAAGACATTAGCAGGAAGAATGAAAGGGAAAGGCCTAGTGTGGAATTTTAGTAGATTTAGGACAATGAAGAAATGTGGTCAAATACTGAAGAACAGGCAAATTGAGGATAAATACTGTATTTCTGTAGAAGATGCACTGGGAGGCTCTAAGAGTTAATCCTGTAATGAGACATGACTAGAATCAGGACTTAGTCTAGAAAACACAAAGACAGAAGCAGGAGAGAAATGGCAGAAAGTTTTAAATTCTCAAATTTTGAAAAGCAATGAGCAATTTCTCTAAAACTGTAGTACTTGATTTGCTGGATAAAATAATTTCTAATAATAATAACTATAGGAAGTCCTTGCTTTGCACTGTATAAATGATTATAAAAATGACAGTACAAGTTGAAACCATGCAAAGTGATCATGATAATCAATAGGAAAAACTATGGTTGTTTCATGACCTTTAAATTTTTTTTTGGTCAAAACATGAAAAATCCTCCTACTGCCAGTGAAAAATGAGTAGGGGAACGAAAAAATGGTAAAACCAATTATATTTAGTACACTGTAATGTAGAACATTAGAAACATTGAGAATTAAAATGCTTTCTTTCTTTGTAAAAAACCTACTAAAGTAGTTTGAATAGTGCTTGACTTCCCTTCATACAACTTATGATACAGTTCAAAGCAAATCTTTTCTCTGCCTTGGCTAATTTTCATGCTCCTAAGTTTGATTCAGCTTCCAACATTTTATCCTTCGCACTTCCAATGTCGTGAAATATCTCTGAGAGTTCATGTGAAGTGTTTTTTGCTAGCGTCACTTCCTCCGGGACATCTTCATCTTTTTCGTCACCAGCACTTTACAATTTTACTTTCAGCATTCCATTTATTTGCTGCACTTTCATCTTTGCTGGCCAAGTCTCTCTTCTGATCATCCATTTTTGTAAGATGTAAGATAGCGCTATCTATACATGAACTGAATAACAGATATGCAGTGATCAATCAGTGAAAGATTTTGAAAGAAATGATGTGATCGACTGCTGATCACGATGTGCATCTGTTATTCACATGGGGATTCATACTTAGTGCAGTTATTCACAATTAATATATTGTGATAACTGAAATTTGAACCTTGTTTTTTGGGGGGTTTGGAGTTATTAACCAAACTATGGTAACTGAAACTTGGGTATTTGGGACCATACAAAGTGAAGACAAGACTGTCTATATTTACTGAGTCCTAACTATATGCCAGGTACTATTTTAACAGTCCTATATGGATTATTTCACTTAATTCTGACCATTACCCAATACAATGGTACTAGTATTATCCCCATTTTATAGGCAGAGTGATTGTAGATCTTCCTCTGGCCATGTTATAGAATTAATTCTCTTACATATTTGGGAGAATACAAGCTACTCACAATCATGATAAACCCACAGCTTTTCCTCATAAATGGTGACTTACTACCATTACAGAGTTTGAAATGACAGCATACTCATTCAATTGAAACATGTATCTGAAGTGAAAAGTCAGAGTCTCATACTAGCATGGAAGGAAGGTGGATACTTTCAGAAGATGCACTAACTCTTAGATAGCAGTGGGGGTACCAGTCAATAAAAATGGATGTTGATGAACTAAGAGTTACTCTTGGGTCCTGAAGGAGCTCACCGTATGTCCTTAACTCTCCTCCCCCCATCTATTTCAATGATCATCCTCTTTTTAGTAACAAAGAGAATCTTTGCAACAAACAGAAGACTTTTTGCTAGAGTTCCTTGAGGGGCAAGAATCGTATCTAGCAATCTTTATACTGTTAGAGTCTAGACTAGTGTGTCTAGTACATATTAAGTGCTCAATAAATCTTCGTAGAATTAAGGAACAAATAT
The DNA here is from genome assembly GCF_003254725.2 of Canis lupus dingo. NCBI lineage: Eukaryota > Metazoa > Chordata > Mammalia > Carnivora > Canidae > Canis > Canis lupus. The sequence continues at coordinate 15,460,678 of NC_064245.1, read as the reverse complement.
TTATAGTTTCTTGCCTCAAAAGAACCAAGAATAACTCAAATTTATGGAAAGACATGAGGTTAAGCTCTAATTTTAGGGGAAACAGATTAATTAAAATTATTAGTTGACTAACTGGTAAAAATAACTAAATTTGGGTTTTCTGAAATATAAGCTTTACCACCTGTGTTGATCTGATATGTTTGATATTGTTTCTGAAGAAACGCAAACCAAGTAACTCTGAGAGACTGTTCTTTCATTACATCAGTGCTAAAGAAGTCTACACTACAAAGATTATGGAAGACTATACTTTTCACTATAAAATTCAAGCCACAAGTAGTTTTTTTATTATTTCCCAACTATTGGTTATATATAATCACTTGTATATGTGGCCTTAAATCAACAATCTCTTTTTAAAAGCTTAATCACTTTCCCACTGGAAACTCAGCAGGAAGGGTGTGGCTTCTCTGCCACAAAATTAAAAGGGAAATAAGACCCTAAATTTCTTTGAAGGCAATTTATTAAAAGTAAATAAAAGTTAAAATCTGAAATCCTTCATATTGCTTTTGAAAAATACCTGAAACATTTGCTAAAAAGAAAAGAATCTCTAAGCCAACACTGATTTCAGATGGTTATCAGAAATGTTTAATTTAGGGTCTCTTAACAAAAGTCTCATTTATAGAGATCATTGCTACACAAAGTTTAAAATCATGTTTCTGTTTCTTTGCCCAGAATTTCAACAAGTAACTTATATAGTATTTTGGAAATCAAGAAATTATGTAATACAATTGAATTCTGTCAAGGATTATGCCATGAGATTATTCAAAACGTCTGTAAACTAGCTGGTGTAAGATTTCCTTATTTTGTGGTGTAATATATTGACTACTTGGGGTTAGATACGACCTAAGGGGATATTAACAAACATAATGGACAGAAATACCGTACCAATTCTCAAGGAATATTTAGATATCTACAGGTAAACCAATTCCAATACCTAAAAATTGAACTCATTGATCAAATAAAACTACCTCTCAAAATTTATCACTAAATAGAACTATATTTATCATCAAGTAGAACTAAAAAGGACTATATTCTTAAAGATATAATGAAACAAAGACTTCAAAAAATACCATCCTTGTTTTTCAAGCACTGATAACCAACTGAGAGAGCATCTTGGGATTTTATGAACAGGAAATACTTGGCCTGTTCATGATACCTAATGTTCACTTTGAATTTTCATCTTAGTACCAAAGAATATTTATTTTAGATGTTCCGAATCACTTTTAAAAAGCAATACAGTTTTTCTGAAGGGTTGTATTTTTGGGGTAATTTCACCAGCGGACAGCAGATGTTTTATTGGTGACTTGCTGTCTGAATCTGACAAGACAGAACAGAGACCTTGTGGCTGGAGGGAAGCACATATCACACAGTCGAAGAGGAGTGAGGGCAGTGGACCTAGGCAAACCACACAGGTCAGGCAGGGGCAGGCAGAGAGTGTGGGTTGGGGGAGATGTGATGCCACGGGCTGCCAGACAGTCTCCAGGTGGGGGAGGAAGCCAGGGAGACACAGGAGACACAAACTGTAAGAAAAGTCATACACAGAGACTAAACCAGATGAGAGACAGAGAGTCAGAGGTCAATATACAGACACAGAGAGAACCATCAAGAGCAGTGACCCAGACTGAACTGACAGAGGGAAGGAGAAATAGAGGACAAGTGAAGCACAGACAACCGTGGGAAGGGAGATCAATACTTAATATATAGTAAAAAGGATGAACATATCTGTCTTAGGTCCCCAAATTACTTTTCCAACAATTAGGGACACAACACTAGGAATCATGAGACACTGCTATAGGGACAGTGAAAGTAATAGCTCTTGCAAATGAACTCATAAGATTTTCAAGTACAAATACAAATTCATATTATTTGGTTATTTACCCCATTGCATTCCAAAAATAATTAATTTTTTTTTTTTATCTTTAAAGGGAAGAGTTAGCTTAGTAAAAGGAGAGTTGCCACCTTTACTGCCAAATTCTTCGAAGGATTTTTCACAAATTGGTTCAGAAAGCTGTAAAAAACATGGTGGCTATTTTTAATTTTTTTTTTTTTAAAGTGAGATTTCTGAAGTGAAACTAGTTATATTCCCTGTGATTACTGGAAAACTGAAAGAATCAAATGGGAGGAAAATATTGAATCTGATTAAGTATATTATAATCAGGGCAAATATTGGTGATCTATATAAATATATATTTAGGAGGATTATTTTAAATGATTCTTTAATCAGTTATTTCCCCAGAGTCCCTGATTCTAGCTAATTATAATGAATGATTCACTAAAAACACACGAATTTCTGGTGGTCAACTTTTAGAATACTCATCCCTTAGGTTAACTAATAATTATAAGGTAGCATAGAACAATGAATAGGGAAACTAACTGATGAATAACAGCTACAAGGCCAATTCTACAGTAATGAACAAAACTGCCTGAAAAGTGCTATTTAGTTAATGAAAGCATCACTTAAAGGATTAGACTATATAACCTTTGAATGGAAAGAGGAATGCTGTAGTTCTCGAGCAGTACACATAGTGAAAAAATGGTACAGTACTATATATGCTAATACACCTTGAAATTTAAGATCTGTTTACAAAGGCAAAGTATTGATTTTCAATTACCTAATTAATTTGAGCTGTGTCTAAAAACATATTAGACAGCTCAACTTGTCTACACATTCTGAATGACACATCTAGAAGCAATTACTGTTGATTTTTCATTGCTATCTTTAGAAGCAAGTGATTATTCACTAACAAAGAAGAGATATAACTCCTTGGTGTCATTTCCTCAAGATATATTTTCAGCAATAAATTGAAGTAAATATTTAGCAAATATTCAGTATGTTCAGTCAGTGTAAATAGTTAATCTGCACTGTTAAAGCAAAGTACAATCAGGGTTGTGTTAGCAGGTTTTCTACAATTCAAATTCACCTAAAAATTACCAATTTTCCACTTTCTCTTCTGGTGGGGAACGGGGGTTGGCATTTGGTACATGTTATCAACAGCCCCCTTCTTCTACATCCAAACCAAGATGAGGTCATCTAAATATCCTAAGTTTTCAAGCTTAATTCTTAACCCTTAAAAGACATGTACTATGGTTCCCCTTTTTCCTTTTTCTTTTCTTCTTCCTTTTTTTTTTTTTTTTTTAACATTTATGTTGTTATCTTTCCAATTTTGAGGTGCCCAGATTTACATCAAGTGTTTTAGGTAAAGTGAAATATTAGAGAAAAGCCTGTCTCAAGCTGTGACAAGGACAAGGAAAAGTGAGAGGGATACAAGTTCTGGCAGGAAATAAGTTGACAGGCATCACACCTCTAGACTACACAGATTTAGTGAATCCAGGTTCAGGGATTTCCTTCATGGTAGATGGCAAAATGAAGCTGTGAGGAGTCCGAGGCTTCCATCCTGTGTGCCTGGTGCAAAGTGGTCACAGTATGACACAGTATGTCAAAATACTGATCCCCTCACCCTTCGGGTCAGCCAGGGGTGGCTCTGTCCCTTTACCTCTAGACATGAGCAACCCTGCCTGTGAACTCCAGGGCACCATATAAATGTTATACTTTTCTATAAGTTTTCTATAGGGAAGAGTGGAACACCTTAGTAACTTGTTTATACTTATGCTTTATGGTTACCATAAATCTTAGAGGACTCGTAAAAATGGATCTGACTACAAGGTGAGGTTTTCAAGGACCCAGAACAAGGGAGTGCTGGAGGGAATAGGGGCACAGGTTTCAGAGCTCAGTAGGTAGCCTGGAGTTGAGGAAAGATCTCTAAGGCCAGATAGGCAAATACGGTCTTCATCAGTGGGAGGTGGTAAGAGATCAGGACTAGAAAAAATGTCCCAGAAATGTCATCTTCTCAGGGTGGCCTTCCGTGTCCTCCTCTCTAAAAAGGCAAATCCCTTCTCCCGCTCCCCGGCCCCATCTCCACGTTTCAGGTCCTGCTTTATATCTCTCCTACCAACTCCCACAATCTAACATACTATAAACTTTCCTTGTTTACCTTGTTTATTATTTGTCTCCCCTACTAGAATGTAAGCTCCACAAAGAACCTGTATCTGGTGTAATTCATCACTACATCCCTGGCACCTGGAACAATGTCTAGTCCACAGTAAATACTTGTTGCATCAGCACACACCCAGAGAGGCATGGAAGGAGCACATTCGGAGGACCGTAAAAAGTATATGACACTTAGCAGTAGCCCTTATCCAAACTTAGCCTGTTAGAAAAAGCTGGCAAAGGGCAGCCTGTCGGCCATATGCCAACCAAAGTAAGCCATGTCCAGACCTTTAAGAAGTCAGAAGGTATCAGGGCTCTGTAACTTTCTCTGTTTTCAAACATTTATGTTTTGCTTTCGTCTCACCCTGGGGGACTGCCCCCTCATACACAGCCACAAATTATACTAGCTATTTTTGAGGGGGAGCACATTTGGAACATTTGTAATTTCATCCTTACTGCCATCCCGTGTCTTTTAGCTCTAGTGTGTCCATACTTCTATGTCCTACTTCACATTTTTCTTCCTACTATTAGTTTTCCTTTTGCCTTATTCACTGTAGTTTCTTTCTGTGATGTCGGTTTCTGTGTAATATTTTGTAACCCTTATCCATGTCACAGAAAACACAGGAAAATATGAACGGGTAAGTTATTTGTTGCTTAAGAATTGAGACAGGGAAACGGAAAAGGCAGTATGCCTTGCAAATGCTTTTTCATTCCCATATGATTAAAATAATAGTTTTAAAACAAATGGTAGCCTTAAATTCTAAAATGGTTCGTGAGAATATAGAGGAGTACCACATTAGGTTTTTGCAGTGCTTTCTTTCTGAGGAATTCAAAATAGCCCCCCAGAATCTACAAAAATTGTCCTCATAACACTTCTACAAGAAGAGTGAGGCAGATGTTTGTTATTGCCATTTTATAACAAACACACAAACAACCAAAATGTGGGCTATACCAAAACATAGGTCCTACTAACCTATTATATCATTCTTTGAATAACAATGTTTTTAACTGGCTGATCTTTACCGGTAGGAAACACCATCAATAGAATGAAGCAGGGTAAACAGTCCCTGCATTCAAGATCCCTCAAATACCCACCATTCACCGTATGTTAAGATAACTAAAAAAAAGTCAGAGTTTACTTGAAGTATAGGGTACAACACTGCCAACTCCTCAGTGTGGAGCTGTCAAGTATTACATCTGCTTTTAAAAGAAAAATAAAAACAACATGACTGCCCTGATAATAATTATCAGTGATATTTTAAATATAATTTTAAAAATTTATTGTACCCGTTTTTAAAAATATATATTCATAGATAAATAACACTGATAAAATGAAGCTATTATAAGCAACACATAATTTTTTAATAAAGGGAAACATATTTAGTAATGAAGGAAAAATACAGCATTAAATGTATATGTATTTTTATAGGCAATTTCCCTGCTATAACCATGAGACTTTAGTCAAACAATAAAAGCATATTATAAATTATGAAAAAGTTTATAAATTAGAAAGCTAGAAAAAAAAGGCTTCACTAAGTTGAACATAGAGTCTGGATATCCATTACTAACTTGTGCTCAGAGAATTACAGATATTTCAAAGGCACTTCACCAAGCTTTGGTTTTTTCTACTTGAACTTCCTGCCATCACATAACTGCCATCGCCTCAATTAAGTAGGTCATAGAACAGTTTCCTCCTCTCGTCCTTAATTGATTTCCCCCTCTAGCTCCTCTAGATTTCTGGTAATGTTTTCATTATCTCAGTTGCTTTTCATTCCAGTTTGTCATTTTCTCCCTTTGCCTTAGCCTCCACATCCAATATCCTGGCCGTCAGGGAGTGTCGATTCTTCCCGACTCCTATTTCTCATCGCTTCCCTTTCCTCTCTGTTCCCACTGCCACCAGTCCAGTTTATGCCCACAACCCCATACACTTGCTTCATTGTCAGACAGCCTGCTGGTTCTGCCTCTAGCTTCTTGCTCCTCTCTTTTACCCATCTATTAAATTAATCTTCTTCAAAATCTCATTTTGATCATGTCATACTTCTTATTTAGCATTTTTTAAGAAGTGAGGAATCATTGATTTTGATTGAAAACTGTTCAGTTTTTATAAGTTGGCATGGAAAATGCTGGAGGTGCTGGCCCCAATTCTTTTCTCATTTGATGCAATCTAATGATGCCAGTTTCAAAGGGAGGAACCTACCACTAGCAGAGATCGAGGTAACAGTCCCCTACCCCCCTGCCCATTTGTTGTTGTTGTTGGAAAGGAGATAGTCATAAGAAGCTACTACTGTTCACTGCTATGTCCCCAACTTCTAGAATAGTACCTGGAACATCATAAGTGATCAATAAATATATGAGAAATAAATGGATATATGCTGGGGAGTGTATATGAAATCTTTTTATTTAAGCCAATTTGTTGGACTAGAAGGTTACACGGAGTAGCAAATTCTGTCCTAGGAAAAACTTGGTCAGTGAAGAGCTGCAGAGTGAGAAGACTTAGTGATCAAATGATATAGTGATCAAACGTGATAATGAAGAAACTTAATATCTTGTCTCTGATATGGTATACAGCAAAGTCTAATGAGACAGTCAGGGAACTAGGCTAGGGATGAATCATCTTCAATGAACTTTTTTTAGCCTTTTTACAAAGTTGCTCTTAAATCCTAAGGTATCAGAGCAGAGATGAGCCTTATAAGACTTTAGCATCAAAATTAAGTTAAGATGGTTTCTACTTAGGCTTGAGTGAGCACCAAAGCTGAAGTTTAAATCTGCCATATTGATTATTTACTGCTGTGGAATAAATAGCCCCCAAACAGGCAGCTTAAAACAATATATATTTAGCACTTGCAGGTTCTCTGGGTTAGAAATCTGAGTGTGGCTTATCTGAGTAACTGGCTTAGTGTCTCACCATAATCAAGGTGTTGGCTGGGGTTGCAGTTATCTCAAGGCTGATCTGGGAGAGGATCCTCTTCCAAGGTCAAGCATGGGGCTGTGGACAGGTCTCAAGTACTCACTGACTCTTGGCTAGAGACACCAATTCCTTGCCATGGGGGCACAGAGCTGCACAGAGCACCTCACACAGAGCTGGCTTCCATCAGAGGGAGCAAGTGAGAGGACGAGAAAGAGCCAGAGGTCTGCCAACACTCATTGGTCTTACCATGTTCCCTGTTATCCATAAGCAGCAGGCTTCACAAAGTAACTTTCTGAAGTAACTTTCTGAAGACTCAGTTTGATGTCTGCTTAGGTGACAACACCCTGTGGGGCTGAGACAATGTACTCCAGGATGTGTACGTACCCTAAATCAGCATTTAATACATGTGGTATTTCTCCCAGGTCTGGGAATGAAGGGATGGAAATGGGACTGGCTTCTCTTCTGACTACCCTCAGCGACCTACTAACAAAACTGTTGCTTCCCATTCCTATGACTTTAGACTCTGTTGATCTAAAGGTCTTAGTTCCATAGGGAAGAAGGCTTCTATTAAGTGACACAACAATGATTCCATTGAACTGGAAGGTGAGACTGTGGTCTTGCCATTTTGGGCTCCTTATACCACTGAATTAAAAAGGAATGGAAGAGTGTTAGTATATTGGCTGGCATGATGAATCTTGATAACTAAGGGATAATTGAGCTGCTACTACACAATGGGGATAAAGAGGAGTGTGTCTGCAATGCAGGAAATCATCGAGGACACCTGTTAGTACCTCCTGTGATTAATGTCAATAGCAAACTACAACCATCTAACTCAGGCAGGATAGTTAACGGCCCAGCTGCTGCAGGTGTGACGGTATGGGTCAGCCAACCAGGCGAGAACTACAACTAGTTGAGGTGGTTGTTAAGAACAAGGGGAATACAGAATGAAGGTAGTTATAAATATCAGCCAGAAGTACATGGCCAGTTACAAAAATGAGCAATGTAATAGCTATGGGTATTTCTTCCTTATTTTGATTTGAGTACATATATTAAACATTTTTGTTTTCCTCTCTTATTTCCTTATCATTTCATATAAGATATGTCAAAAGTAATTAGCTTTATCTCTCAGTATTTAAATTACAGATATAAATGGTGAGAAGAATGGACATCGGCCAAAGACAATAAAAGGGTTTCATATCCTTTTCTGAGGAAAGGGTTGGTGTGTTTTCATTTGTACATAGGATAGTTGTATCACATGAGGTAGAAGCATGACTTCATTAATGTTTCTCTTTGTAGATTGTTTGGTTTAAGGAGATCTATAAAACTGCCAAGTTGACAAGTGGTGAACTGTAGAGGCTCTATAATGTGTCCATTTGGCTAAGTTGAACCATATTTCCCAGAATTTGTTTTCAAATTATGTGTTTCTATTAGGATGATACATAAAAGAAATTTCTGTGGGACATTTGGAGGGCTAAAGTAAAGCAGTAGCTATTTCTAGCTTATGCATCTTGTTGTTTATCTGCTAGCTCACCTGGTGGCACAAGGCAGTGGCCAGGACTGCACCTGTACTACCTTGCCCTGAATCCCCTTCATCATTTCTGACTCCCAGGCCAGATGCGCATGTAGTTAGCTCCATGACAAAGGACACTGGCTTCTACAGACTTCCACACCACCAAGGTCAGAAGCAAAAATAACTGACATGAGTTTAAGACCATCTTCACATGCTCCAGTTCATGTTTCTGGGGTCTAATTCATTTTTGCTCTCTATCACTTAACATCCATCTTCCCTTAACAAACGTCTGCTCTATAGTTCCAAGCTCCAGCACAGGAGGCAAAGTCAACATTCTTACAGAGCCTGCTTAACCAGCTCTGATCAAATCCTAGGTCAAATCCTTTACTATATATAGTCAATCCTCTTATTTATGGATTCCATATTTGTGAATTCACCTACTTACTAATATTTATTTGTAAACTCCCAAATCAATATGCAGGGTGCTTTTTTGTGGTCATTTATAGATATGCACATGTGCAGAGTAGTGAAAAATCTGAGTTGCCTAGCATGCATTCCTAACTAGGGTCAAATAAGGCCATGTTTTACCTTCTTGTTTCAGTTCTCACACTGTAAATAAGTGTTCTTATTGACATTTAGTGCCATGTTTTTTTTTTGTGTGTGTGTGAGATTTCACTATTTGAAACACCTCCCAAGTACAGTGCTGACATATTAGGGCTTAGCGTACCTAAGCCCTAAGCACTAGTGTTCCTAAGAAGACTGATATGTTTTTTTTTTTTTTAATAATTTTCTTTGTATAAGTCTTGAGCTTTTCTTGTTATTTTTTTTATTTAAAGATTTTATTTATTTATTCATAGACACACACAGAGAGAGAGGCAGAGACACAGGCAGAGGGAGAAGCAGACTCCATGCAGGGAGCCCGACATGGGACTCTGATCCCGGGTCCCCAGGATCACACCCCAGGCCGCAGGCGGTGCCAAACCGCTGCGCCACCGGGGCTGCCTGAAGACTGTTATGCCTTATGGAGAAAATGAATGGGGGCACCTGGATGGCTCAGTTGGTTAAACATCTGCCTTCTGCTAAGGTCATGATCTCAGGGCCCTGAGATCGGGTCCCATGTCGAGCTCTCTGCTTAGCAGGAAGCCTGCTTCTCCATCTCCCTCTGCCACTCCCACTGCTTGTGCTCTCTCTCATCAAATAAATAAATAAATAAATAATTTTTTTTTTTTTTTTTTTTTTTTTTTTTTTTAAAAAGGGACGCCTGGGTGGCTCAGTGGTTGAGCATCTGCTTTTGGCTCAGGTTGTGATCCTGGGATCCTGGGATTCTGGGATGCAGTCCTGCATCAGGCTTTTTGCAAGGAGCCTGCTTCTCCTTCTGCCTATGTCTCTACCTCTCTCTCTCTCTGTGTCTCTGATGAATAAATAAATAAAATCTTAAAAATAAAAAAAAAAAGGAAATGAATGTGTTATACAAGCTTCATTCAGGCATGAGTTATAGTGTTGTTGGCTGTGAGTTCAATGTTACCGAATCAACAACATATATTAAATAAGGTGTCTTTAAGTAGAGACATTCATAAAGCAAGGTTATATACTGGTTGGTTGATGAAAATGTGACCAGAAGCTTGAAGCAACCTAACCTTGTATTCAGTATTCACCAATTCAGCATTGTCAGTGACTTTATAGAACATTACTGCTAATAAAGAGAATCAATTATGTAACATACCTATAATATTCTATATGTATATGTAATTATTATATATAATATATAACATATATAATGTATAATTATATTATACATACACATATACGTATATATATAATAGCATATATATTACCTGTTTCTTATACACAATATATATATGCATATATATAGTAGCATATACATATATGCATATATATATATATACAGTATACATATTATAGTGTGTGTATGTGTGTGTATATATATATACATACATATATATGGTTGGTTGAACCCTGACCAACGGACTTGAAAAATCTAGCTTAATGACAGTGAAGCCAAGTTCACATTTAGGTATTAGTGATAATGTAATGCAGTTATAATTGTTCTTTACCTAATATTTGAACCGTTCTCCAAATTACTCCTTTCAAATGGATAGACATGTCTGCTTGCCTAGAATGTCCATCCTGCACATCTTTCTATAGTCCTCATCCTACTGAAAGCACAAGGTCTAGCCAAAAGCTTCTGCATGAAAAATTCTTCTAAAGACCCTAGATCACAGCAGTCTTTCCCCTCTGAACTCACAGCCTTGACTGCTTGTTGTATCCTTGAATTGGTACTCAATCCAAGACAAATATTCTGAGATCTGGCTTAGCTGCCCAGTCCCTGTCTTAACCACGTTTTTATTTACGTACATCTTGTCTCCTGAAGCTTTAGCAGCCAGCTGTCTATATTACTCTCAGATTGCTTCCCCTCTTCATCCCTGCTGTGAGTGTGTTAGTTAGCATTTTCAGTCACTCAACAAATTTCTGGTAGCGGATCAGATCCATGCTGTACGTTACCCATCATTCATTCAAAGAGTCCAGGCAGAACAACATGCTTAATTCACAAGATAGAATTCCACATTTCATTACCATATTTTTTCACCCTAAAAAACCCATACATCTCTCATCAAACACATACCTGCTGAGACTCGGGGACAATCCGGCAGCATGGACTCCACTGATGTGTCTAATGGTTCTGAGCTAGAGACCCAATTACAACAATTCTGCAATGCAATAGAGACAATTTTCTGTTGAAACGTTTTAAAACCAAGACAAACTTTTTAGGCTGCAGAGATTGATTTTTCCTATATAATCAACCACAAGAAGTATATCCAATTTATTTTCCATGTACTATAAAATTTTTCCTTATATAAACAGTATTATTCCTGACCACTGTGGTTGTGGAATAAAGTTTATCTTCTACAATTTGGCAAGTTATCTCTGCTGATATTAAGAAGACATGTAACCTTCTGTGAACCATGATGTAACATGTATATAAGAAAAGGCTAAGATTATAATTAAGGGAAACTGAAAAGGATGGCCATTTTTAACTTTAAGACGGAAATAAATATTATTTTGATCATGTGAAAGAATAGTTTTATTTTTAACCTAGTCTTTGTCTCTGCAATAATAGAACAAATACATTTTGCAGTTACTCCTTAAATATACTTTCTTTTAGTTTTTACTTCAACCTTGTTCAATGAAGGCTGTATCAAGTAGTTCAAAAGAAACACAACCTAGTGAATTGAAGCTGTGTGTTTGAGGACACGAGGCCTTCAATATTAAAATCAATCTTTAAGATACTGACGACTTACTACTCAGACAAATGAAATAAAAATTATGTATATTCCTTCCATACATTTTAAGTCTGTATTTAAAGGCTGGCTTAAAACAATGTGATTAACTTCATATGGCTTTTTAAAAATTTCTAACACACACACACATACACACTGAAATTCCAGACAGATTTTATTTTAAAAGAAATCATCCTATCAATCATGTTGGAAAAATCACTGATTGCTATTCTGGTAAACAAGCATGTATTGTGTATTTTTAGATGCTTGCTGCCCTGGTTGTGCACCATGGAATCCGTCCTCACTGTGGAAAGATCCTTGACTGGTAGATCAAGTGTCTTATTGTATTTCCTTAATTCATTCTGTCTGGAAGAAGATGTCAGCTGTGTTGCAGTGAGGAGAGAATTTCAAAGGCCCCAGTCCCCACCAATAAAGGCCGAGGAATGGCTTTTGAATAGATTTGTCAAGGCAACCCTACTGTTCTGGGACCAGGGAGAGCAGGAATAACATAAAGGAAGGGTTGCTGTATGAGATTAGAAAGTGAAGTTCACAAAGCATGGCAGATTTTTGTAAGAAACAGTAGATCAATGAAACTATTGAACTGTGTGGAAAAAAAAAAAAAAACCATGAAAACAAACACAACATCTAGTAATGTTCTTAAATGCTTTCTCTCTTTTTACATTTAAAATGGATAAAATATTAGTATTTTTATGTATAACAAAAGCTTGATGGTTTAAAGTGAATATGTATTCTATAACTTGCGTGCACTCCTAATCTTAATTAGCAGCTGAATGCAAAATTATACAATGTGAGAGAACAGAAATTATAAAAGAAATCGGGTTTTAGAAGATATTTCATACATTCGAAATAAGTAAAATTAATATTACTATTGATAGAATACCACATCACAGAGTTCTAGATAATGCAGAAGATTAGCACACAATTAGCCAGCTTTTATATACAATGTGACACTTGCTTGTAAGAAATAAGTATTCTCCAAAGTAGTGTCAAGATATGTAAATGGATGATTTGTTTTATCATTCATCACAGCCCCTAATAAATTCAAAAATCATGACTTCTATAGGTACTAAAAATAGGCTCCCAATGATACAGGGAGATAGCTTCAATGAAGAATGACTTTCTCTTTTTCTCTCTTTCTCTTAAACAATTCAGTCTTTTCAATGACAGCAATTAGCACTACCGACAGACAGGCAGCGATTAGGTATATATTTTAATTATTATTCATCCTAGTAGTACCTCCAAATCTGATGGAAGTTGGCTATTACCCAGGTGATATGTCAGTCTTAATTCTGCTCACCTATACTTCATGTATGTAAAACTACGTCTTATAGGATATTTCTGGTATTAATAAAAATGATGGTACATTACAATATGTTGGTAATTAATCACCTTCTAACTCGTTACCACTGCCTTTAAAAAGCTGAATAAAATGGACTTTATCCAGGTCACCTCTAACTCAAACACTTAAAACAAAAGATAGGTTAACATTTAGGGTTCTGAAATTTCAGTTTTTATCTAGGCAGATGTTTAGGCTTTCATTTCTCATTAAAACAGGACAGAAAATAAATACCTTAAAAAGTGAGTATGTCACAAAGTTCTCTGGAATGACAAAGGAAGGGCCTGTGTAGGATTGTAAAGGCTTGGCATCATAAGTTTGATGAGTGTCGTGTACATGTGTGTGCTTGCGTGTGTAACATTTTTATCTCACTGGGAAAAACATGTAGAGAAAAGGGCAGAACAAGATAAAAATGTTTGTCATATGACAGTGTAACAAAATAACACAAATGTGCTTGGAAATACACATAAAGAAAGAAATATGAGAAAGACATATAGCCTTTACACATAAATTCAATCTGCCTGAAATTCCATCATATCAGATCCAGCTTCCTATTCTGAGATGCATTTCTATAGATTAAAAACCAAATCTCTTTTACTGTTTTTCTAATGTTTATTCTATCCCTCTTCTCAGTGGCTCACTTTGCCTCCACCTCAGCTCTTCAGTCGAGATGGACACTAGCAGAGCGTCCAGGACGGCAGAGGTGCTGAGAAAGCCCTCCCTAAGTAAATGCAAAACATGCTAGTGTGTTCTAAGCAGATCTTATTCTCAGGTGCCCTGAGCAGACCGTAAGGCATGGTGTACTACAGATTAAGAGAGGCATGTCTGTCAAATGTAGTCCTGCCTCATCCCAACCAACAAGCAGAGAGAAAGAAGCCCTTGACCAGAGCCAAGAGTTTGGGAGGACCATGTAACTAAAGTTTCTCTGTGTCTGAGGGGAAAAAAAATGGCAATATAGTGTTTTTTAGAGTTAAGTGTTCTCAATTTAAAGGTCTTTTACTCTGAAATTATGAACGTAACAGTTTTTTTTTGTGGTTGTAAATTGTCTTCTTTGTGAAATCCAAAACGTTGGGAACTATTAACCTAAAGTAGAAGTGCCTGTAGGCCATAGTGCTGAGCGGCCCTCTTTGACAACTGAACCAAGGGCTGACAATATTTCAGTGTAGTTATGAAATGAATTAAGATTTTTAAGAAGAAGGGATCCCTGGGTGGCGCAGCGGTTTAGAGCCTGCCTTTGGCCCGGGGCGCGATCCTGGAGACCTGGGATCGAATCCCACGTCGGGCTCCCGGTGCATGGAGCCTGCTTCTCCCTCTGCCTATGTCTCTGCCTCTCTCTCTCTCTCTCTCTCTCACTGTGTGACTATCATAAATAAATAAATAAAATATTTTTAAGAAGAAGATTAAAAAAATGAAGAAGATTAGAACTTAGTATACTATGTTTAAAGAGAAAAACATGTAGTAGGTATCCTATGCCAAGTATTTTGAGATATATTTGCTGCCCTGGGTGAATTTAGGTTCTTATTAATTTTTATTTGTCTGAGATCCACCAGTGCCATAGAGGTAGAGATTCAAAATGGAAGGCATTGTGTCCTCAGACAAGAACAACTATGATTCACTAGGTTGTGTTTCCAGGACTGCCTGCCATTCAGAGCTGATGATGCTAAGTAAGGGTTCATGATAGCTTTGTAGAACCATACATCTGGCTTGGCTGGAGACTTTCAGAGGCCAGGGATATGTCAGGAAATAACATTCACCCTCTCAGCCTTTATAAAAAGAATAAAAACTATGTATTTCAAGTGCACAACATGATGATTTGATATACATTATGAAATGATTATTGCTATCGAGCTAATTAACATATTTTCTCACAGAGTTACCATTTGTGTGTGTGTGTGTGTGTGTGTGTGTGCTGTGAGAGAACCTGAAATCTATTCTCTTGTTAGACTTCTAGTATTCAGTACTGAATAGAGGAAATCAGTACTGAATATAGTCATCATGCTATACTGCTATACATTGGGTCTCTAGACTTACGCATCCTCATAGATGCAACTTTGTACTCTTTGACCAGTATCTCCCTATTTACCCCACTGGTCATCACTGTTCTATTCTGTTTCTATGTATTCCATCTTTTTAGATTCCACATATAAGTGTGATTGCATAGTATTTTTCATTCTGTGTTTGGTTTTTTATTTTACCTACCACAATGTCCTGCATGTCCATCCTCACCCACTTTACAGTCCTGGAGTTTAAGGTAAGAAGTGTCTTTTAGCAGCTGCCTTAGGCTACATTTTACCTCTCGTCATGAATCATGGTTAAGTATGTATGCTTGGTCTTCTGTTTGGAGTAGTTTTCACTCAGAGTAATTACCAAAAGTAGCCCTCTCTGACCTTCTTTCTTTAAAAGAAATTGTTATTCTAAAATTATATAAGAATATAGTACTTAACCTTCTTTCTGTATATTAATTGCTGAAATTTAAAAAGAGTAAATCAGCTTTTTATAGTAGATGAATAGTTAACATCAATACCTTTATCACATTAACTTAAATATGCTTACAAAACAAAAAGCAGTTTTACTAATTTGCAGTATAAGAAGAATGACTAAGCACTTTGTGTCCTGTCCTATTTCCAAATTTAAAGTGGTGTTTGGTGAAATAATGGAGCTAATGGTTAAGAGGCCAAAAGCACTGAAGCTTCATCTGCAGCCAGACCACTATTTTAATGGTCAGCATTCCAGTTTAGTGAAGTTGTTTTTCTTGGGAGACACATTTGCAAAATATCTCAGATTGTGACCTGATTGTAACTGAAGCTGGAGCAAGAGGCAGTGGGAAGTGGGATGCTGAGGGATACAAAAGTCACCCTTCCACATCCTGCTCCCAACCCACCTGCTCAAGATCATAGCCTTTTCTATTTACTGAACCCATGACTGTTTCTTCTTCATTATTTCAAGGGGTCATGCAGAGGGGACAAGGATATCTGGCCTAGGCTCCTATAGTCTCCATTTTTGTTCTTGTTTTAGGGAGGTGCTCTGAGCAGGGATAATTTCAAAGCTCCATCAACAATGACCTAATAACTTTTATCTTTGGTATACTATAGTATTTTCCATATTAATACATTTTATTTTTTAATGTAGTGCCATTTGCTTTTCAAGAGGTTTTCTTCTTGGTTGTCACCTTTGATTCTCATAATAGTTCATGAAGTAGATGGAATTATTATCTGTAATTCACAATTATGAAACAGGCCCAGAATGATCGAGTGGTTTTCCCAAGACAATAAGCCTTAGTGTAGAGTACCTGGTGTATGTTAGATCTCAGTTATTGATTTGCCTAGTGAGTGACTAAGCCAGAATCATTATCAAAACCCAGTTCTTCTAACTCCTTGCTCTGAATTACTACCCTTTGGTAAGGTATTTTGAATATGTAAATAATCCATAAAACAAAAGAATACAATTCATATAATTTAATGTTACTTTGGGGCAAGAAATATTACATGACAACACTGAGAGCTCCAATTTATTGAACTCCTTTAAAATACCCATGTCCATGGTGTTTCTTTACATATGTTATTTCCCAATCATATTTGCAAGGTAGGTATTATATTTTACAGATGAAAAAAGTGAAATCTCAAAGAGATTAATAATGTCCCCAAGATTACACAGTTAGGTAAGTGACTGAGTTGGGGTCTGAATTTTGGTATGTCATAATAAAAAATTCTTCATGCTGTTTCATGCCTCAGGCATAACTGAGGGAATAAAAGAACTATTCAAGAAGTAGGTCATTTATAAAATTATATAATATTTAAAAGATTTATAAAAGCTATGCTTGCAAAGAAATTAATGAGAGCTTTGATTGAATTAAGATGAATTTAACTATTACCTATTTCAGTCAAACGAAAAAATGCAGACAATATATTCTAATTTTTGAAGGCAGTACCTAATCCAGTCTTAGTTACAAAGGGTTAAAGAAGTAAATCTACCATTGAGAACAAACTGATGGTTACCAGAGGAAGGTGGGTGGGGGTATGGGGGGAATAGGTGATGGGGATCAAGGAGGGTGATATATGGAAGTGTTGAATCACTATCTTGTACACCTGAAACTAATATAACACTGTATGTTAACTAACTGGAATTTGGATAAAAACCTAAAAAAGAAGTAAGTCTAAATAAATTTCGTTATATTTGTCACCTGGAATGAGACATGAAGAATTCCCAATTAAAAGATGATGAACAGGGATGTTTCTAGTTTGGGATAAATACTAAATTCCATATTGGTTATATGTGGGGGAAAATGTGCATTTATTCAACCTTACTACTTATATAATGCTGGGAGCTGTTTATGTGTCCACATGTTCAGATAAATACCACAAAAAAAAGTATAGGCATGAAAAATGCAAAATTTCTCTTGAAAAAAAAATTTGACCCTTGGAAAAGACAATTAGGGATATAAACTGTGAAAGGAGAAATATGAAAAGCAATGTGGTCAGAAAACACCTTGGTGTTAGAGCACATTAAAAGCCTACCTTTACATATTTATAACATTATGAGGAATGGAATAAAAATATTTTAGACTTTTGTACAATTAAAGTACTTTTTCTTTCTCTCTCTCTTTTTAAAAAGATTTTATTTATTTATTTGAGAGAGAGTACAAGCGAGAGCACAAGTAGAGGGGAGAGACAGAAGTACATTCCCCACAGGGCTCAATCCCAGGACCTTGGAACCATGACCTGAGCCGAAGGCAGATGCTTAACCAACTGAGCCACCCAGGTGCCCCAAAAGTACTTTTCCTAATGGATAAGAACAACAACAGTGAAAATAGACTGGTAATATTATGCTTATTCCACTATGGGATTATATAGCTTAGTCCTATTTATTCAAAACTCTTCCCAAACATTAACTCTTTGGTCTGTAGAGTGCACTATAAGGGCTTATAGAAGTTACCCACCATACCTATGGTAAGGGGTCAGCTGGATAAATATCTGGGTATTCTATCAAGAAAAAGTGGGAGAAAATCAGGAAGGTCAACTAGTTCTCATATATAGAAATATATAATTTGACCAAACAATTGATATAGCACGGTGTGGATGATGTCAATTGCTTATACTATCAGAAAGCTAAATAGAAATAATGAAGTTTCAGCTGTATATCAATAACCCAAATAAATAATGGGTTGAAAGCTTAAAAAAAAAATGGGAGCATGTTCAATGAGTCAGGAACTGATGAGCTCACCAGCCCTTAGGGATGGTGAAAAGAGGCTTTCTTAGCCTGAGGCTGGACCATGACCAGCCCTTGGTTTCTTGGAGCCCCAGGTTCCGTGTGGCAAAACACTATTTCAGCTTTTTACTTCTCCCCCTACTGGCAGTAGTGAGCCAGTCCATTTAAGAGTGGCACATACTGACCACCTTTTAAGAAAAGGATGAGACCCAATGGTACTTTAAGCTTCTTTCTTGTCACTGAGCAGCACCAATGCTAAGCAGCTGGTAGAAAAATTAAAAATCAGGGAATGAGAATCTAACAGATCATGACCTTCTTTGGCCAGTTTCTACTGTATGCTGCTTGCGTACATAACAGTCTTTAGAATGCCCCCCCCCCCCCAAAAAAAAGGGCGGGGGGGGGGAAGGACTTTCAAAAATGTATTTGTTCTTCAGAAGGGTTTTCTATTATTATTACAACCATGTCTACTTTTTTCTCTTCTCTCTAAATGTTCTGCCTCTAGAAAGGGAGTTTGGGGGCGGGAGGTGATATAAGTTGGTGGGGGCTCAAGATATAAAGGCTCACACTCATTCATCTCAGCGTTGAAAAAAATCTAGTCTCACCTCTCTCATCCATTCTCGAATCGTTTTGCCTGCTTCTTGATGCCACACATTGTGAACAGAGTCTGTCAACGCCACAGCAGTTACCTTACTTTTTACATCTGCTTCTCGTTGAATCATCTGTTTTAAAAAAGGAAAATAAAATATTGGCTATAATTTTTTCTCTACTGGGTGCAGCCTGCTTAGTCATAGATAATAATATATTAAAACTGAAAAAGCAACATGCATTTCTTGTTCAAAGTTACTCTTTTCTATCCTGAACGCATGCCCTCTTCCTGTCCAGAGATGTGAAAAGACCTAATATTTTCTTTTAAAAAGATAATACCACTTAAGTCTTAGAACTACGCAGCTCTATTATTTTCCATGTGGTTTGACAATTCAAGGATTAAAGGGATCACAGGGGAAAAAAGGAGGAATCCCTGAGGGTTTCTTTTACAACTTTCTCCCACCACTTCCTATTTCAGTGCTTCAGGGATGTTAGTACCCGGGGCTCACTGTTAGCTACTTAGGACTAACTTCTACTTCTTTTCAGTAGATGGCATGTCAGTAATGAAAGATATCTTGCTTTGACTTCTCCGATATAACTAGCCTGCTCTTCCACACAGCCTTGTAATTCCTGGGTGTTTTAAATGCCCACAAATATCTTTCTCTTCAAAGCCTATTAATATCATTTTGCTTCCTAATATATTTCTTTATGTCGACAAACTTCAGCATTACACTCTAATGTCTTTCTTTAGAATATTGTTTCTATAAAATTTAATGGTTCTAAAATTTAAGAGAGAGCCACTTGTTTTGAAGAAACTGAAGAATTCATCAGTGGTCTGCTAGATAAAGGAAGTGAAAAATAATAGTTCCACATCAAAAGAATCATAAAAAGTTTTAATCTGCTAAGACAATGGACTCTAATTTGACACAAGTAGATGAAAGCTTAATAAAAAATTACATTTAAAATATAGTATGTAGTATCCTTAAATTTTATAGCCATGCCCTCATCGTTTCTCGGAATCAAATGTCTTTTCTCCCACTAGAAAAGAGCAATTTCTCTATCATTTGCTATTAATTTTTCTGAATTGTCTATCAAAAGTATGTTACTGCATTTTTAAAAGGTAAGAATTCTGAGTGGTGATGATAGCTCATACAGTGAACACTGAAAGCCACACTTCTAATACTGAATGATGCCTGTTGGCATTCTGAATGAAAATGTCTCTCTCAAGTAAATTTCTTCAAATCCTGCATATGCATTCCCCTCTCACTGAACACCACCTAATGGGAATCTAATTCACTGTTAATGCTGCTTCAGCAGAATTTCTACACCTTACATATTTGGGCCTTGTGTTTTCTGCTTATAAAATGTGGAAATCTTAAGATCAATGTTGCTTATCAACATCATAATATTATTGCAGAAATTCACCTTGCAGTATCAATAATATTTCTAAAAGCACAAAATAATACTCTAATTCAATACTTCACATTCATTATTAAGTAGTTTGCTACCTTCTCCTAGATTTTATTTTAAAAACAGATTTTCATCCATAAAAAAAGGATGAGACTGTGCCATTTCAGATGACACGGATGGACCTAGATAGTATTATGCTAAGTGAAATGAGTCAGACCGAGAAAGCCAAATACCAAATGATTCCACTCATATATGGAACATTAAAAAATGAACAAACAAAAAGCAGAATCGGAACTACAAATACCAAGAACAAACTGAGGGGAGGTGGTGGGGGGCTGGGCAAAATGGGCAAAGGGGAGAAAGAGCTACAGGCCTCCAGTTATGGAATGAGTAAGTCATGGGGATAAAAATCACAGCATAAGGAACACAGTCAATGACACTGTAATAGTGATGTAATGGGACAGATGGTAGCTATACTTGCAGTGAGCATAGCATAATGTATAAACTTGTCAAATCACCAAGTTATACACCTGAAACTAATGTAACATTGTGCATCAAAAGTACTCAAAAAGAATAATAAACTAAAGCTACCTTAAAAGAATAGATTGTCATGGATCACGTTGGCACTAGAATATAAAAATTTAAACCAACAATTGATAATAAAACTAAAAATTCGACAATAGTGAATCCCCCTGGCTCATGAAGAACTTACATGTCCTTACTCTCATTTTCTAAACAGTAACACTTTTTAAAGATCTAGAGCGCCTGCTGCTAAAGTTACAAAATAAGAGCATGCTCTTCTGGTATTCTAAGAATATGTCTGCATTTTTAAATATTTGCCCTGGATTTTGTTGTGCTTGTTGTTAACATATGCTGACTTATGTAAGGTGGTTGTATCTGAAGAAACAGAATATTGAGAACCATTTGTGAAATGATATCAAATTAAGATTCGAATAGGCTGAGGATTTAGTACAAAAGTAGAAAATCTGAGAATTAAAATTATACAAACTTGGAAAAATATACAATTGTTAGATGTTCTACAAGAGAATAAAACCTTTGGTCTATTTTTCTATCTGGCTGACATTTTATACAATGGATGTGATGCTGTGCAACTTTTTTTCACATCACATCAAATGATGTTACAATCCAGTATATTTCTTACACTGTCCCTTCCAGTTTAAAAATCACTTTCATATTGTTAGAGATGGAGAATGATCAGATTCTAGAGGATCTCAACAATGAAGAGCTATCTCCAAAGAACCCTGGACAAATATCTGAGGAGCCTTGGTAGTGCAGCCCGTTAAGCGTCTGACTCTTGGTTTCAGCTCAGGTCATGATCTCAGGGTTCTGGGATTGAGCCCTGTGTCCAGCTCCACTTGGAGTTTAAGCTCAGCTTGAGGTCTGCTTCAGAGTCTCTCCTTTCTGCCCCTCCTGTTTATGCATGCTCTCTGACTCAATTAAATAAAAATTTTTAAAAGATTTTATTTTTCTTTATTCATGAGAGACACAGAGAGAGGCAGAGATAGGCAGAGGGAGAAGCAAGCTCCCTGTGGGGATCCTGATGTGGGACCCGATCCCAGGACCCCAGGATCACAACATGAGCCAAAGGCAAACATTCAACTGCTGAGCCACCCAGGCATCCCTAAATAAATCTTTAAAAAAGAGAAGAATTTCAAATATCTGACTGTTTAGGAGTGATAGACTGTTTTTCAGACTATTTACCTCTATTCCAGCCTTGCTGCAACCTGGCTGCAGTTGCCATCTCTGTCCAAAGCCTCTGCTTCTTGTATTTGTCAGCTTGGTTTAGAGCCCTTCTGTCTCTTACTGCCTCTCCTGGGAGCGAGCACCGATGAAGAATGCTGGGGCAAAGGGGCACCTGGGTGGCTCAGCTGGTTAAGTGTTTTCTTGCAGCTCAGGCCATGATCCCAGCATCCTGGGATGGAGCCCTGCATCGAGCCCCGCATTGAGCCTCACATCAGGCTCCTTGCTCAGCAGGGTCTGCTTCTCCCTCTCCCTCTGCTCCTTCCCCAGCTTGTGTGTGGACAATCTCCCTCTCAAATAAATAAAATCTTAGACAAACCATGAGAGACTATTAACTTTGGGAAACAAACTGAGAGTTGTTGAAGGGGAGGTGAGTAGGGGGATGAGGTGACTGGCTGACGGGCATTAAGGAGAGCAGTGATGTGATCAGCCCTGGATGTTATACTATATATTGGCATATTGAATTTTAATAAAAAAATAAAATCTTAAAAGAATGGTAGGGAACAGCAATCGTGGGGGTAGAATGAATGCAGGAACCAAGATTGCTTAAGAGACAGACCCTAGATGGAATATATGGGTGGAGGTGCAGCTGGGCAGGAAAACAACTTCTATAAGAGAAGACTATAATAATCTGGAAAACACAGAAATCTGGAAGGGAGGAGACCATATTACTAAAGTCCTACTATACGTCAATCTAATGTGAAGATTTTTATTGTTGTTGTTGTTGTTGTTGTTGGAAGATGTTTTTTATTAGGATCCATGGATAGGAACTCCTTTGAAATTCCTTGCAAAATTGTGTCTGGACATTATAGGAATATTTTTCTCAAAGAGGACCTTTAGCTTTCATTAGATTCTTTTTTTTATTTTAAAGATTTTATTTATTTATTTATTCATGAGAGACACAGAGAGAGACAGGCAGAGACACAGGCAGAGGAAGAAGCAGGCTCCATGCAGGGAGCCCAATGTGGGACTCAATCCCAGATCTCTAGGATCACACCCTGGCGAAAGGCAGGACTAAGACGCTGAGCTACCCAGGCTGCCCATCATTAGATTCTTAAAGGCATTTTAGTCACTAAAAATAGTACGACCCTGTGATTTCAATGTCTCCATATATTCTTGAATGAACTATGAAGTACCTGCCAAATGAACTCTTCAAACAATTAAGATCAATTTTACACCTATACCAATCTTTCAAAAATAAAGGATGGCCTTCCATTTTTTGTATAACATTCTTGGTAACATTAGTTGAATAAAAGTGACAAAGAAAGTTGATATCCCATACATCAACATCTCAGTTTCATGGCTTGATATTCCAAACATCAACATCTGAAAGTTTTATGGCTTAATAAGTAGAATCTGATAAAATTATTATTAAAATATTGTGTTTATTTGTGTGTATATCTATATCTAAGTAGCATTACACAAATTTAAAAATGAATACATAGTCATTCTTACTTTATTCTGAAATAATATTAAAATGTATGTAAAACTTGTATTATTTTTCCCATCTGTGGAGGAGAAAATTGGTTGAGGCTCAGAAACTGGTTAAGGGCCACACAGATACAAAAGAATACAACTCTGAATTGTCTATGCCTTTAAGTCCTGTTTTCTTTCATGTGTGCCATATGGGGTCTATTTCTCAGTAATATATTATAGTACTCTTACCTAAAAGAACTCATTTGATTAATCCTTTTTAGTATTTCAGTAATACAGTACTTCCTTGACTTGGACATTTATTTTATTATTATTTTTAGATTTTATTTATATGAGAAGGAGAGAGAGAGAAAACACAAGTGAGGAGGGGGTGGAGGGAGGAGCAGACGCCCCATTGAGTAGAGAGCCCGTTGATTGGGGCTCCATCCCATACTCCAGGATCATGACCTAAGGCTAAGGCAGATGCATAACTGACTGAGCCACCCAGGCTTCTCTGACTTGGATAAAAAAAAAAAAAAAAAAAAAATCCAAATCCAAATCCAAATCAGTAAGGAATGCTGAAATTCTAAAAACCATGCCAAGATAGAAATTAGTCATGTGGAAAACCAGACTATCAATAGCATTTAAAAATTATTATTATGGCTCTAAAATAAAATGATGTCTAGGATATGAGGGAAAACTAGATATTTCCATAAATCATACTGATGATTTGAGAATTAATACAAAATGTGTTGCTGTCACCTGAAATTTTTCTTTCCCCCTCTTAATTCGATCTATCTCTTCAAAGTCCTCTCACCTTAGCTTCTACACAATTAATCTGCTCTTTCCTTCTGTGTATTACATGTTACCAGTCTGACAAAAGCTTAACTAACCCAATAAATATGAAGTACTTTGAACAGATTAAAAACATATACCATCTGTATACAGGCTCATCCTACTATGAAATTTTTTGATGGGAGTTGAAGTTGAGAGGAAAAAAAATCTCCTTGTATTGTTTTCCTCCAGAGTAAGATTCTAAACATTAAGTAACAGTAACAAGATAAGAGAGTTTATCAGAGCCTAAGAGTATTTGGTGGGATGAAAAGCAGAGGACCAGAGAGATGGTGTGGGAGGGCCAGAGTCCATAGCATCTACCTCTGCTCCCCTCCATGTACACTACTGGCCAGGCCTTCCTGCCACCATCTCTCCCCCGACATTACACAGACTGCTTCTGTCCACCCAACTTGCCTCACCATGCTTTCTGCAAGGCCTCAAATGGGGCACTTGCCTACCATCTTCACAAGTACCTGGCCAAATATAAATACCTCATGTCCCCCTAAAAGTGTAATTCCCTTTTTGTACCTATTTGGTTTTTTGTTTTTTTTAGGTTTTATTTATTTATTTATTTGAGAGAGAGAGAGAGAGAGAGAGAGATAGAGAGAGAGAACGAGAGTCCATGCACAGAGGGGGCAATAGCAGGGGGAGGGAGACAAGCAGACTCCATGCTGAGCTCAGAGCCATATGCGGGGCTTGATCCCAGGTCCCTGAGATCATGAGCTGAGCTGAAATCAAGAGTTGGGTGCTTAACTGACTGAGCCACCCAGAGACCCCTATTTCATTTCTTTTATAAGTTTATTAGGAGCTACTTTTAGAAAAGGAAAACACAAAGACTCTTTAATTTCCACTAAATTAAATTAAAAAGTTCCTGTCCATTTGTCTTAGCTTAGATGATAAGCCTGGAAGGCAGGGAGATAGTGATGTTATAGGGATACTTTGCCATGAGCCTTTGAAGGTAGTCTTGTATCTCTAGTTGAGGGTCTTGGGTTTTGGAAATTATGAATCAATCCAATACTAGGTTTAATACTCTCAACCTAAACAAGTGAACCCCACATTGGGTTTGTCTTCATCCTAACCTAAAAGAAACAAGTGATTTCATTTTCTCATATTTGTGGCCCAGCAGGGATAGCACTCAGAATAAATTGTCTTAGGCTTTAAAGTCCAAGAGGTCCTCCTGAAAGAAGCCAGTGTGGGTTGGGGGGTTAGGTATGGATATATGTGCATGCAGGCCCATATCTATATTAGCATGCATAATATGTTTGAAACATGTTTTTGAGAGAAATATTTTAATGTCTTTCACCAGCAAAAGTCATTACCTTCCTTTAAAATTCTGACATGTGTTACACATATGCACTGTGAGGGTTACAGCATGTGAATCACTTGTACAGGAAAGACTATTCTGAAAGAAAATCAAATAATGCATGTTTCCATCAGATTAAGATCTGACACTACTGTACGTATATAAATCTGAGGATCATTACTACTGCATGAGCATGAATGAATCATCACTCTGGTTAATAGCACGGTTGAGGTTTGAGATGTCTTTAAAAAATATATATGTGTATAAATAGATTAGCTCCCTCTAGAGCTCCTAGAGTTAAGATTTCAGATTAAATTGTTTCAAAGGTTTGGAAAGCATGAAAGGTGGTACTTTTTCACATTTTTGTCATGCAGATTATATTTACACTCTGTGCTTCTACTTGAGTATAGTTTTTATATAGTCTGATAAACCATGATAATTTACCACAAATCTCTCCATCACTTTACATTTGTGCCTGTACATCTCCTGGCTCATGGCACACTGCCCTGTGTGCTATCAGGCCCACTGGGTTGAAAATGTACATTGGGCCAAGATGACTAATCACCCGACACTGGGTTTGGCAGAGTCTTTCTTGTTAATGCTTTCCTGAAGATTCTTTTGTACATGTCAATCCCGATAGTATGCTATTCACAGAACAAATATCACTTTTGCCACAATATTAAAACTTGGTTCTGTCACCCAAGACTCTTGAAGCTCCTCTAGTGATTACTATGAAATACATACACTTCAGTAGATGAAATATGAGGACTAAACTGCCCAGTAGGAAATCCAGACAAGTATGACATTCAGCTCTCACATGCTACTCACAGTTCACATTTCTAATTTGCATTCACTTCTCTCTCTCTCTCTCTCTCTCTCTCTCTCTCTCTCTCTCTCTCGTTCCGCCCCCCCCCCCTTGGAAGGGGGTGGTGAAGTAGAAGCTTTCGAGTAAGCAGTCTTCATAATGCAGTGGTTAGATTCAAGGGGTTTGGAATCCGATTCTCTGGGTTCAAATCCCTTTTCTGCCACTTTGGGTAATGACACTTAGAGTGAATTACCTCAACTCTTTCTGGGTCTCAATTTCATCACAGGTAAGAGGGAGATGGTAAATACACCTAAGTCATGGGGTTACTGTGAGACGAAATGAACTGAATATAAAGTGACTAGTGGAGGACCTGGCACATAGTACACAATTATAACAGATACTGTAAAAACACGCTATGCAAACTACTCCTATTTGTAAGCTAGTGCATTCTCCTTTCTCATGTAGAAGGTAATAGAAGCCTACCTTAGAATACATTTAATGACAAATACTGTTTTTTAAAAAGACACAGGTCCATAAAGGAGAAACAGAAAGAAATGATCATTGTGTTTGCTTAAAAATCTCATAATCAGAATACTAGACCTGTAATAGCACTACGCACTTAAAAATTAAAACAGAATTGTTGAAGCCATACTGTGGCAGCTCCAGTTTCTTGCCATCAGTGAATCCTTTCAGAATTACTTGGGCCAGCAACAAAGCATGGAGCCATGGCTCAGCAGTGCCAAGCTGGCACCGAGTCCTTTTACCACTTTGTTTCCTACATAGAGGGAGTATAGCTGCCTACATTTTAAAAAGATAATCACAGAGCTATAAAGTATATCCAGGGGAAGGTACTAAAGTGTTGTAGTTAAGCTCTGGAGTGCCACGTCCTTAAATTTTAATTTTTGGTTAATCATTATAAGAATACAAAAAGGGAATAATAGTAGTACTCGCCTCATCAGATCGCCCAAGGATAACTGAGATTAAGCATGCGAGCAATCAATATTGTCAGCTACTATCACTATTACCTTGACATTCATTTTTAATTTCTGAAATCTGTTCTTCCTTTTAAATATAGTATCTATGTACCCTTCAGTGACATCAACATTTGCACAGTTTAGGTGGCGGTTATGTGTCAGACAACTACCACATCCCCTCCTCCGCCTCCACTTTAAAATTATGTAAAGTGATGTGGGCTTGCTTAAATTTTGCAAGGAGAATAATTAGGTACAAATAAGATAACTATACATTCTAGTTAGCCCAGGACATTCCTGGTTTATAACTGTGGACGTGGCATAATCATTAAGAGTGTCTTTTTCCACTGTTAAAAGTGTTCTGGTTTGGATGGTCAATTCTATGTTGCAGTATATATAAGTAGAAGAGAAGTTAAATGTTACTCTAGCAAACAGGTAAATCTGACAAAAATTTCAATGCTTAACAATTTAAGCATATGCCCCAAAGTGATATAGTTGTCACCATAAAAATAACCATGGAGGAAAACATTCAAGAAATATTTCCAGAAGTTCCTAAGTTCAAAATGTAAGGGCAAGCCTGAGCACTGTGCTGAGCCCCTCACAGATGGACACACAGCTTCACACCCTGGGTAGATAAACATGGCCAGCTGGAGCTCCACTGTAGCAACAGGATAAGACAACATTCTCTTTTCCTGTGCTTTGAAGCCCTAGCTTCAATTCTTACAACCTTTGTCTAATTTCAGGAAGGAAAAGGCTCTCCACAGGCAAGAACCCCAAGGGATAGGGTATGTAAACTGAAACTTCTTGGGTCACATGTATTTATGAAGATAAGTCTCCAGCCACCAGTTAGGGAATGGCAAGTTATGATTTAGTATTGCAGGCGGCCAGAAGAGAGCAGTAATAACTTCCTTTTCCTTTCCTGCCTGGACTATGCTGCCACGTGCAGGCTCCTTCAGCGACAAAAAAGCATATGTAAGGAAGGTTTCAAAGGAAAAGAAAAGAAACAAACAAACAAATATTAAGTTCCTGACAATCTGGAAACTGGAAAAGAAGACCAGCACTTAAAAAAATACATAATAAGAGAAAAAAAGGCAACAGTCTGAAAAACTTCATCAATCAAGAAAAAAGCAAGTTCATTATAAGGAAAAAATAAAAGTGGTCATATATTAAGAAAACAGTTTAAGGATTCATCAAAGTGACTTATTTGCTTAAGATGTTTTCTTATGTAATGCTATAAGACTGATCATAAGTAGGTGAGATATTATAAAACATAGCTATTAAAATCACATCCATAAAGTGGATGTATTATAAAAATGTAAGTAAGAACTAGACACTGCCAGTCCAAAAAAATAAGGTGGGCTTGCAAAGGAGATATTTACCTGGGGACGATACATAGTCTAAGATGGAAAAACGAGGGAAGTTATTAAAACCTTATGTATGTATTACATACCCAGAGATGTTTCTGATGCAAATAAGTAGTCAGCATGTTCACAATACTCAGTTTAAAAATCACTTATAGCTCTTATCAATTGGTAAGTACTTGAAACACTGCTGTATATAAAGAATTTGTCAATTGTTGAATGGTTTAAAAATTTGTGGCAAAAGATTTCATTAGGTTAGGCAGAGGCAAGGAATATACATCCAGCTGGGAAAGTGTTAATACACTTAAATTTTAAAGTATACCATTTATTTTTGTCTGGGAAAAAGAAAGGTAAAGAGATAAGATTTCCTGCCACAAAGATATATATAGTAGATAATCAGAGTACAGGAGATTATGTTATTTAACAAATTTTTCTTAAAAGCCTTTACATTAGGTTAGGTGTGAGGTGATGGATATGTTGACTGACTCGGGTGTGGTGAATACTACACCATGTATACAGATATCTTATCAGGTTGTATACCTTAAATATATACAAATTTCAGTCATCAATTAGACCTCCCTAGACCTGGAACAAAGAAAGTTTTGATTTGAATTTCCACATAGATGTTTGGTATTTTTGAAATTTTACTAAAGTATTCAAAGTTATAACTTTAATAATATTTTTGTAAAAAAATTTAGGTTCCAATTACCTATATTGTTTTCAATATATTTTAAGGACCATGTACTCTGTTGCTGGGAATAAACAAGGAAAGTGATATTCTCATTTATCAACTGTTTAAAGCAAAACACTATTACTACAAAGTTGAGGAAAACTTAATTCCAGACCTTTGGGAAGAGCTCACAATTTACGATGGTAAAGGCACGTGCAGATAAGTTCTTAGAGCCCTTTAATACTCTGAGTACTTATAGATAGATTATTTCATTAGAACAATTTCTTTGTAAGTAGTTGAGGGATTATGTTCCTGTTTTTTAGATGAGAAAATTTCTGTTTAGAGAAAGTGACTTGCCCATATTCACATAGTTATTAAATGGCATTGCTACATCTTTTAACTCCAAATTCCATGTCTTTATGTCCTGGCATATCTGTATATAATACCTTACATATTCATTTTTGAAGTATTTGCTACATTGGTAATGATTTGTTCATGGTCTTTCTTTCCTACTGAAATGTAGGCTCCATGAGGGCAGGATCATATTTGCCAGGTCAGCAACACATCACCATTCCCTGTACAATGACTGACATATCATACGTGCTCAGAAACTATTTGTGGAATGAATGGAGGTGCTATTTAAACAGATGGAATAGATTGGGGAAAGCAACAGCTAGTGAGCTGGAGTGACGTCTGGTTTAGTGTATTTAGAAATAGACCATATCATAGGTTGGGTTCCCGAGGAAACAGATTCTGAAATGGGAGTTAGCATGCAGGATGTTCACAAAGGAGTGCTCTGATGATCAACATCTGAGGAAGGTGGCCGGGGTTTGCGGTGGGAAACAAAGCAGGAAAGGGCAGAGAGAGAAGTCAAGGTAAGACGGAGGTCCAATGAAAATATTGCACAACTCCAGGGAAGCTCTGGACCTAGAATGATCCTTCGGAGTCATTCCAAGCTGAGCCCTGATGGCTTGGCCTTTAATCTCCCTTACTGTTCTGTCTTTGAATATGAGCCCCTACAGCAGCCAAGGCAATCCCTGAGGGGCTGACGGCTGAAAGTACTTCCAAGAGTTAGGGCAACAAATCCTTTATTGAAGGAGCAACTGGTCAGTGTATCACAATGTCCACCACAGGCCATGACTGAAATTAAGCATTAGCCCTATTGTCCATTGAGATCTAAATTGTCCTTCTAATCTGCCTTGCACTCTATTCAGTTATTTGTGAACTCAAGATTGCATTATCGTTTAACTCACTAATATCTCTGAGATCAAATATATTTCTCTTGGATTTTAGGTCTCTCATAATCTATTACCATATTATATATCTTGTCAAATTTTTCATTATCCCTCAATGAAAGATTATAAGGGAAAAACACAAAG
This sequence comes from Canis lupus dingo, assembly GCF_003254725.2. Classification (NCBI taxonomy): domain Eukaryota; kingdom Metazoa; phylum Chordata; class Mammalia; order Carnivora; family Canidae; genus Canis; species Canis lupus. The sequence continues at coordinate 15,429,883 of NC_064245.1, read as the reverse complement.
TCAGAATATGGAGACACACTATTAAAAAGCATAAAGAAATAAAAAAAATCACAAAATTCAAAAATTATCTTACAAATCCATTGGGAATGATTTGATTTCCTGGATTTCAAATGAAATATGTATGTCAGATAATGCAAGGTATCCCTGTGATTTCAAAAGTGAATGCAAAATAATCCCAAGCTTTATATAAAATATGTAATAGTCACTTAGGGTCTGTCATGATAAACTCAAACCATGTTGTTGGTAGGGGAAAAGGAAGAGTAAGCTTCAACAGAGAGGTTTCACCGTAAAAGTAGTTGGGCTGGCTTTTCAAATCTCAGCCTAAATTTATGATATAAAGAAAATAAAGACTGAATAAATTTGGGGACTGAATAAAGACATTTAAGATTTTGATTCTTTTCCAGATCTTAGTTACTCTATGTCCTGAGATGCTTTTGAGTTTTTGCTTCTAGAAATCGAGGGTAATCTTCATTTGATCATATTTCTCCAAATGCAGGGCTCAGGTTTATGCAAAAATGTTTGGCATAAATTGGAGGGGGGCTCTTACTTTTAGATTCCAGTCTAGGCATTGACCACTTGATACAGGAAAGTAAGACCACCTAAATGTTCTTAAAATAGGATGTGTTAATCAACTGTGGGTTTTTAGAATTACCAAACATTGGGAAGAGGCTGATATCCATTTTTAAGGGGAAAGTGACATCATTATGATAAGTATAAGCCACAGACTTCCTACATTGTTTGAAAATATTTGAACAAGAATCTCCAGATGGCTCTTTTACCTGGGAGCTTATGCTAAGTACTTGAAGCTTGTGTGCCTGCTTAAACATTCAAGTGAGTACTGTTGCTGGAAGAAATTTCTATTCAACTGACTACTTATGAAGGTTGTTTAAATGCACAGTCTACTGACCAACAAATATAGAATAACCCTTTAAGCTGGGATTTTAAAATATGATTCTGATTATATGTAGGAGTCATTTTTCTTATGAAAGCACATCTCAGACTTCTGAAGTGATAAAGTAGATCTGTGTGAATAATTGGTTTGAAATAGATTCAAATGAGATAGGACTTTTAGGATTGTATTTACTGCAGAAAATCATATAAACATTAAGTGGAAGAAAAGATGAGGTTGGAATGAAAGTAGCTATTTATTTCTATGTATACGGCTATATCTTCATTTCACAGATAGAGGACATAACACATATACTATATGTAGCAAAAGAGCACTTCTGAGTTCGTATGCTAGTGAACTATAAACAACAGTCGCTATACACCAAGTGTCCTCTATCAATATCCATTGTAATGGAAAATGCTGGAGTAGCACTTCAGATCACTAACAGGAAGAGGAGAACCCTGAAACCTATCATTTAGACATCTGATGACAGCTCTGATGCAAGATGGCAGTGAAAAATTTATACTGAGGAAGGGCTGATGTATGAATGAAGGAGAATTATTCTCTAGGCTATTTTTTTAAAATTCCATTTTACTTCATGTGTCTGTTCATTAGCACTTCTTTGGGGGAGATTCCACTAGTTGAGTCAGTGATTTAGGGTCTACTTATTCCAGTATCATTAAATATTGCCACAGTTTCATGAGCATGACATAATTCAAACAGCAAGAAATCTAAAATAAATATACTTAGCACAGTACGTGATGTTTAATAAGCATCAGGATTTATTATAGTAGGAAGTAGAATTTTTGTTACAGCACACCTTTTGTTAAGTAGCCAGCTTAGCCAATATGAAATCCTATAAAATGGGCAAAGATATAAAAAGGAGTCATTAGTTCACGAATTTAGAAATTCAATTATATGTCACTGTTTCATATCGGGTTAATTACTTCATTTACATTTTTGGATTTTTATAGCAGTGCATGAAAGGTGACAGACCGACAGCACTGCAGACTGAAATTCTTCCTCTATTTTCCTGAGTGTGAATAATATAAATGACAATATACAAAATAGAATTACACATATATTTCATGTCATGAGATTATAAGTGAAACGGACATGGTGTGGAGATGGAAGAACAAGAGAGGTGCTTTCAGAAAAACTTTATTGAAGAGATAAGGCAAAAGGGAACTGGTCAATCGGTAGATAGCTTCTACACTGTCCTAGGCATATAGGTATGAAAGAATGGAGGTCAAATATCAACAAAACATCAATGTGTCTGAAGGGAGGCCTGCGAATGACATTCAAGAGAAGTTAAAAGAAGAAATCTTAAGTGAAAAAGAAACAGTGACTCCTTGTAGGGAAGGTTATCATCATCAGGAGTGTAACAAGACGGGGGAAAAAAGATACTGCCACAGACAGAGCACAAAAGAAGACAATGCATAGGCATGAGGAACAAATGTTGAATTTCCATAGTTCTGATCCTAACCCCCTTTCACAAGAACCCAACCTGCCATTCCTCGCTGTGGGTGTCATGATGAAATCTACCATACTACTTTCTGTCACTAAGTTGTCAGGAAAAGCAAAGCTTCTCTACGTCTGTCTCTTCCTACACAACCACCAGCACGTACTAGGATCTATTAGTCATTTTCCTCCTCACACAGAAAAAACAATAAACTCATTGCTGAATTTTCCAGTACTAGAATTAAATGTTTCTAGATGTTAATTTGATATTGACACCACTTCTTCATGGCCCGTGGGCGTGGACTAGTTAGACCCTAATGCCTTAAAACACACAGTCCGATAGTCGTGATACATTGCAGTTATAGTTCTTAGGGTCTTTCATAGAAAAGGAAGAATTTACAAATAGCATCACAGTTTACTGAAACCAGTAAATATTAATTAATGCTCACATGGCTGTACCTATAATATTGAAAAAAGAATGGAAAGTTGTTAAGGACATTGGAAATTACCTAGTCCAGTTCCTTTGTGTACAGATGAGAAACAGATGAAATGACTTATATGTAGCCCCTAGTTCCAGTGGACATGGGATTGTCCCACCTAGAGCTCAAAATGCCTCTCCTTTATTCTCTGCCACTCTGTACTGCTTAAAAGCACATGTGCCATTAGTTCCTTGGTGATGTGTCCTAGAGCTTTGCTTCCTTGTAGTACTATAGGCTCCAAAGTGACATACTCTTATGTAAGTTTTGGGTTGACAGACCATCAAGGTAGTTTGTACACATAAACTGCTTTAATTCTATGGACTAAATGGCTGTTGTTTTGTTCTTTTTTCTGGTCAATATGGCAGGTAAAGTCAGTCTAACTGGTTTCTTCACATAGATACTGCCTTACTATGGAAATGAATGTGGAAACATTCATCTTTGTCAGAAATTATGTCAAATTATTCAAATTTATTGGTGAATTACAGCAAACATCCCAGCTGATGAACATCTCAGTCATATGTTTTTTAGAGAACACTTATGGTTCTGAAAAGATAACATTACAATGAGCTTTCCCATTCTGAAGCAAAGATGTTGGAGAGAAGATGGGGTCTGTTATTCAAGATAATAATTTGTTTTAATCATAAAAAAAATTCCAAAGATGTCCAGCACTGTAAATATTAAAATCTATCCCTTTGATAGTGTTGCTATTGTTCCTCCAGTATTTCTTGTTCCCCTCTTTCAAGACCTTTAGGAAGCCATCTCTAAGACCTTTCCGTCAGTTTCCATCTTTTCCATAGACATACTGTGGCCTTCATATTAACACTGCTTTTCTGGCTTGAGGTAATAAACGATTAGCTACAGCACAGTGGTGTGATGTTCATGTTATTCTTTGCTGTACTACACACAGCCACTGTCTCAAAAATTAATGCAAGTATATCAGGATCTGAAATTAACTTTTTATAGCCAAAAGCAACGTCCTGCTAGGAGGAGAAAAACCTATTATAAATGGGCCAGCATCTGATTGCTTGTAGATGGTAGAGTACTAGGAAAATAACATTTCAAATTATAAAATGGTGAATATAACAAAAGCTGCCCCATACTGACTAATCAGTGTTTTGTTTATGAACTGCTAAGGTCTAACTAGATGGTACCTATTTTTAGTAAGTGACAAATCTATTACTGAAAATGAGAGATCAGGCTAAATTAGCTAATGCTTTTATGATGTTACATAGGAATAATTAGAAAAAATACTTGTAAGAAAAATAACAGATAATATTTCTCTACAAACTGTGTATTAACCTTGAAAGTTTTTTCTCCCAAGAAATCTTAACAAACTAGTCACTTAATATATTTAAAAGCATATGTTGTTCAATAAACACCAAGAAATCACCTTGGAAAATTAGAAAAGAAAAAAATCAACCACGATAATGCACAAATCCATTTTTCTTTGAAAAATTTTAAATAATTTCTCATTGTAATACCCATGTGGTAGAACCCAATATAGAGTGCCACAAAGCAAAGGTATTTTACAAATTTTATTTAAAACTGCCCAAGTGTTTATGCTCAGATATTTTACTGGCATTCAAACCAAACTTCACTACACTAGCAATATTTCTGTCCCTTCTCGGCCCAGATGTAAAACGTATGCCATGAAAACTTTAAAATCTGTAAAAATACCTTATTTCTAATTACTCCTGTTAAAAATCAGTATCTTTAGCTCATAAAAACAGGGCATGAGCTAACTGCATGCTTTCTTGTATACAATATATGGCTGGTTACAATTATAGAGGAGAAGAATATGAAATTTTACCAGTTTTCTCATGGATCTGATTAATTAGGAGAACTGAGGAAAATAGTTTTATTTATTCGATATGCCACTGATCGCTTTCCACCATTGGATAGGGGGACAGGAGGAGTGAGGGGGGAGAGAGTTTTATTTTAAAAATAGAACAAAGTCATTTATGTCCTTAGAGGTACACGTAGTGAGAAACATGAGTATTTAGGTTTAGAATAGACATTAAGATCCTAAAAAATGAATAGAACTTTATATTACTAAGATCAAATGATAATTGCTAACTGAAAAAGTTTAGTTAATTGTTTTGTCAGTTGATTATCAACTAGTAGCCATGGTTCTACTCTATAAATATAGTTATGAATAGTAGCAAATCCACTTCACTCATTTTTAAGTATCAGCTAAAATACAAGATTAAATACGGTCTTTAAAATACTTTAGAAGAATTGCAGGTCACTTTTGAACTAAGTACGTGCTTAAAAATTACAAATAGGATCAGGGAAATTATATAAGCAAAAAGGTACAAATTATTGCTATTTGTGCTCTTCATTCTTATGCTTTGCTTATCTTTCTCTTGACCTTTATCCAAATGAATCACACTAACTCTTGAATGCTTTCTCTCACTTGATTTCTAAAGCTGTTCATCACACTTGCTGGCTAGAAGCACAGCTGGCAAGGGATCTAAACCTCATCACTGGGCAAACTTGCCCTTCTGGTTTTGCCAAGAATGACATTTCCAATGGGGGAAAAAAGTTACTGTATGGGGCACTGGATACTGTATTTGTTTGTGAGAACCAATAGCTCCACCCCCTTTGTTAGCACTACATATAGGCATTAGAAATAAAACCAAAATAACAAAGAATTAAATAGCCTGCAGTTCTCTAAATTCAATTGTTAATTAAAGTAGGAGCACAGAAATCAGCTGAGTATTTTTACTCATTTCCTGAAGAAAGATGCAACTGAGGATAAGCAGTGCCCCCTAGTGTCAATAACCACAGACAATAAAAAGCTAAAGGAAACTTGCTAATGTCGACTGAACTAAAATTATTAAAAATACATGCCGTAATAAATTATAAATCCATCATTATTCAAATTTAAAATTTTGCATGTATATAAAGTTATACCACATAATCATTTATTTAATACTGATTTGCTCAGGAATGCATACTCACATGAACACACACATACACACACACAACACTGTACACAGAATGACATGGCCAAGATGTCTTTAATGTTCCAGGCAGCTCAGAAAAAATATTCCACCCAGCACAGCAGGCCATGCATGAAGCGGGTGTCAGCAAGCCCAGCAGAATCAGTCACTGTGAAGACATCTAATAGGAACTGCTGAATACACAATACAGGCAGCATGGCCTGAATGGCTAAAGTGGAATGGCCAGAATGGAGTCCGAAAACCCATCCGAAATTGTAATTAAACGTGTAATGAGTGTTTCAACATTTTTTCTCTTTTTTGCTGGTAATAGAAAGTTAGCATATTTAGCCTATCTTAGGGACTGATTTTAAAGACGGTCTAACTTTTATCCTGCATATTCTGAACACTGGGTCCTAAAATTTTAAATATAAATAGATAAAATATACATTTGTCTTTAGAAGAAAATGCAACACACAATATTAAAATATTAAAAAATATTACATATATTGTATGGACTTGAAGCTGAGTAATAATTTTTCTGAATATAATCTATGAGAAAACAAAAGTTATTTTTAGAGATCAATGAGACATCTACAGAGAGAGTGATATAGATGACAAAAAAGGTAAACTTATCTTCTGATTCTATAAAATACTGTTTAGGTCACTAATTTATTAATAGCAATTTTTGGTGTAGAACCCATAAATGAAAGCCAACAAACAAAAAGAAAGCACCCATACAAATAAAAATGATAAATAAAAAGGCCAGAAAAAAGCCAGAGGACTAGGTATATATGACAAAGAAATTACTAATGAAAAACAAATTAATAAAAAACAATTGCTTGATTTTATTTGCTTAAAAGTACAAAGCAAAAAAGAAAAAGCGTTTAAGGCTATTTAAAACATGCGTCTATATAGAAAGCCATTAGTCAACTACTTTCCCACATAAACCAGTAATGCATATACTACCAGTTTGTAGTTTTAAAAGCCAGGAACATAATTAAGCTTTTATGAAAAATTTCTAGTATGTGTTTAAATTGTTACATCTTTAAAATGAGGAAGGTGCAAACGCAGTAGTTTAGTATGCATAAACACAATGTCCAAACAATAGTTAAAAGTCAATAGGTATTAGGGCCTTTACTCTTACTTTTGGTTAATGCAGAAGCTTGACACTTCAACTATTTAAATTTAGAAAAAAAATTGTAAAATGCCTAAAATTAAGTTTTTTCAGAAGTTTAACTTCGGTAGGGCTGTTAAAATCTCGGGTTAAAATGAAAGAACAACAATCTTTTTTTTGTCACAGTAGTTAAGTAATGTTAAGGATTTTAAAGCAGATGGACATATTTATGTTCAATTTAATTCTATGAATACCCATTTTGTTACATCAAAAATTATGAGTTCTCATTAAAATTTCCATAAGAAATGGAATTTTATCCTAACTCAGCAAAAATAGGTACCTGCTTAGGTAGGCGATAGTGAAAAACCGAAGTTGTATAATCGTGAGAGCTCTGATTTTTTTACTTTGCAGACTAGTTGTACAGAATGCTATTGTAATTAGCACTAAACATCAAGTACTTTCCTATTAAGTCTTCAATAGGCAAAACATTTATTTATAGGAAATAGTTGTGTTCTTTTATCTCTTTTTACAAATTTTTGTTTTCATGGATATTTGCAGTTTCATCTTTAATTTCACTTTAAAATATTTGGTGATTATGTTATTACTGTAGGCACAAAGTGATAGGAGATTTCCAGCCCCACCCTACAACTGACCTACATCATTTTTCAAAAGACCCAATAAAAAGAGAAGGATAAGTTCTAAAAGCTAAGAGATAATGGTACACTATCAAGAAAAGCTTCCATTTTCAGAGGTAAAAAAAATTAAGATTTTTTTTTTTTAAGACTTAACCCAGAGCATTTTTATCAGTGTAGATTTGGTGGATGTATGAATAAATGTCCAGGTTTTCCGTGTTGTAGAAAAAGGGTAAGGTAAATAGGTTCACGCCTGTTGCATGAAAAAGATGCTGGGTTAGGAGTATGAAGACTGTGAAGCTAGGTTTACACACAGCTGGACAGAAATGGTGAGCAGGAGCTATTATTATTCCTTCAAGGTTAAAAGAAATGGAAAAGGTTTGTAATCCATGTATTCTGTTATCAGCATTAACAAATGTAATCATTATCATGATTACATTTGATTCCTCTCTAGAACAACTCAGTTAAAAGAGTTTGAAAGTATATGTACACAGACACTAGCAAAAAAGATAAATTTTCACAATGTGAGCTTTTAGCTTTAACTTCCTAAAGCCTACATTAAGGATGTTCAAATACAGATTTTCTTTTGCATATGTGTTCTAAACAACTACAAACAAGAAGATTCTTATAAAGTGGTTAGAAGTAAAAAAAGAGTATAAGCAATAAATAATTTCAAAGGAAGGTATTTCTTTAACATATGAGTATTCATTCAAGTATCTAACATGTAACTATCTCTTCATGCATATGATAGTACAAAGATTAAGTGCTTCCAAATACTTAAACAATCATAAATATGTATCAAATAATTGACCATAGTAATTTTTTAATCAACAATTCTGATTACACCGAAAACATTTTCTTCAGGATGAGAAAGCAAAACTGTTCTATACTTTCAGGAATGATTCAATATTATTAAAAGTTGGAAAGAACAAATACAGCATAAAGCTAATATTAGTCTTTGACATTATTTCTTTAGCCAGAGATATTTTAAATAATTACAGTTGGTTGTATTTACCAACAGTAGTCAGTACTTGCTTATTAATCAATAATCATTGTTTTTTTAAATACTATCTTGGGACAGGAGTGAAGAAAAGTCAGAGAAAGATAGTAAACTATTATTCTATCCAGAAATTATATAACCTTTTATTTATTTGCTTTATTTTCAGAGAAGTAACGCTTTTACATAAAACAAAGTATACCTTAATGATTTTCTATTTAATTATATCTTGAAAAATTTAGAATTACATGTACTATCATGACTTAAAAATCATCATTACAATCAATACTTAAGTTTTTAATCAAACAGTGTTATATATAATAATATAGACAGTGACAGGAAATTTACAAGCATATCCTTAAAGATGAGAGATCAAATTTTATTTCATTAAACAAACAAAAAACTCCACTTTTTGAGATTTTATGAAGAGATATACTTTTAATAAATAGTTAATGATTAATAATTTTTACTACAAAGTTACCGTGATATTATTAGAAATTCTCAGACTTACAATATGCTACACTAGAAATATGGTAACTTCTAGAAATCATCAATAAAATATATGAAGCTTTGTCAACGGGAAATAATAAGAGGGCTGAAATCAGTGTATCCTTCCTTTTAGGATTTAAAAATAATTATTTCTGTATTTGAAAACCCATTAAGCTTGAAAGCTTTTTAGCAATTTGTTGCTTCTTCATTAGATATGGGAAAAAGTAATGGATTTCAGTGGACAACTTTTTACCAGCTATTTCACCATCTTTATGTTTCCCAGCACTTGACAACAAAGCCTACCCCCCACCCCCACCAAGTTTCCTCAGAAATGTTTTAAAAAGAGACTGAGCACAGTGAACATATTTCACATTCAGACCTTGATGTCCCTGCACGGGAAAGTCTGGAAGACTCTTCTAAGTCTGAGGTCCTGAGTAGTACCTGAGCAGTGATAAAAAGAGTGGGCATGATACAACATCTTGATAGAACTGCACACAGGCCAAGTTCTTTTTTTCCTCCCACCAAATACTGAATTATATTTTTCTAGTGTGGGTTCATTCAAGCAGCTGATTATGTGGTGTAAATTTGGAGGAGAAATACAGCAATTGTGACTGAATTATATGGCAGAAAATCTGGCCAGCTGAAGTATATATTTATACCTATTCATAGTTGCACATGGTCACTTGTATTTGGGGTTGTCATTCAGTCATATAAGGGGTTTTCAATGCATCTCCTGTAGCACCATACACTTGTTGGTTGTATGCAGTCAATGGTTCTTCCACACAGCTAAGCAAAAGCACTTTCCGGCATCTGAATTAGCTTGTTTGATCATGGGTTGCTGTGAAATATAGACTCCTCTGACTTCTGAGGTAAAAGAGCTCTGTTCCACTCATGAGATTATTTTACATCTAGCAGGAGCTTAAGATATATACTTACTCATTCAGATATGCAAATTTAACCACCAGAGACAAGTAAATTATGCAAGATGATGTACGTTTCATTTTAACTGGAAAAAAATGTGCAAACACTATACAATTCCATTTCAGAGAGCTATACTTGCACAAAGTTGAGATGCACTGAACAAAAGTTGCAAGGTAATATCCATGTTTCCAAAGATTGGATTCAGTTTTGAAGAGCTGTTTTTAAGTGTCTGATGAGGTTTTTCATTTCAATACTTTTATATCCCTTTTTCATTGGTGTTTTCACAAGTTATTTTCCCAAGCTCCAAACTTATATTTAAACTTTATAAAAAAATTACATCACTATTCTATGAATACTATTTTCATATTTATGTGAATATATATACACAAATGATTAACAACACATTTTAAGCTTCAATCACCCACAAAACTAATTTTTCCAATGTAAGGACCTGTTTTCTAATACATGTTATTTAAATTAACAATAATTGTTTGCTGACATTTCCACTTGCTGAAAAAATTTCATATAACTCATGTATATACCTCATTAACATGGCAGCTTTTAGAGACACCTTTAAAACAGCAAATGACATTATCTAACAACTTGACATGGTTATTGCCCTTGTATAGTAAACACTGAATTCACTCCGTGTTTAATTTTAAAGCATGAATTCTAGGACTTCTGATGCAAATGAATGTGATCCCTAATATTTTCCTATCAAATTTCACAAAACACAATGATTAAAGTAAAAGGTTTCTGTGGCTTAGGATATACCGAGTGATGCCACAGGGACACCACCGAGTAAAATAAATGACTCAATGTTTTTCTGTTACATTTATTTTCTATACTTCAACAATATTCGGAAATAGTGACCTGTTTAATGAAGATAAAACAGCATATATGAAAATGTCCTGATTTGTAGTAAGTGTTACTAAATATGCTTTCTGAAACCATTAAGGAATTGTCGTAGCAGAGTTTAATTACCAACAGCACAATAATCAAATTCAGTCATGACACATTTCTAAATTTTTGCCAAAAGTAAACCTTCTCATAAATTCACATAGGCTTTGATGAAACAGCAAGCTGGTCGGGAGGAAGATACTGCCCTGCATCTTGACAGAAGTCTACATTCGTCTCACCAGTTCCTCACTAAAGATGTAGTAAATAGGTTGGGGGTAATGGGCATTTTCTTGATAATTAGCTGTGTAGGCAAATATGTTCTTTGGCAGACAATATAAATGTTGATTTAAGGACCAGCCAAGAAAGAGGGCTAAACTGCAAAACATTCACTGCTCAATTTCTCATAGGTTTGGTTGAAGACTTTGATTCTTAAACTCAAGTTTCCATTATCGTCAAATAAAACGCTACGACAAAAGTTATGGTATAGTGAAAAAAAGTTTACATAGTTAACACTGATATGCAGCTGCTTAATAATCTCCATATTTTACATATATTCACATTAATATTACTAACTAATAATGATGAATAGTAACAGGCAAGTCATTTTGGACCACTGCTTCATTGTGAAACTAATAAAACTCATTTTCTTAAACACACAAAGCAATGCACATCTCACTGAAACTAAGGAATCTATAAAGCTAGTAAAGATAAGTCGTAATCTATCGCAACACCAGTAAATTTTAGTTTATACCTAGGTTTAAGAGATCATCTTTAAAGAAAATGGTTTTAAGCTGGAAGCGAGATATACTGTTTTAAAAACAAAAATAGCACAAGATAAATGGCATATACTCTGGCAATTTTCTTTAACGTAGCTTTTTCAAACATAATCTAGTCTACAGTGCACTCAAACTGCAGAAACATCCAAATTAGTTAAGAAAAAAAAGATACTTATCCTTGCAAAAAGGGCCTATACTCAAAGGAACATCTGAATAAAATTGAGACATCTGCAGTAAAGTTTTACCTTCTCCCTAGAATGTTTGAGATGAACTCAGTGTAACACTGTCTTCTAAGAAAAGACAAAGTGATCAATGCAAGAACACATCAGGCTGCCTTGGACAGGCCAATCAATGCAAGAAAGAACCTTGCCCAGGGCCTTATGCAAATAGAAGCACGTCCTGCAACCTAGGGAGGGAACATGCGCAATAGATCAATTGGATCTAAAAAACCTTACAGCTATATCAGCTTCAGACAGTAAATATATACTGATGAATATTTTACATTTCCCGCAAATTCTTAAAATGGGTTATTTTTAATAGCTGGTTAAAAACTCTTTCTGGGATCTAGAATGCAGCAAAGAGGAAGAAAACATCATGGGAGAAACAGCATTATTTTTGAGAGTGTGCAAATAAAATTCTAATTTCTTAACATTTCTTGGCATAGCTGAATTTTGCTTAAGTTTCAGAAGGTTAGATTTTTAGTATGTATTCATGAACAGGAAATGAAAACCTTAAAAAAAAAGCAGACACTGTCTCAGGTAGTTCTTAAACATGGAATAAATGAAAATGTTGTAGGAAAAAGAATTCAAGATATAAAATTATAGTCATCATTCTCAGTCTCCAAGGATTATTCTCTATAGGGGTTAACCTATTGCTATAGGAGCAGCTTTTCTTTTAAAGTTAAAATCTGTATCTCCAAAAACCACTCTAAAATCTGATTAGAATGAATAATAAGCTCAAGAGCTACTCAGTACACAAAGTTAGTACATAAAGCTCTATCCCTGTTAAACGGTGTTGAAGGCAAGTCAGATGCTGTATAAGGCTACATCAAAAATGTTCAATTATCAGGTGTTCAAGGAAGTACTTGAGTGCAAAATTATTTCCCAAATATTTTCATTTTTCATTTGTTTTTAAACCTACTGTTTCTCCTTAGGAATTTCACATTTAAAAAAAAACCCTTTATAACTTAAGGGAAGTCAAAATCATATAGGGTCAGGAACTATAATAAAGATACTACCAAAAGAATAAAAACCTGTAAATATCTGCTAGTGTATCTACTTTGGAATTTTAAATTTGAAAACAGTTGCAGATGCGTTTTTTAAAAGGCGTGTAGCAAATATTTCCAATATTAAAAATATTTTTTTCCTTTAGTTACTGATATATGAACTTTCCTTAGCAAAACCCTATATAAAATATGAACATGAAACATCTAACATAAAGTTCACTATGAAAAGCTGTTTATTTAGCTGTTGAAAGGACAGATATCTTAAAACACTCATTAATTTAAAAATGAAGAGAAATATGAGACTATGCAGGACAAACATAGCTTACTTTTTAGTTTTCACATTTCTAGTGCTTTCTACATTGGTAAGATTTTAAGTTTCAATTTAGTCTAATAAGATTTTTTTCCTAAGGCATAAGTAAATATGTCATTCATTTGTTTGATCCTCTTTACTTAGACTTAAAGCTTTATAAAAACTTTACTATTTACATGGAGTAAGCATGGAGATATAAAATCAAAGCACTATAATACCCTTTTAGAGCTTTTCAAGTATTAGATATCAGATGAAGTGCTTACAATAAATCAGAAAGGCATGAAGTAGCAGGTTAATTATAGGGACTCAAATGTTTCCTTTTTCCAATTTTAATTTTGAATATAAGAATTTTGAGTAGTCTGGTATTCATAGTGAAACGTAAACTCCAATTTACAGTTAAATTCAAAGGATGAAGCAAGTATGGTTTCACTTTTTGTTACAATATTTAAATTGCTATATTTTTCTCCAATATGTAGGAAAAAAGAAAAACAATTTTGGAGTACTATCATCTAATATTTGACAGTGTTGACATTGTGATCGGCAATGAATAATTAAATTCTAACCTTCCTGACCTAAATCTGCACAATATGTGATTTTTTTGCTTTTAAAAGCATATTCTCAATTTAAAAAGTATGTTAGGTATGATACTCAGTTTACTAAAGAATTTTGTACTTTACAAATACAAATGTAGAATTTCTTTGAATAGAGAGTTCCTTAAAATATCCTATTTTAAAGATTTATTTATTTATTTTAGAAAAAGAGAGAGTACACATGCATGTGCCTGATGGTACAAGTGCAATGGGGTAAGTGGCAGAGGGAGAGGAAAAGAGAAACTTAAGTAGATTCTGTGCTGAACACAGGAATCGATTTCACGACCCTGAGATCCCGACCTTAGGGTTCAACACTTAACTGACTGTGCCACCCAGGCACCCCCAAAATTCCTATTTTAATATAAATTTATTTCATGTGGGTTTTTAAAAAACCCATCAGAGGGGGAGACTGCTTCATGGGTAAATTCATTAATTCTCACATTGGATTTTGATTTCAAATTGGATTTCAATTCTGGCTCTGACCCTTGTTGTGCAACCTTGGGCAAGTTCCTCAACGTTCCCAGTCTTTCATCTGTACAACAAGGCCAATCTATCTACCTGAAAGAGTTAAACGTTTAAGTTGTAAAAATACCTTGTTAAAACAATGTTTAATGACCAAATCTAGTAGTATCCTAAATTAATGCTCCCTTCTGAGGGGCAGTATGTGTAATAGTTATGAGCATGGACTTTGGAGCCAGAAAGCTCAGGTTTAAATTCTGGCTCCATCACTTACTAGTGATGTGTGATCTTAGTACTTAACATTTTGGTGCCTCAGTGTCCTCATCTGTAACTGAGAATAATATTAATACCTACAGCATAGTGTTATTATAAGGATTGCATGAATTACTATATATGAAGCACTTCAAACAATGCCTAGTACTTGGTAGTTGCTATGTTATATAGCTATTATTTCCAGATGTAACTTACAGATTTAGGTGAGGCAAAGGAGCAAACATCGATGGCAGAGATTGTTCCAGTGAGACTTGAAAGGTCAAGTCTATTTAGTTAGTATTAGAAGACAGCTGTCTATTTCCAGCATGGAATGAGCTGCAAAGAAGAGCCAACCAGGGGCTTGGCCAAGGAAATTCATCTGCTTTCCAGATCTTCATAAACTGTTTTCAATTTTTCAGCTTAAACTGTATTTCCAGAGCACCACATCAAAACATATTCAAAATTTAAATATAAATGATTTAGGGATTGCCTGTTATTTTAAATTTTCCACACCTTCTTTCCCCTTCATTAGTTTGGGTAATTAAGAATTGATTAAAATTGAAAGTCTGCTTGGAAGGCACAGAAAGGAATAAGCAGTAAACAGGATAGAGAATAAAAACTAAATCATCATGAACTTCACCAGAGAAATGTGGACCTGAATCCTGACAAATAAGAAAAACCAGAGGTTGTTTCAGGGATAAGAGTCACCATAGTCAGAATATTATGCCATTTATTTTGCATAGCTACTTGATGAGAGGAGAAACAAACCAAAACCCAAGGTAACAAAATAGGAGGTCTGTCTTCAAAGGAAGAAAAGATATATTTAAATGGTTCTCATCTGTAAAATGGAAATGATAATAGTACGTAGCTCATAAGGATTTGTGAGGATTAAGTGAAATAAAATATATTTATATAAAGTATATGGTAAGGATAGTGCCTGGTGCACACTAAGTATTGTTAAAGTATTATGATGAACATGAAGATGCTGTTGCTGCCTTCTGATTTGTCAGACATTCATAAATGCTAGTTCTATTTCCATTTCCATTTCCAAGACACTGCTATGAATTGCTTAGAACTGTTCTTGACCCAATCATGTCTTAGGCTCCCATGCATGGTTGACAGATTATATGATTCTATTATATAATAGCAATGACAGGGCTCTATGAGAGTGAGAGAGGGCTCTAATACAGCAATCAGGTATGAAGGTATCTGTTTTACTTGAAAATCTCTTGTAAGATCTTGGAGTAAATGCAGGTGTCATCAGATGTTAAGGTTTATAATATGCTAAAGATAGATAATATATTACTACACATTTAATATCTGGACATAATATAAACATAAATATGTCTAATATTTAGATAGATATCCTAAAAATGCAAAACTGAAAATTTAAGGATCAGCCTGTAATAGTGGTAAAAACTATTACATATTAATGACATTGGAATTAGGAATTTTTTCTGAGGTAAACTGAGCAGTAATACAACAAAGGCAATGTATAGGGGCTAGTGATCTCGTATCATTTTACAATTGTTCATGGAGCACCACTTTATTGAGAAAGTCAATAAAGTCTTTGTTGTTAGCAGACAGGCTACTAGAATTTTTTTAGAAAATCAACATTTATAATTATAGAGCATCCCTTGATGTAACTGGAAAGAAGATAGGGAATTTCTACTACAGAAGAAAGTCGAGGTGCTTTATCTTTCTGACCAGTGCCTCTCCTTTAGAAAGATAAATGTCAAGTTTTCTTTTAATCCTGATGTCTGATTAATGTAGTAAAGAAATTTGGAATAAGATGTTAGAAGTTAGATGTCAAGATTTATGGATATTAGACATCAATTAGGTATATTAGAAATTACAACACTTTTTAATCATTTGACTCTATTATAAAATTGTCACCAAAACATTAAATAGCAAATTTTATTGTATTCCTATGCTGTTTAATAAACTTCTTTATGAGAAAAATTCAAATAAGGTATGGAAAACTAAGAAGAAATCTGAATACACTAATACATATTTAAACAGGCAAATTTTTTTCCCTAGAGGATATGAGATTTAACTTGTTCAATTTAATCAGAGAAGACATAACTAGTTTAGGGGTTAGGGTTAGGTTTGGCTACTTCCCTTGAGTAGAGATTTCATTATCTTCTTAGGTGTTTTTCTTTTCTTTTCTTTTCTTTTCTTTTCTTTTCTTTTCTTTTCTTTTCTTTTCTTTTTTTTTTTTTAAGATTTTATTTATTTACTCATGAGACACACACACACACACACACACACACACACACACACAGAGAGAGAGAGAGAGAGGCAGAGACACAGGCAGAGGGAGAAGCAGGCTCCATGCAGGGAGCCCGATGTGGGACTTGATCCTGGGTCTCCAGGATCAGGCCCTGGGCTGAAGGCGGCGCTAAACCGCTGAGCCACCCAGGCTGCCCTTAGGTGTTTTTCTTTATTCACTGACCAATTTCCATTAATGGCCCTTCCAAGTGTCCAAAATTTTGGGGCCACAGACTATACTGCCCACACGTTCAAGCATACGGATTCTAAATGTCTCTGTTTTACATCTTAAATAATCAACTTTGTTCTCTCATCCATCCCACTTTGCTCTATCTTGTGGCTCAATATGAATGCCCAGACCTTATTCTTTATCTGACTCAACAAAGCACCATCTGAGATCTACTTTTGATAATTTAATCTCTATATAAATACAAGATCAAAAACTATTTATTGAGTACATACTTATTATAGGCCCAGCCAGGTTAGCAGCATAATAGAAACCAGAGAAAATAATGAATTTGTTATTTATTCTTTGCCAATTAAGAAAAGGACCAAGATGACTTTAAGCAAAATATATTTATGAATTAAGACACTCAATAAAAGATCAAGGATGAGAATAATTAATGAAATGAAAAACTAACCATAGCTCTGGGTTTACAGGAGACCAGAGTAAAAATGCATTACAGTTTTTATTTTCTGGTGAAAAAGCATATCAATTTATTAATAGAAATAATTCTCCCCAATATTTAACTAAGATAAATTTACTTTGTGGATCTTTATTTTGGGGAAGTTAACGTCTTGGGCTAAACCCTACTTCACAAGTATCTTACTGTATAATACCCTGATTTGTTTAAATGTGCTTCCTATTTAGATTATCACCTTCTTGAAGCCAGGGATGATGTGCTTTAATCTGTTTTCCCAGTACTTCCCTCAGAGTGGGATGTTCAAATGAAAAAATGAATTAGTAACTTTAATAGTTTTCTGAACCATTTTTGTTTAGAGGGCAAAATATTCAATCCCAAGAAATAATTTCTATAAAGTCAAACGTATAAGATCCAGGTGGCTTTACTGTGACCTAAATTTATTCACTGAAAAGGTGCTGAAAACCAATAGCAAAAAATAGGAGGAGAGAGATAACTGATATATGTATAGGGGTTAAAAGTCTCCAACTCTCAGTTAAGAACATACCAGCTTAAAAGAATATCACTTTGTTTCTCTGGGTACAAAAGGTTTCACACCCATAGTGTGATCATTTCAGAGCCACGAGAACAGGAAAATGATGGCTCTTCCGATCTCATCTCCTTTATTGCCATAGAAACCTGATAACCAGTTCACCAAGGATAAGCCCTGGGTATCTAAATAACCTTGGAATGTAGTATTCTACTGTATCCCATTCTGATCTAAGCCACATAAATTGGACTTCTGCCTTGATTCATCATTTCATAATCCTTTTGATGTTTTGCCTACTCCTATATAACCTCTTTCTTTCTCAGGAAAAGATTCCATTTCTAAACCTTTAGCCAGGGCTTGAAGCCTTAAACCTTGCTTTGTTTAACCTTTTCCCAGTACTGGATCCTGTTCTTTTCCCCCGCCTTTTCCTTCCCTATAATACAGTGATGTAGGGTATGGTTGGGGAGAAGAGGTACTCTTAGAACCAGTGAGTACATTCTTTTACTCACTCATCACCCAATGTCTTAATTTTCTATTCCCTGCAACCAGATTATACCTCTTTATTTAAGCCTGAGTTCACCATGCTCTATTGAGGCTCACCTAGGGATGTTTCACCTGCTACTTGCCCCAAAGCCAATCTCTCCAGCTAAATTAGCTCCTCCTGAACCCATTCTGAACTCTAGTTATGAGGCCTTTCCCTGAATCTGACTTCTATCTTTATTCTTCTCTCAAGCTGTATTCTAACACGGATCTGGTATGCTTTGAGTCTGAGTCTACCTGGCTCCCCTGAGTTAATCAGAGTAAATAATTTAATAAGGATTGAAATCTAACTTCTAAGACAGAAGTTAAATGGTTTTGATTGCAAGATTTTTGTCCTCTAAGAGCTCTTTTCAGTTTGTGGTGTTAAATCAGAGGTGTCACCGTGGTTGGGAATCTTATTTGGGGGCGTGCTTACATTGAGTGATTATCATAATGTTATAAGTACAGTAAAAACAGCCCCTTTATTAACTGAAATGTGTTTTTCTACAATCTCCTTTACAATAGTCAACCATGCTCTCTCATTCCTGCAATAAAATACAAAATCTCTCCTTAAGATATTTTACAAAACCAATGGAAAAGAAATATTTCTTGTAGAAAGATTTATATCTAACAAATTAATATATCAATTTATCTGGGTCCTCCCTAACACGCTACTGTCCTAATTTACCAGTGGTTTCCTGGCAGTCTGTAGAATTACCAGATACAGCATCCAGTCTTGCAGCTGCACAAAGGCAGTAAGACCTGGATGCTGCCCATTTTTGTGAATTCTGAAAAAGCCTCCTCAAAAGGTTAATTCTACTGGAGTAATATGGATCATTTATTCTACAATAAACATTCTTATTAAAGATCAGTAAAGTTTTTTCCCATGTCAGCCTTTTGAGCAACCTGATCCCTGATCTTGGTGTGAATGAGGGATATAAACATTAAGAAGCACACAAGGTCCTTAGTGGAAATGAACTACCAAGAATGGAAATAATCACAAGTTACATCATACTTAATGGTGAAACAACGAATGCTTTCCCCTTAAGACCAAGAACCAAAAGATGTCAACTGTAGCTACTTCTATTCATTATTGTACTGGGCAAATTAATTAGGAAAAAAAAAAAAAAGGAGAGAGAAGAAAAGCAAAGCATCTTGATCAGAAAAGAAGTACAAATATTTTTAGTCAATATTACATGATCTTGAACATAGAAAAGCCTAAGAAATTCACACACACACACACACACACACACACACAAACCAGAACAAATAAATGAGTACAGCAAGGTTATAGAATATAAGACCAACACATGAACACTGTATTTTTACACTAACAGCGAACAATCTGAAAATGAAATTATGAAATAATTCACTTACAATAGCATCAAAAAGAATAAAATATTGAGGAATAAATTTAACAAAAGAAGTCTAAGACTTATATACTGAAAACAATAAAACATTTCTGAAAAAAAGATCTAAATAAATGGAAAGAAAGTCTATGTTCATGGAATGGAAGACGTTATGAAGATGGCCATACTCTGCAAATTGATCTACACATTTAATCCCAAAGTCCAGTTCCCTTTCTTGCAGAAATGGACAAATTCATCCTAAAATTCATACGCAAATGCAAGAGATCTAGAATAGCCAAAATAATCTTCAACAAAGACAAATCAAAGAGGAAAGAGTAGTCTTTTCAGCAAATGGTGCTGAAACAACTGGATATTTGCATTTAAAAGAATTATGTTGACTCACACTTCACACAATGTATAAAAATTAACTCAAGGGACAAAAAAACCTGAATGAATTCAACTTCATCAAAATAAACTTCTGTACTTCAAAGACATCATCAAGAAAGTGAAAAGATATCGAACTCTTACAACCCAACAATACAATGACAACATAAAAAAATGGACAAAAATTTTAAAAGACATTTCGCAAAAGAAAATACACAAATGGCCAATAAACACATGAAAAGATGTTCAAAATCATGAGTCATTAGAGAAATGCAAATAAAAACCATAATGAGATACCAGTTCGCCCCCACTAGAATAGCAAAAATAAAAAAGACAAACAGTAACAAGTGTTCATGACGTTGTAGAGAAACTGGAACTCTCATACATTGCTGGTAGGATTGTAAACATGGGGACTGATGGCTAATGGATATTGAATTCCTTCCATGATGATGAAAATGTTCTAAAATTAGACAGTGGTGATGGTTGTACTAAAAACCACTGAATTGGGCACTTTAAAAGATGAATTTTATGGTATGTGAATTATACCTCAAGAAAGCTTAATAAGTCTTATTTATATGTCAATAAATATATTAATTAATCTAAAATATTTTAAGGTAAAAAATGGAAATAAGCATAGGTAAGCTAATTATTAAATAAAAGATAATATTAAACTCATAATTGAGGATAAAATGGAAAATTTCCAAGACTTATTGTATACACTGCTACATAATATTATGAGGATACAGTTATAACTTAATTTAGTAATTTTCTTCTTTGACTGAGGAGACCATATTTTGAAAAGTCACAGAGAAATAATCTTTTCAGTGAGCCTAAGGGATGAGGACAACAATAGGGAGAAGACTGTAGGACACTAACACCAGGAACAAAAAGGGTAATACTGTCAGATGTGAAAGAACTAATTAGGCAGATTTTCCAAATCAGTCAATATTCCAATACAAAGAAGGATTAAGTTAAGTTAGTAAAAGAGTTATTGCTAATGCTCGAATTCTCTTTATAGATCAATTAACTTTGGAAATAATTTAAGCCTATTCTTGTTATTGCAATATATATTGTTTCCAAACTTGGGTAAGGGTGATGGAACAAGAACAGTTAGTTAACTTGGGCAAGGTAAGATTCAGTGATAAAAGACAAAAACAAAACTAGTAAAACAAAACTGAAGTTTTTATTTGTGAAACATACAAATATTACAGAAAAATGGAGCGTTAAGTAAAAATATTTTGTGAAAAATCTAGTAAGGAGGGAAATTCTTTCACTTGGAGTTGTGTGGGGGGGATGGCATTGGCAAAAATGAGAAAGAACACATCCTTGGGGGGCATTTGGACTCATATTTAACTACAACTGATTTAATTCCTCAAAATCAGACATTTTCTAATTTAATCTCTGAACTCTATTGTAAGGTGGATACTTTTAGAGGAGGACACACAAAAAGGATTTGATTCAAGTTATCATAACTTTTAGGTATCAGAACTAGGATTCAAACACAGGTCACCTGAGTTTGTGTTCTTCTACTATACTGGGCTTGGAGGCCAGGGGTGGAGATGTAGCAAGATGAGGCAATGGAAATAAGGAAATTAGACTAGAAGTGAAAGATTCTACTGGGAAAAAGAGAGTTGAAAAGAAATAATCAGATTATACAGAGGATCTTAAAATTACAGACAGGAGACATAATGCAGTAGACAACTGGAGCCAATGTGATTCTAGAATGGCATGGTGAAAGAGGTGTTTAAATAATATTATCTATAGTGTGGTATATGGTATTAAATTAAGAGTAAAGACAGCCAGTAGGAATTGGGTAGAAGAGTATACAATGATAGAGTTGTGAAATGATGAAATTAATAGTGAGAAGAGAGAAGAGAGAAGAAAAGACATGATGGATATTTCAGAGGAAAATAACTGACAAAAATGTGTTGGCTGATTTGACATGGGACAAAAGGAGTGGCGTAACATAAAAATGAACAGTCATTCTTTCAAACAGTGGTCCTCCTAATACTTATTAAAAATGATTTGAGTAAAAGTTAAAAAAAAAACAAATTCCAATACACAGGTAACTCCAGTGAAGTTTATTAACAAATCACAAATGTAGACATAACTCTCCTTTTCTTTTTAAAACCCTGACTTGATAGTTCATTTATTCATTTATTATTAACCACAATTTTAACCACATAGTATGTGCAAACATTTCCCCCAAATACCTACATGTTGGCATAATCATGGTTTATTATTCTTCATCTGCTGTGCTTAGATTCTGTGTTTTTATTATTATTTTTATTTTTTATTTTGCTTGGATTCTTTTTATATCCACTTTGATATGCTTCCATAGATGTGTATGGGGGGAAGGATATACTATGCCCTTTTTTTCCCCTCTCATTCAGCTTTCTGAATCCAATATCACTAAATCATGGAGAATCTCTCTCCTGAACATCTTGAATGTGTGCTTCTTCTTTACCACTCTCACTACTTCTATGTGGGTATAGCCCTTCATTGAATTTCACTTGGATTCTTGCAATTAATTCCTAAAATTAGTGTTATTAACAATTAATGTAAGGCATGAAATAAAAGTGAATAGAGGAGACCAAAATAATATAACCTCTGATTCTTTTCTTTAAGAAGCACACAGAACAGTTACCAAAACTAAATTGTCTTCCTATAAAATAACTAAAGAATTAAGATACCATTCCCCACGAGTTGTAATCATACCATACATTAACCTGCTATTTGTATCATGTAGGCAAGCAAATCAGAAATTCAAGTGATATTACAAACGGTAACTTATTTTTGCTGAATTACCAACATTTTCAAGGATTGTTAAGAAGTGTCTTCGCCTGAATTATTTTGATACTATCATGGCTCAATTTTTCTTTGCTTTATCCCTTACTTATTCTACCTCTCCTCAATTCTTGATTCTCAGTAGCGCAACTTCTAGATTTTTCCACTGATCACATTACTACCAATATCTATATACTAGTCTACAGATATACTACCAATGTCTAATTTACTTTCTTCTTTGTAGACAAAATGTAAATGATGCTTCTTTAAGGTCAGAGTTAGCTAATGCCATTGATGGTAAAAACGAATACTTTCAGTCCCACTTCATTTTTCTCTTCAGCGTAAATCCAAATCATGCTTCAGGCTATTTTTTAAAAAGACTGATCCAGAGTAGACTGAGCCTGAGTGTCCTCACACAGTTATGTCCAAAAACTAGTCCTCTATCAGCTGCTGAAGGTCAGCTTAGGCTGCCTGAAGGCTAGGGAGCCCAGCATGGAACAATGGCAGGGAAATAGCGTTCCCTTCACTCCTTAATTCACATGCAAGTGAGGTGCCAATCAAGTGCTGACAAGCATGGAGAAACCAAAATCAAAAGTGGGTAGAGATACACTTTCAAAAGGAGCAGTTTTCACACATTTTAAGTGATGTTTTTGGCGGTGGTTGTGAACATATCACTAATAATATGGAAAAGGAAATAAAAGTCATTAAGAAAAATAATTTTATATAAGCTAAGATGATTCAATATACTAATGAAATGCATTTGCTAAAACTGTTTAATGTGTTTTATAAAAAAACTCACTTGAGTAAAGAAAAAAATTGAATGCAAATTGATTTATTGAGTACTGCAAACATGGAAGGTAAGGTGAGCTGAGATTGGAAACTGGGCATTGACAAGGAAAGAGGACTTATTTACAAATAAAAGAACATTTTAAGGTTGCCTGATTTTGTCAAACTATCAGCTAGAAAGACAAGAGCAAAGCACTTTGAAATGACCAACAATGTAAGCAATGGAATCACTTCATCAAAGTGCCTAGTGAAAGAGATGATGAAAAGCTTAAAACTGTATTGTTTTTAATGACAGTTAATTTTCAACAAATGAGCTTGATTTTTAATATAAGGCAAAAGCAAGCTTCATTATTTGTAGATGTCCTTCTGAATGAATTTAGTAAATGTGTTCTGGCTATGACTACTAATTCTACCATGTATGAAACAAATTCTAAAAACAAATTTAAGACTTTGTAAATGAAGGTTTAATAACTGTAACTTTATATATTGTAACTAATTAAATACACAGAAAAGATAACATACGACAGATTACTTTAAAAAATTCATTAGCAATTCATAAAATAAAGAGCTCTTCTCTTCCTCCCTTTTGTCTTTAATGGGTGAATGCTGGAATGTGCTACCAGAGTTGTCTTAACATCTATTTTTACAAGGATCACAGAAAGTTTAGAGAATTAGAAATTTGGGTTGCTACCATATGGTGATTATAAATGCAGTGAAAAGGATTTTTTTATCATCACTTTTCTCATTATTTTAGTAAACTGTATACTGTTTTTCTGAGGTTAGACATGATCAAGTTCCAAGATTTACTACCATAAAATGAGCACTGGTTTTGAAAATAAATCTCCTAATTATAATGTATTTTTCAGGAGAAACTCAATAATTTAAAATAGGACATAATCATAAATGTTCTCAGTTTTCAAAAACAACAATTACCAAAATATGAAAGTCTTACAAATATTTTATGCTCTAAATATAAAAGTAATTTATTTTCAGATATCTATTAGCAGCACATTTATTTTAAACAATTATAGACAACTTTAATTTAATTATAAATGACAAGATATATTTTACAATATGAGAATATGACAGTAGTAGAAAAACAAACTCCAGGAATTCATACATGATACTACAAATTAGGACTGTTCCAAAAAGAAGGGGGGTAGAAAGAGATAGAAATAAAGAGAGATAGAGCAAGAGCGAGAGCGAGAGTGAGAGAGAGAGAGAGACAGAGCTTGCAAGAGTGAAGGAGGGAGGGTGTAGAGAGCCTTTACACAGGAGTAAAATTCTATGATAATTCAAAAAAAGTTTACTGAAAAGATTTAATGTCTGATGTGTATAATGTATTATTGAGACAAAATTCTAAGACGCAATTTAAGATGTTCACAATTCACTTTCTTATAAAGTTAGTATTACAATTTTGGATCCATGGGAAACAATTTCATATATTACACTAATACCGAAAAATCCTGAGGAAATGAATATTTGTCAACACTTTGAACACCATGACTTTTCCCCTAAGAATATCAGGGAGAACAGGAAAGAATATTATTCAACTTTCAGGAAAAGCAAAGGTTTAAAAATATTTCAATGTGTTCTGTTGTTTCTTTATGCTATCTTTTAAAAATCCTTTTGAAATTAAGTAGAAATACAATGGCCTTAAATGTATTAATCAAGCTTTGTCAAAAATCTATGTAAAACTCATTAGTGGTTTTTGTTGTTATTATCATTTGCTTAGAGGAATCTATTTATTGGGTCAGGAACCACTTTTTCTTCAGTTGCCACCATGGGTACGCCCCTATTACACACCCCATCAAAGTTACTTCACAAAAAGTAGCAAATATTATGAAGTCGAGATAATCGCGATTAATATTTTAAAACCTAAACAAGGTACATTACATTAAATAGACTTCTCAGTCCTGGTGTTGCCTGACAGATATGTGATGTGCCAGTGGTTATATTATATTCCTCCTCCCATGCATGCACCTCCTGCAGAGACAGCAGACTACAGAAGCTGACCCTTACTGAGACCATCTTGTCTCTCTGACAAAGCTCCTTTTTAACTTCTTACTTACTGGTTACTTCCTGTGATGGAGAAAAACTTTAGCTCAGCTTGTGATAATTTCACAGGCCCTGAGGACCCTGACCCTAATAGCCTCAAGGTCAGAAGTCAAGTCTTGTTCTGAAACATCTGTGTGCTTTATATTAAAGTGGAACAAAAGTGGAGAAATATCCACCAGTGTGTGACAAGAAGGACAGGCAAAATGGGTCTGACACACTGGTCATCTGTTACTCTGTCATCTTAACTTCATTTTAAAAACTGTCCAATATTCACTTAAATTCCAAATTTAATGTACAAAGGGCTTTTATAAACGGTCTTAAAGTAAAAAGCTAGGGATTTATGTTTTACAGTAATCTGGAATTTGGTTAGTCTTGTAGGCTTTCATACATATTTTAAGTTACTCTACAAGCCAGTGAAATTCCAAGTTTTAAGTTATTTAATGGCTTACAAAGAAAATGGTACATATATATGCTATATGTGTATATGTGTGTGTATATATATACAGATCTTTATCTGTAAGGGCTAATAGGACTATTTGAAAGACAACATTCACATACTAGTATGTTAAAGAGCTATCTCAAAATATCTATTATATATTAAAATAAATGCAGCAGAATTAAAAGTACTTGAAAATAATTTCTAAAAAGTAAAATCCACTTAATAAAAAGATTTAACTTATTTACTGATCTTAAGAGAATATAAGCATTTGTGAATTTAGGTCAGCTAAAGTATTCCTAGGTGTCACCATCAGTTTTATATCTAAATCATGTGGGTAAGCGATAAGGTATGGGGAGGCTGAAAAGGCCATGGAAATATATTTAATTTTCACAACAAAGAGAAATGCACACCAAAGGTTTGAAACGAAAGTTAGACAACTAATGCTGAGCCTGCTTTTAATGTCCATGTTAGGCTATTTGAATTTAAAATTATCAAATGTACTTTTATCATATTAATCATTTTATTATAAGCACTAGTACCTTCCGGTAACATAAGATTTATGGACATGGAGGCATAAATTCTTCATTAATGCATTTTTGATATTGATTATGCCTCATTAACCATTCATACTGGCACAAAGTGTGGTACTTGTAACACTGCATATAATACAGACAAAATTCTTAAATCTTGATACTTTTTCCTATAATGTACACAATCTTAACTCCAAAAATCTGAGTACTTTGAAATGCAAAGATTTTTATGGCCAGACAATGAATTCCACTTAGCAGATTAAGGGAAAACTTATGATGGTTTTAACACCGATTATATGAATTCTGGTCAAATATCAAGTACTGACTTGTAGAGATAAAAGTTAGTTGAAGATAAACAAAATAGTCTCCAATATTCAATAGGTCTCTTGAAATTTTAAACAGTTGACAGGTAATACATGCTTCAGTTGTGTACACAAGACACAGGAAACAGAAGTATCATCAAATGTATGAAAATACTCTATATTATAAAAATTAAGAAATAATATGTAAATAAGTAATAGGCAAAAAGCTTTCTGGTTAAGCATTGAAAAGCTCTGCCACAATAAAATAAATAAGTATATGCTTTTAAAACATTATAAAATTATTTACTCATAATATTTTGTTTTCATCCTTTATAAAAGTAATTTAAGTAATGATATCAATTAAAAGTGAGGGGGGATAAGCCTGTAAAGAGTTTGGGAATTAAAAACACAGTTAATTGTGTACTCACCAGTTCAACGAAAGCAAGTCCTCCATAGCTGTGAGCAACAAAAAACACATTCTCAGCTGCAGATTGGGCTATGAAATGGTCCCATACATAGATCGCATGTTCTTCAGGAGAACCATTTTCCTAGAAAGAAAACAAATATCATATTTTATGTACTGTATCTAGTTATCACCATAATCAAAAATTAAATTATATACTTGCTTACATAGCCTAAGAAATAAGATGGTTATAGCTCATTAAAAATAATATGAAATAATACGAAAACAAAAGAACTACCACTGAAAATTCAAATCAGAGAATAAAGTATAAAAGTATTAGTAAAATGCTGCTAAGCTTAATTGCTATCATAATCTTCAGAAACAAAATATTCAAAACAACCATATTTTGAGGGGAAACTGCATTCTGGCATATCCGATATATTAAAATATACATGTATATAGCAGAAAATTACAGTGGTCTTATGACAGAAGAGTGTAACACTGAAAAATTCAGTTACATTTTTACATTTATATCTGAAAATATTTCTATTATATGTAAATCTAAATTATTTGATTTCTAAAATTTTAAGTATCTCCATAAGCTGAGAATAAGCAGAAAATTACTAACAAATATTCTCTAAATTATTTAAAAATATACTTTTTTGTAGAACTGTTTTCCATACACATTTTACTTCTAGAACTGGGAGAAATATAAACATATAAACTTAGGGGCTTCTATATTTCTATTAACTTGCTAAACCCTAATAAATGTATGCATATTGCTTTAATTCCAAAGGTTCTATAATAATTTCATTTTGTTGTGTTTATTTAGATAGTTGACACATATTATGGTCAAAGTTTAAACTTGGATAATGTGGGGGAAAAAAATCCCCAAAGAGCTAAATAATATTGATCAAAAAACAAACATACAAAATATAGCAGATCATGAAAACATTTTTGTATGAGTATTTCTTCAAAGCTTTAACATCAAGCAGTAATTCCCTAAAATGTCATGGTATTAAGACAATGAAGACAATTTATTCACATTTCCCATCTTAGAAATTTTATATCATCATATAAAATAGGGGAGCATGAGTTCCCTTGCCTCC
This sequence comes from Canis lupus dingo, assembly GCF_003254725.2. Taxonomy (NCBI): domain Eukaryota; kingdom Metazoa; phylum Chordata; class Mammalia; order Carnivora; family Canidae; genus Canis; species Canis lupus. The sequence continues at coordinate 15,401,337 of NC_064245.1, read as the reverse complement.
TAGACGCAGTGTTCCCCTAATGTCCAGCTCTGTGCAAAATTTCTCTTCAAAGCTCCAAACCCATATATCCTAGTGCTTGACAGTCATTTACTTTTGGATGTCCCACAGATACTTCAAACTCAACCAGTTCAACAGTGCACTAGAAATTTTCTCTACAGGGATGCCTGGGTGGCTCAGCGGTTGAGCATCTGCCTTTGACTCAGGTCGTGATCCTGGGGTCCTGGGATTGAGTTCCGCATCGGGCTCCCTGTGAAGAGCCTGCTTCTCCCTCTGCCTGTGTCTCTGCCTCTCTCTGTGTGTCTCTCATGAATAAGCAAAATCTTTTTTTTAAAAAAAAAAAGAAAGAAAGAAATTTCCTCTACAAACCTGTGTCACTGTCTTTGCTCCCTATCTCCAGGCAAACTGAGCATCTCTTATTTGCCTCTCAAATTACACATATGATCAATCGTTAAAATCCCGCTGATTTTGTCCCCAACTATATCCTAAATTCATCCACTTTTCTCTTTTCTCATTTTCCCTGGCTTAGCTCACACCATTATCATTTCACAAGTAGATGACTGCGATGGTTTCTTCAGGATTGCCTATTTAAATGTTCTAATCTGTTGGGAGAAGGAACTTCTAAAAATGCAAATATGAACATGTTGCCATGTTACTCACCTCCTGCTTATTAGATGCTTCAAAGCTGATTCATTGCCCTCAGGATCAAGTTTAAACTCAGTATGACATTTAAGACTTTCATAATCTGGCTTCTACCTTCAACTGCATCTCTTATCACTACTCTGCAATAGAAGATGACCCAAAAGACATCTTTTTACTCCAGTAGGAGACCACAGAGAACACTCTCTGTGTTTTAATTGCAGGGAACAACTTCTAGTAACCTAACTGTGCCAAACTTTCTTTTTTCTGCATGATTTCCTTTGTTTAGAAAGTGACTCCTTTGATCTGTCCTCACTTCACCCACCATCTTCATCTGCATAACTCATTCTGGTTTTTTAAACTCAAATGAGACATCATCTTCCATCAAAAAGTCTTCCCTATCACCCCCAAGGCTGGGTAATGTCCAACAACATCTTATGCATGCTCCCATTACTGCACTGAATAATTTGTATTGTAATTGCTGGTTAGATTATCAAAGTCTTGAGGCCAAGAGCTCTGTCTTACTCATTAAATCTTATTGTAATAATAATGAAAATACAACATTTATCTTCAGGATGATTGCTTACAACCTTGTAGTCATATACTAAAATACAAATATGCTTTGAAAGATAACGACTGGTAACATACATATGAAAATACCCACAGTTAAAGTATATATAATAAGTAAAAGAATGATCATTGGAAAGAAATCCATGTAGGGCATTTTTGGTTTTAATAGAATTTAGCTTTCATTAGTTTAAAAAGTAGGAAATGGTTATCATATACATCAGCATAGTAGTTAACTCTAAAGAAGAGAGACGGAGTTGTGAATAGAAAATAGACTTCTAGTAACTGGCACCGTTGCATTTCTTGATTGGAGTTACAGAGATGTATTGTTTATAGTTATAATTAAACAGACTAATACAAACTTAGCACTTTTCTGTACATGTATGTAGAGTGACCACAGAATTTACTATACAAACCTCTGAGAGTGAAGAAAAGTACTATTAGTTATTGTATGAGAAGAACAGGTCTAAATTGGGACTATACAGAGAAAACACACACATCTGGTCACCCTAATTATATCCTACAATGAAAGAAATGTAAAAACAAAATAAGAAGAAGGCTAACAGAAGTTCCACCTGCTGAAAGTTGACAGAACTAACAATCTTACATAACTGTGGTAGATCTAAACATCCTTCTTTATACATCCTTCTTCTTCTTCTTCTTCTAAGAACATCCTTCTTTATACAGAGAAAATAAAAACCCATAGGAGATTACTCTGTTCCCATTAGGCTTTGTGGTAGAAGTGGAGGGGTAAAGATGGTAAAAAGTAAGCCAAGATTCTGGCTTTTAATGTGTTTGCAATTTCATAAGAGTCTTGACACGTAAAGATATAAGAGACAGTAGTGAGGAGTATCACTCTCTCTAATCTTGGCAGACTGTCCTGATACCCAGTTCAATAGGCCTGTAATAAATCCATATGATCTGACCTCAGTGAGGTCCTTCATACTTTCTTCTCACAGTTATCAACTCTTCTTTTACACTGTTAAGACCCTATCTGCCCCATCCTTTCCATTCCCACCTCAGTTTGGATGCTCTTATAAGATTCCTAACTATTCACATTTCTTGTAGTTTTCCCTTTACTGTGTTGCCAGATCAATCTTTCTGAAGTCTGGCCCTGATCAACCACTCTCCAGCCCTAAAAAGTCATTTACTGAAATGGTCCCCATTGCCTACAAAATAAGTGGAACTCTTAGCCAACATTTTCTCTAAACTCACCTTTCAAGCCATCCTTCTCACTATTTCCAGGGACCTTATTTATGCTCCAGGAAAATCTGGATTACACATTAATACAGATGGTGACCAACTTAACAATGGGTTGACTTAATGATTTTTTGACATAATGATTTATGCTGGGTAAAAATCTGCATCAGGAGAAACTGTACTCCGAATTTTGCATTTTGATATTTTTCTCAGATAGCAATCTATGTACAATACTCTCTCATGATGCTGGGTGGGGGCAGTGAGCCATAGCTCTGTCAGCCACATACTCATTAGGGTAAACAACCAATACATTCAACAACCATTCTGTACCTATACAACCTTTTTGTTTTTCACTGTCAGTACAGTATTCAATAAATTACATGAGACATTCAACACTTTATTATAAAATAGGCTTTGTGTTACATGATTTTGCCCAAGTGTAAGTTAATGTGAGTGTTCTGAGCATGTTTAAAGTAGGCAAGGCTAAGGTACGATGTTCTGTAGGTTAGGTGCACTAAATGCATTTTTGATTTACAACATTTTCAACTTACAATATGGTTTATTGAGATGTAACCCCATTGTATGTCAAGGAAGAGCTGTAGTCTGAAAACCCTAAATAAAACTCTACCATGAAATTCAGTCTGAGATCTCATGGTGCAGCTTAGATTAGGCAAAACTTAAAAGCAGAGAACACATCCAAGGGAGCAGTTCAGTAATTCATATATGAAGTGATAAAGACTATAATACTACTCAGGGTGATAGAGTGAATGGAGAAGAAGGGATGGAATGAGTCACTACCAGGAAGAATCAGCAAAACTTTGTGACTCATAGGATATGAGGGAAACTGCCAACGAGGCCCAAAGAACACATCTAGGACTAAAGGAGAGCCAAGAACCAACAGTTCTTTCCACCATTCACAAATAAGACTACTGTTTTCAGAGATTAGTATCATAGCTGAGTCTTTCCCTCAACAGTCTATGGAGTTGTTAAGAATGGGCTGTCAGCAGTAGGAAAAAGAAAGCTCAGATATCCATGTACCCCAAGTGCTTAAACATTTTTAGCCTGATTTTAAGGTTATCAAATTACTATAGTTTTATATTTTAAAACCAAAATAAATAAATAAATAAATAAATAAAACCAAATGTTCCAAAAATTGAGATGCAATTGAAAAAATGTCTATAATACTCAGATAAGGGGCCATCTACAGTCACAACGAAATAATGTAAGATTATTTTGGGCCACACTAGTCATCTCTTGATTTAAAAACATATAGGGCCGCACCAGCCATACCTTTTTAGTGGGAGCCTTGTAGCAGTTCCTGTAGCAGATCACACAGCCCTCCAGGAGTTACTGTCTTTGGACAATGGAACATTAGTTTGGGAGTGCAGGATTCAGACTCACCTTGGGCAGATGCAAGAGTTATCCTGCCTTAAAAGCCTTACACCACACAGAAGCTAATAACCTCTTGCAACAACTCCAAAGGCATGGCTTCCAGGATACCTGCCTACAAGGGACACACCCAATTACAAGAGTTACTACCCTCAGGGAAGATCAAAGCTTTGGTATTTATAACCTATTTTAATTTCTTATAATCCAGAAGCAGTTTACCAACCAGGGGTCATTTTCTACCATAGGCAATGTTCCCTGGCAACTATGCACATAGAGTGAGTGCTGTATTATGCTTCCCCGAATCCCCTTTAGTTATATAGTACTCACTTCCTGAGTTGCTGCAAGTGTTGGCAGCTGATAGCTTTAGCTGAGGCACTCTCTAGGAACTGCTCTCAGCCAAAGAAAGTTATCTAGCCTAAAGTTACAATACCATCTCTGAGGTAATTTACATTGCATAATGGGTCAAAATGATGTGGATCTGAAAAGGCTCTATCTCTTGCCTCAAGGCAAGATATCTCTGAAAAGGCATCCCAGATCCCGAGATCACTATGGAGTTAGATGAGGCCTTTGTTATGGACTGTATTTCATTTCAACCTCTTCTGCCAAAACCTATTTTTAAACTCCCGTATAGGTGCTAATTCCAAGAGCACTCCCCAACAAATTTCTTGCATGTACTTTTAGAACCTATTTCCTGGGAAACCCAATTTAAGACACCACCTTATCAGGCTTCCCGACATAGAGCTAGAAAGTTAACTGAAGGTCAAATTATCCTGTAGAAGGGGAAAAGATTTTGTTAACTTTTGATCCACGATATCTTACAAGAGATATATGGAAAATATACATCTATTTACATATATTATTAACTTGTTTATGCTTAAAACTACTGCAACATATTGTTGGTTCAAGTTTACCTGCCACCTCTACTATTAGCTACGTGGCAGAAACTGAATCCTGGACTATTTCACTGGTCCTTTTCTATTCTGCTATTTCTTTAATCTGCCATGTCACTTCTTCTTCCTCCTAGAATATAAGCAATTTGAATGTAGATTCTCTTTTGGATAAAAACTATAATATAAGGCATGCTATAAGCATTTAATAAATAACTAACAATATTATTGATAAAATATCATGAGGAATGTTTCAAAACCAAGACAAAAGAGTATTTACACTCCATTTCAGGAATCTAGCTTCTAATAATCTACAATGTGGCAAGAGACTGATGTTCAAAGATGTTCATTACTGTTTCATTTATAAAGCAAAACTATGAATAAAGTAATAATGTCCAATAATGCAGAAATAAATATTTAAGTAAATTTTAGTTTATTTAAAGAGACATTTGTAGCTATTCAATGAGTTTATAAAGTAATACATGCAGTTCATCTAATTTTACATGTGGCATAATTTTCACTCTATAAAAAGGCTTGAAAAAAACTAGAAGGAATCAAATAAAAATATTAAAAGCAGCTGAGCTGCCTATAGATGGTATTATTATAAGTATTTGCTATTTTTAGTTTCTTTACATTTTTCTGAACTTTTCAAAATTTCTACAAAATACATGATTTTTATAATAAAACAAGTGAATAACAAAGAGATTTAGAAACCCTGCTAAATAACTTCCTCTGGCTTCCTAGGACAAATCAACATCTGAGCAAGGTCTTTACACCTTCAAGAAAGATGAGAGCAGTACTGCATTGAAAGTACAGTTAATAGAGAGGAATGATAAAGTTTCTGAATCATCAAAACAAAATTGATGTTATGTGAATTCCATTTTTTGAAGGACTAGTGACATAAAACCGAGAGACAGTTTTATTCAAAATATTATTTTATCAACAAATGGTTTTGGGAAAACTGGATAGCAACATGCAGAAGAATGTAACTAGACCACTTTCTTACACCATATGCAAAAATAAATTCATAATGGATGAAAGACCTAAATGTGAGACAGTAAACCATCAAAATCCTAGAGGAGAACACAGGCAACTTTGTGTTCTTTCACCTTGGCCATAGCAACTTTCACCTTGGCACTTATGATGAGCTCTAGGTGTTATATGTAAGTTATGAATCACTAAATTCTTCACCTGAAGAATATTACACTGTATATCAACTAACTAGAACTTAAATAAAAACTTGAAGAAAAATATTATTTTAAAAAACAGGTGATAAAGGAGATAAATCTTATTAGCTAAAATCTTAGCTAAAAAAGTTGCCTTTCATATGTGACTAAGACTTTCACAAAATTTAGCTTTCACTAATCACTTTTTTGAGAAAGCCAAATCCCCACCATTTTAAGATATAACAAATTCTGCCAAATATTTGCTGCCCCCACAACAATTAAGCACATTAGTGGTAGCACAGGAAATAAACTTAAGTGGTTTTTAATATACATTTCTATTTCTAGTTATATTACTAAAATCCCATTTTTATGAATGAGATGATGGTGTTCTTAGGTAAATGTGTCATTTTCAACCCACAGCTCACACTATGTTCCACAACCATTACATATTTACAAACCATAATTCGGAGAGTGTATATTACCAAAAATGTATTTTGAAACTAAACAGATTTCAATAAGAAAGACTTCCTAATATGCTTCAATTACAGAAATGCAAACATACTAAATCTTCTCTATAGAAGTTCGTTTTATATTGAGTAACTTCAAGATGGATGGTTTTAGAATATATAAATCTACAAAGTACATGAAAAGAAAAGAAGTGACTTTTAATTAGAGTTTGCTGGTGGCAGGATGCATAGGATATTTACACTGTGGAACTGGACTGTATTCAGAGTACAGGTTGGATTTCTTGATGTACTCTTGCCATCATTAATTGTTAAATGCCACACAGAAGTGATGCACTAACCAAAGCCTTATCACGTATGCCAGATTCTACTACCTAGGCATTGCAAGGTCTGCATTTATGATGGACTACCTGAGCTGATAACACATGGAATTATCTAAACAACATTTGCATATTTGTGTAATTATTTTCTAAGGTTAATTAGCTCCTGTAAAGCATTTTGCCCTTTGAGACTGCTTGCAGTGACAGGTTCACATATTTTCTGAACCATTGCCAAATTTGACAGATTTTTTTTCTCCAGTTAACCTGTTGCTACAAAGTTATAAAATGAATGCTACTATAATATATTATAATATATACTTTTTTTTTTAATGATAGTCACAGAGAGAGAGAGAGAGAGAGAGAGAGAGGCAGAGACATAGGCAGAGGGAGAAGCAGGCTCCATGCACCGGGAGCCCGACGTGGGATTAGATCCCGGGTCTCCAGGATCGCGCCCTGGGCCAAAGGCAGGCGCCAAAACGCTGCGCCACCCAGGGATCCCTATAATATATACTTTAAACTTAAAATTGATTTTAGGAAAAGTAAAATGAAAGCTTAATGAATTTGAAGGTTTTTTTTAAATGTCCAATTTTAAAATCAAAATGTCAAGATTATTTTTTTATTTCATATAAATAAAAAAGTGACTATATTGATAAGCACATCTACTAAGAAAACTATGAACACTAAAATCTAGCATTTTTACTTTAAACTAGCATATACCTATGTCATTACTTTCAGTCACATATATCAAACATACATACACTCCCACCCCACTCACAATCCTTACCTTATCAATGATTTGCTATTTACACTGGAGATATCAACTAGAGAAAGAACACTAATACAAAATCTATATCTTTCTTAATGGCAAAATTTACAAATCAAAGTACATTCTTTTACAAAGCTAAGACTTTTTATTAGGTAAAATGTAATCTCAATGAAATCTAAATGGAGGCAGAAACCAAAGTCAAGTGGATTTTTTAAGATGCAAAGATGTATGTCACCATCTTGCACCCAACTCATCCACAGGTACAAGATGAAAGAAAATTTATATTTTTAGTAACTGGCCAGTTCAATTCTCTTCCAGAAGAAATGAAACACAGTACCATCTGACTCAAACTTAGAAAGATACACACAAGGAAACTATATGCTTTAGCTTTAAACCTTTAGATGACTCTATTAACTCCTTGTACATAAACAAAGTGTAAATTGTACATTAGTACAAAACAAACATTTATAAGAATAGTTATGTATAAAATATGTTTTATGTCACATGATCTGTAATTTAATTTCAACCATTTAAATAATTAGGACTAAAAATTTATCTTCATTTTGCCATATTTGAAATGTGTGATCTTTAAAAAATAGTGTATGCATTTGTGTTTAACAGTGATTAAAGGGCTAAAGGTATATATGAAAGCATAAAAATTAATGCTATAGCATACTTACAATGAAAACATTTTCAAAAATAAAGCACCATTATTTTGTTTCTAAGTATTAAATTGATCCATGTGAAGTTACCAATATTATACATTTTTTATTTTAAAAAGTGGCAATTTCATAAGATTCAATATTAAAGATAATGAAAATAGACAAAAATCGATAAGCTAGAGACTTCTTACAGCTATCAACTTTTGCCTTGACATTTTTAGGTGTCAAGATATTACTAACAGCTTTCAATCTTAACAGACAGATTCAAGGCTATCTTACTTATCAATATGGCTACATTAATAAATTATAAATGGCTATGAACAGAATGAATATAACAGACAAAGGATCAGTATTTGAACTGTATCAAAAATATTTGAATTTAACATATCTCAAGCTTGGCATGTCCAAACATAAAATCTTAATTGGTTTCTTGACTCCCCATTACCTGTTTTCCTTCAGTCTTTCTCCTTTTGCTAAATGGTATCATCATCCATTCAGTTGTTCAAACCAAAACTCTAGAAGTCAACCTCGACCTTTTTCTCCTCTTCTATTTATTCAATTCAATTTATCCTCCAAAATGTTTCTAGAACCCATAAACCTCTCCTAATTTCCATTCTTACAATTTCAGTCCAAGATATCATCATATTTTGCCTAGGACACAAACCCACTTGAACTGGCCAATATGCTCTCCCTCATTTATGACATAGATACTCCAAATATTCCCGTTTTCAGAGAATAACTAATTTGCCCAATATCATACAACATGCCAGATTGCAAGTTAACCTGTTTGGTACTAGCACCTGAACTGCTATGCTATACGAACTACCTTACTACCTATTCTTCTAAATCATACTGGGCTGACATAAACTTTTTTTTAAAATCTGTTTCATTATAAAATTTAAACAACTAACAAGAAGTTATTAAAAAATAGATAAGCAAATAATTACAGCCAATGATTTATGGAACTGGTACCAAATGCTTTGTCATTGGGCCATAATTGCCACAAACTGGGGGTAACCTAGAATTCGAGGCAGCTAGAGCTGGTAGGATTCTTAGATTCTAAAACTATGCTCCTAAGCATTTCCAATAGAGTAAACACTAATGATTCTATTCACTCTAATAAATTTAGGCTTTCTTCTCTTAGTGAAATCTACCATGCAATCATAAAAATGCTTCTATAGCACATATTAAAGCAGGTGCGGATCTAAATACTTTATAAATAGCAACTCGTAATCAGACAACAGTCCTATGAAATAGGTACTATTATTATCCCCATAATTAGATGAACAGGCAAAGAACGATTAAGAAACTTACTCAAGAAAACTGCTAGTATATGGCAGAGCCAAAGTGCAAACCTAGGTAGTGTGACCCCTATATATGTAATCTCAATCACTGTATACTGCATTGCTGAAATGCATTTAATATCCTCCCCTCTATGTAGGCATAACCAAAGTTGTTGCTCTTTGTAGCAATGAATCAAATGGTTAAGGGCTTTTATGAAAAAGGGACAAGAGTGTTGTTTATATAGATAACATGTACTGTGGGCCAGGTTCATATGAAAAAAAAAAAGTCTTTGTGAAATGAAAAAGCTTGTTTTCTGAAAGTGAAACATATTCTTCTTTTCCTTGAATAGCTTCTGCCATCTTATGAGAGAGAAACTGAACCTAGCTTAAGACCTATTATTAATTTCCTGCCATTTATTCATCTACAACAAAGAAAAAATCTCAGTGAAAGAAGCCAGACAAAAAAGACTACATATTATATGATTTGATTGATAGGAAATTCTAGAAAAGCCAAAACTATAGTGTTAAAATGTAGATTAGCAGTTGGCAGGGTCAAAAAATGGAGGAGGGAGGAAACTGCCTGCCAAAGGACACAAAAGAAAAAGTTTTTGGGATTATGGAAATGATTTTCTACCATGATGGTAGTGATAGTTACACAATGATGTAACAACACATTTATCAACCACATCCAATTGTATACTTAAAATTGGTATAATTCACAGTATACAAATTATATCGCAATAAAGCTGACCAAAAGAAAAAAAAAAAAGGTAAATCTTTTTTCTAAACAAAGTTCATGAAATCTATTGTAAGCAAAGTTTTATTAGAACACAGGCATCTACACTTGTTTATGTATTATCTATGGTGGATTTTGCCTTACAACACTGGAGTTGAGGAGTTGTAACAGAGTCCAAATAGCCTAAAAGTTTAAATTAGTTACTCTCCAGCTTTTTAAGAAAGCTTGTCAAACCTTGCTCTAAATACTTTATGATCTCAGTTCCAGTTTAGAACAGCAAATTAAACATCCATTTCTGACATTATCTCTACAAACCACATTAAAACTACAATAAGAGATTTTTTTTTCTCACAAAGACATAAATCCACAAGGCCTAAGATGAAAATGGGGGGGAGGGGTGTCATACGACTTTTGGAAGATAAAGAGCAGATAGAATGGTAACTAGTTCAGCAGATCTAAGAAAATCAAATCCCAAACTGGCCATAGGGAAAGCTGAGTATTAACTCTACATATGCTGCAAAATTCTCCAAAGCACAGGGATATGACTCTAGATATCTCAGGAGTGAAGGAAAGTAGGATATATGTGCTAACATGAGGCTTCCTGAGAGTAGTTATTTTCCTGCCTTCCATTTCATGCAACTTAGTAAATATCTGTACACTGACAGGAGAGATTTTGAAATGGGTTTATCAGTAAGATATGCAACTTAAATGTAGAATGTGGTGATGCTCTTTCTCTCTTTTCCCCCAGTCTTCAACCCTTCTAAACTTCTAGACAGTGCACAGTCAGAGCATCAGTCTTTAAGCAGAAGAGCAGAAGACTCTTCTTTGAGAAATCAAACCAGGCTGACTACAAAAAAAAGTTCTAAAGACATAGATGAAGAGAGAAAGAGAAATACCGTGTGATCTCATTTATATGTGAAATCTAAAATAACAACAAAAAAAGCCTCAAAATTGAATTCATAGAAAGAGAGAATAAATTGATGATTGCCAGAGGTTGGGGGTGGGGTAAATGTGTGAAGGTGTTCAGAGGGTACAGATTTCCAGTTACAAGATAAGTAAGTTCTGGGGATGTAATGAATAGTGTGATGACAACAGTTAACAATACTATATTGTATGTTTGAAAGTTGCTAAAAGAGTAGATTTAAAAGCTCTCCCCACCCCACCCCCAAAATGTGTAACTAAGTGAGCTGATGAATGTGCTAACTTTATTGTGGTAATCATTTTGTAATGTATACATACATAAAATCAGTGTTGCATACCTTAGACTTTACACAATTATTATATTTCAATTATAACTCAATATAGCTGGAAAAAATTCCAACATACCAAAGAGAGAGAAAGAGAGAAGAGAGAAGAGAAGAGAGAGAGATATAAATTGGTGGACATGACAGAAAATTCTCAGCAACCGGACTACTCAGGTTGCCTACAGTGAAGCTCTAACATCATAAGCACCACTCATATGCTTAGAGGTTCCAATTAGCTTTTTAATACCCACTAATAAACATGAACAGACTGCCAAACATTATTAGATATATGAAGAAAGCCTGTAATACAAAATATACAGACCAGAATAAATACAAAAAGGAAATTTGTAAGAAAATGAAACTTTGATGAAAGAGGAAAATTTCAAAAACACTACCATTATCTTTAGAGATATCAGAGAAGATACTACATACATACAACAAGTGTAGTATGAAAAAGAGATATTCAAAGAATAAAAAGTTCTTGCAAATTAAAAAGAAAAATCAGCAAAAGAAAAATTTAATACAGGGATTATATGATTAAGTTAAGGAAATCTAGAAGTAAAAGATATGAAAAACAGAAAAGTAGTAAGTCCAATGGTAAGTCTAAGAGATTCAGCATCCAAAACAGTTCCAGAAAGAAAAAGACAAAAAGTAAGGGAAGAAACCACCAACAATATTTAAGAACATTTCCCAGAATACTAGCTGCTAGATTGAAAAGGCTGACAAATTACTCAGTACTTTGGATGAATGGAGATCTATATAAAGGTATATCACTGTGAAATCTAGAAGCCAGTAATAAAGACAAGTTTCAAAAAAGAAAAATGAATGATTAGGATTCAGAACAATTTGGATTTTTCAATAGTAACAGAAAAATCAAGAACATGATAAAAAGTCTTCAAAAACCAAAAGGAAAATAATATTCAATTTATAATTCGATAGCCAGCCAAAATGTCATCAAATCTAAGTGTAAGATAAAAACATTTTCAGACACACAAAGATGAAAAAAATTGTATCTCATTATTTTCTTCTAAAGAAACAACTGGAAGAGGTGCTCCTTCAAAGTAAGAAATAAAGAAACTAAGAAAAATGAAGACCTGAAAAGAAATAGAAGAAATAACATAAGAAAGCGATAAAAGGAGTCTTCAAAAAAAAAAAAAAATGGTGAAGGAAGATTCCAGGATAATAGCTGTACGTCAGATGCAGTGGGCAACCAGACTAGGTGGTAGTAGTGTGACTTAAGAGACAGATATGCTAAGGACTGTCCTCACTACCATGACCCCGACTATCACTGCATCATCTTAAGACATAATGACCCAATGAGCCAGACCTAGATTTCTATTTGTATTTGGCTTTTCCCAACCATGCACTGATGAGATTCTTGTCTCCTATTCATGTTCTGTTGCTGTTTCAGCTGGGGACACTAAATATACCTCACAAAAGCATTGTGTTTTCACTAAATTGGGAGCTAGAGATAGACCACGGAAAGGTAAGAAACGGGAGATATAGAGCAGCACACTCCTTCTAGCCACTTTTCTGCTGATTTTCTCTGCTAAATGCTCCAATTATGGAAAGCCAAATTTTTCAAGACTACATTGTACCTTGATTTTCCTGTAAAAGGGCTATGGTAAATGTTGAGAGAAGCTGAAATCAGAGCATGATCCAAAGTATCTGTTCAACTTATCTTCTACTAAGGGCTTTTATCAAATATTAACAATATATTCCTTTCCTTACAAACTAGCATTTGTGCCTACTGTTCAATATTTCAAGTTGAACAATACATTACTTATGAATACATACAATAATGGTGGTAGTTTTACTGTGACGTACTACCCAGTACCCCAAACCCTGACCCCACAAAACTGAAAAACTCCTCCCTCATCTGCTTTGTGTTTTGATGGCTAACAGCTCTTGCAGTCAAACCACTCACTCCTGCCATTGATTTCAACACGCCCAAGATTATGCCTCCTTCTTGGAGGGCAACTGCTTGCTTCCCACGGCTGGTTAGTGCTGGCTTCCTTGCCCCAATTTGAGAGAACTGTCTTTGACCCCTATGAGGGCCAACTATGATTCCTCCCATTCTCTCCAGGTATTTATCCTGAGAATAATCTCTAGTATTATCTCCTACTGGTTAATTAGATCATTATGCTCATCTCTCTATCAGTTTGCTTCTAAGGGAATATTATCTCTGACAGCTGGTTCCAGTGAACAGTCTGAAAAAACTGACCCTACAGTAGAAATTGTGGAGCTGAATTATCTGCCTACTGGCTAGCCGGCAACAAGACCTCAATGCCTTTAACAGGTGGAACATTGGTAACCCTGGCATGGAGTAGTAGTGTGACCATTCAAAAGTTTCATCAATAATGAACTGGAAGTATATATTAGTAGAAAGGAATACACCAGCAGGTATATGTATTGGCATTGAAAAGTACATCATTATAAGGACTAAAGAACTGGATGGCCATTTTCAAGGTCAACAGATACTTTGAAAAACAAAAAGCAGTGAAAGACTGAGATTGATCAGTCAGCACAAGACTAATAGTGAAAGTCAGAGAATGTTCTGAGCAGCATATGAAGAGACTCTCACCCTCCACAGTAGGAAGGCAGAAGAACCTAAGGAGTAGGCCTAGTACTTTTATAATATATCAGAGCTCCAGAGAAAGTTGGACTCTCAGGTGTACAATGTGGGAGTTAGGGCCCTAATTCACAAGGAGTGTGACCTTGTGCATCTCTTAAGTCCTCAGATTCTCCTGAACCTTCACAAGGCCTGCCAAAGTAGCCTATGTCTCTGAAATAAAAGCCAGTGCATGCTTCAAGATGATGCAGAAGCTACTGCCTTTGCTTAAGCAACATGTGCTTCTTTGATCCTCACTCACTTCTACTTCTGTCTCTAACCCAATAACTAGGATTAAGCCACAGTATACCCTAGCCAGGGAAGTGCCAGGCCTTTTAAGAAAGGAAAGGGACAATAACATGAAGGAGTTGCAGGGCTTAGTCAATATATACAAGCAGGAGCAAGGGGAGAGTATATAAAGATGCTGGATCAAGGAGGACAAGCATTCAGTTGTATAAGAAGAGTTTATTGATGCATAAATACTTTCTCAGGGTATAGGATTTAACAACTAAATTTTCTTTTGCTGCACTAATACATTGCCAAAAACTCAGTGGCTTAAAACAACACACATTTATTATCTTATGCCTCTGTATATTAGAAGTCTGATGTAGGTCATACTGGGCTACAATCAAGGTGTCCTTTCTGAAGGCTTTTTTTCCTTAATTTTTTAAAAAAATTATTTATTTATTTATTTTAGGAGGGGAGAGGCAGAGGCAGAGAGAAACTCAAGCAGAATCCACGATGAGCACAGAGCTGGATATGGGGCTTAAATTCACATTCCTAAGACTACATATGACTTAAGCTGAAATCAAGAGTCAGATGTTTAACCTACTGTGCCACCCAGGTTCCCTTCCTTTCTTCCTCCCTTCCTCCCTTTCTTTCTTTTCTTTTTTTCTTTCTGTTTTTTTTTTTTTTTTACATTTCTTTTTATTTAAGTTTAATTTGCCAACATATAGTGTAACACCCAGTACTCATCCCATGGTTCCCTTCCTTTCTGAAGGTTTTAAGGGAAAGTTCATTTCCTTGCCATTTTCCAGCTTCTAAAGGTTGCCCCCTTAGCTTGTAGCTCCCTTCCTCCACCTTCCCCCCACCCCTTTTTCCACTAAAGCCAGCAGCCTTCCATCTTTCTGATCATTCTTCCATTGACATAACTCCTTCTCTGTCATTTTTGCTTCCCTCTTCTACTTTTTTTTTTTTTAATTTTTTTTTATTTATTTATGATAGTCACAGAGAGAGAGAGAGAGAGGCAGAGACACAGGCAGAGGGAGAAGCAGGCTCCATGCACTGGGAGCCTGATGTGGGATTTGATCCCGGGTCTCCAGGATCACGCCCTGGGCCAAAGGCAGGCGCCAAACCGCTGCGCCACCCAGGGATCCCCCCTCTTCTACTTTTAAGAACTATTATGGTAACATTGGGCCTATCTTATTAATCCAGGATAGTCTCTCTATTTTAAGTCCTTAATGTTATTCACATCTGCAAAACTTTGTTGCCATGTAAAATAATATACTCACAGATCCCAGGGACTAGCATGTGGGCACCTTTGGAGACCATCATTGCCTACCACAACATCCTAGCATGAACTCTGAGAGATGGGGATAATACCTTGCTAGGATCACTCCTAGAAGTCTGAAGAAAGTAATGACCTATACTAAGTGAAGACTTTGTATTACATTATCACTCATCAATGAGTGTCTATCACAGAAGAGGCAATGAACAATCAAGAAGACAAGATGACTCAGCCAGTTTACATGTGTCAGACTCTGATACTGGCTAACTCAGAGCTGGTACAATCAGTGCATGAAAGGAGAAACCAGAGTGGCAAAGGCAGATATGATGCATAGGCCCACAAGCATGAATGTATCTTACTTACCAAGGCTGATCTAGCTACTACCATCCAATGAATAAGTCAGTAGAGTGAGAGGCAAAAGAAATACCTTTGGAGTGTATGAGTTTGAGTGTGTGAGTGTGTGTGTGTGTGTTGGGGGAAGGGCAAGGTTTGGAGACATTTAAGAATCCTAAAGATGATTAGCATTATGGCAACACAGTGAAGACATGTCAAGCATTCCAGATAATTCAGTCTAGAACATTCTCTAAACAAAATGCAATAGTCAGAAGCTAAGTATCACTCACAGGATCTATATCTGAATCTAAAAAGTATAATTATGATATAGCAAAAACTCATGTCAACCTGTCATCGAGAAAAGGTTAAATTATTTTCAGTATACTCTATTTAGGAAAGTAAGGGATCCCTGGGTGGCGCAGCGGTTTAGCGCCTGCCTTTGGCCCAGGGCGCGATCCTGGAGACCCAGGATCGAATCCCATGTCGGGCTCCCGGTGCATGGAGCCTGCTTCTCCCTCTGCCTGTGTCTCTGCCTCTCTCTCTCTCTATCACAAATTAAAAAAAAAATAAGAAAAAAAAAATTTAGGAAAGTAAGGTATCACATACAATAAAACCTTTTACACACATTTAGGGGATAATGGAAGGGAGGTAATCAGGGAAGCAAGGATTTTCTGGGGGGCTCCTCCAGAGCTTTTGTGTAGTAGGCAGAACAATTAATTAATGTTGGGCATCAGTGGATCAAATGTAAATGCTTATGATTTGATACTCCTGCTTTGTTAGACATGTTAACCAGATGATCTGTGATTATACTAGGAAAAATGAAATGAGTAAACTGTTTTCAAAGAATTAAGAATTTTAAAACTATATAAAGATTATTTAAAATTGCCAGGGATTATTTATTTATATACCCACACACATGCATTTGTGCTCCTCCCCGTCCCACACTACAGGACTTCAGTTCTTATCCAGACAGTGCTGTTTAGCCAGCTTCTTTGAGTGGTTACTTACCCTCTTGGATGCTCAAAATTCTGAGTTGTACATGAACGGTTAACCTGGGAGACCTCTAAAATTATACTTCTTTCTAACAAAACAGAGCAAAAACTTTGGGAACAAAGAGAATCTGAGTTGCTATCACATAGGCTTATAGGATGGGGGGGATTTGAGTGAATGCAAAATAAAAAGCCTGGCCAGCAGCATATAATAGTTTTACCCATCAAAATATACTACAAAATGGTAACTAAGTTATTTTATATACCTGAAATATTTACTTTGTTATAAATGAATTTCTTAAAACATCTTGAAAATATACTACTAAAAACAGAATTTAAAAAAACCATTTTAGTTCGAACATATAACTTCTCCGTAGGCTTAAGACCTAATTCATTCAAACAAATTTGGATATTCTAAACTTGTGAAAAATTTGAACTGAAATAGTATTTTAGTTTTTTAACTTAATTTAAATTCTGGTAGAGTTAACATACAGCTTCAGATTACAACAGTTTCAGATGTACAACATAGGGATTCAATAGTTCTATACCTTACTTAGTGCTCACCAGGATGAGTGTACTCTTAATTCCCTCCATCTATTTCACCCATCTCCTTACCCACCTCTCCTCTGGTAACCATGTTCATTCTGCACAGTTTAAGAGTTTGTTTTTTGGTTTATCTCTTTTTCCCCCTTTGTTTTGTTCCTTAAATTCCACATATGAGTGAAATCATATGGTATTTGTCTATCTTGGACTGGTTTATTTCACTTAGCATTACACTCTCTAAATCCAACCATGTTGTTGCAAAGGGCAAGATTTCATTCTTATTAATGGTTGAATAATATTCCATTGCATATATGTATCACTTCTTACCCATTCATTTGTTGATGGACATGGGCTGCTTCCATAATTTGGCTATTATACATAATGATGCAATAAACATAGGGGTGCTTACATACCTTTGAATTAGCGTTTTCATATTAAGTAAATACCCAGTCGTGAGATTACTGGATTGTAGAGTAGTTCTATTTTTAATTTTTTGAGGAACCTCCATAATGTCTTTCCAGTTGCTGAACCAGTGTGCAGTCCCACCAACATTACACGAGGATTCCTTTTTCTCCATATCCTCACCAATATTTGTTTCTTGTGTTTTTAACTTTTCCAACAGGTGTGAGGTGATACCTCATTGTGGTTTTCATTTGCATGTTGAGCATCTTTTTATGTGTCTGTTGGCCATCTGTACGTCTTCTTTGCAGAAAATGTCTGTTCATGTACTTCGCCCATTTTTTTTATTGGATTATTTGTTTTTTGGGTGTTGAGTTGTATAAATTCTTTATCTATTTTGGATAGGAACCCTTTATGGGATGTGCCATTTGCAATAAGCTCTCCCATTCAGTGGGTTTATTTTAGCTTTGTTGGTTATTTCCTTCCTATGCAGAAGCTTTTTATTTTGATATTTTGATGTATTCTGAACAGTTTATTTTCACTTTTATTTCCCTTGTATCAAGAGACATATCTAGAACCATGTTGCTACAGCCAATATCAGAGAAATTCCTTCCCACGCTCTCTTCTAGGATTTTTATGGCTTCAGGTCTCACACTAAAGTCCTTAATCCATTTTGAGTTTATTCTGTGTATGGTGAAAGTGGTCCAGGTTCGTTCATTTGCATTTGCATGGAGCTGTCCAGTATTCTCAGCAACATTTGTTGAAGAGATCGATCGTCTTTCCCATTACATATTATTGCCACTTCTGTCAAAGATTATTTGGCCATATAATTTTGGGTTTATTTCTCATCCATTGATCTATGTGTCTATTTATGTGCCAGTACCATACTGTCTTGATTACTACAGTTTCGAAATGTAACTTGATGTCTGGAATTGTGATACCTCTAGTTTTGTTTTTCTTTCTCAAGATTTCTTTGGCTATTTGGGATCGTTTGTGGTTTCACATGAATTTTTGGATTGTTTCTTCTAGTTCTGTGAAAAATGCTATTGGTACTTTGATAGGGACTGCATTAAATCTATGGATTGCTTTGGGTAATATGAACATTTTAACAATATTTGTTCTTCCAATCTATGACCATGCAGTATCTTTCCATTTCTTTGTGTCATCTTCAATTTCTTTCATCAATGTATTAGAGTTTTCAGAGTACAGGTCTTTCACCTCTTTGGTTATTTTTAAGTATTCTATTATTTTTGGTCTAATTGTAAATAAGATTTTCTTAATTTCTCTTTCTTTTACTTCATTATTTGTGTGGGACCCAGGAAATTTAACAAAAATCCTCTACCCCTGGACAAGCAGAGCAGGACTGACTCCATTTTGTGCTGTACCCACCTTGTGCCGACCTGCTTATTGCTTAGGGCACTGCCCCACCCTAGTCAAGCCCAGGGCACACCCTAATCGGAAATCCGGTGATAGGCCAGTTCAAATGGATACTTTAGGGTAAAATGTAATTCAATCGGCCACCTGCGAGTGGACCAGCATGACTGTGCAACTTTCTGCGTATCCCATTGGCCACTGGCCCCTATAAAGTTGCTAAGCCTCTTAGTCTCGGGGTCCAAGTCCCTGCTCCACTGTGTCGGATATACTTGAACCCAAGCTCGAGCTTGTAAATAAACCCTCATGTGTTTGCATCAGTGTAGGCTCCTTGGTGGTTTCTCGGATTCGCAATCTTGTGCACAACAATTTGGGTATAGAAATACTATGGGTTTACATGCATTGATTTTGTATCCTGTGACTTTACTTATCAATTCTTGTATTTTTTGGTGGATCTCTAAGATTTTTATATATAGTATCATATCATCTGCAAATAGTGAAAATTTTATTTCTTCCTTATTAATTTGGATGTCTTTTATTTCTTTTTCGTGCCTGATTGCTGTGCCTAGGACTTTCAGTACTATGTTGAATAAAAGTGGTGAATGGACATCCTTTTCTTATTATTGATCTTAGGGGGAAAGTTCTGTTTTCCCCCACTGAATATGTTAGCTATACGTTTTTCATATTTAAAATGTTGAAGTATGTTCCCTCTAAACCTATTTTATTGTTTTTGTTGTTGTTGATGATGAATGGGATATCCTGGGGTGCCTGGGTAGCTCAGTTGGTTAAGCGTCTGCCTCTGGCTCAGGTCATGATTCTGGTATCCTGTCTGCTTCTCCCTTCCCTTGCTTTTATACTCTCACTTGCTCTTTCTTTCTCTCTCTCCCTCGCAAATAAAAAATTAAATCTTTAAAAAGAAAATGAATGTTGTACTTTATCAAATGCTTTTTCTCAACTACTAAAAGGATCACATGGTTTTTATCCTTTCTCTTATTGATGGGATGTATCGGGACTGATTTACAAATGTTGAACTGCCTTTATGTTCCAGGAATAAATCTCACTTGATTGTGGTAAATAATTTTTTTAATCTGTTGCTGCATTCAGTACATCAATATTTTGTTGAGAATTTCTGCATCCATGTTCATCAGAGATAGTGGCCTGTATTTCTCCTTTCTGTAGTGTTTTTATCTGGTTTTTGTATCAGGGGAATTCTGGCCCCATACAATGAATTTGGAGGGTTTGTTTCTTCTTGCATTTTTTGGAAAAGTTTGAGAAGAAAAGGTACTAACTCTTCTTTAAATCTTTGGAAGAGTTCACTGGTGAATCCCATCTGGTGCTGGACTTAACGTTCATTGGGAGGTTTTTTTCGACCACTTATTCAATTTCATTGCTGGTAACTGGTCTGTTCAAATTGTCTATTTCTTCCTGCTTTCAGAGTTGGCAGGTAATACGTTTTGAGGAACTTATACATTTCTTTTAGGCTGTCCAATTTGTTGGCACATAAGTTTTCATTTATAATCCTTGGTATTTCTGTGATGTTGGCTGCTATTTCTACTTTTTCATTCGTGCTTCTGTTTATTTGAGTCCCTTCTCTTTTTTCTTTTTGATGAGTTTGGCTAGAGGTTATCAATTTTTTTGATCTTTTAAAAGAACCAGCTCCTAGTTTCATTGATCTGTTCTATTATTATCATCATTATTATTTTCTATATCATTTAATTTATGCTCTAATCTTTATTATTTCTATTCTTCTGCTGGTTTTGGGTTTTGTTTGTTTCTTTCTGACTCCTTTAAATGTATGGTTAGGTTAAGATTTTTCTTGCTTCTTGAAACAGACTTGGATTGCTATACACTTCCCTCTTATTCTTTTTTAACAATTTTATTTATTTGAGAGAGAGCACACGTGTACAAGAAAGAGCACAATCATGGGGGAGTGGGCAGGGGATGAGGGAGAAGCCAACACCCAGCTGAGCAGGGAGCCCAGTGTGGGCATTGATCCCAGGACTCTGGGATCATGACCTGAGCTGAAGGCAGATGCTTAACCCACTGAGCCACCCAGGCACGCTACACTCTTCCCTCTTTGAACTGCTTTTGTTGCATCAAATAGATATTGTACCATGTGTTTTTATTTTCATTTTTCCTCATGTAATTTGTTATTTCTTCTCTGATTTCCTGGCTGATCCATTTATTATTTAGTAGCTTGTTATTTAACCTACATGTATTTGTGGTCTTTCCAGATTTTTCCTTGTGATTGATTTCTAGTGGCATAGCATTGTGGTCAGAATAGATGCATGATATGACTTCAAGTTTTTTGAATTTGTTGAAACTCGTTTTGTGGCTTAATATGTGATCTATCCTGGAGATTGTTCCATGTGCACTGGAAAAGAATGTGTATTCTGCTGTTTTAGGATGGAATATTCTGTATATATCTGTTAAATACATCTCGTCTAGTGTGTCACTCAAAGTAACTGTTTCCTTACTGATTGTTTAGATGATCTGTCCATTGGTGTAAGTGGGGTCCCCTACTATTACTATATTACTCTTTATTAGTTCCTTTATGTTTGTTAACTATTTTATGTACTTAGGTTCTCCCACATTGGGTTCATAAATACAAATGTTATATTTTCTTAGGTTGTCCCCTATATTATTATATAGTGTCCTTGTTTTTTGTTACAATCTTTGTTTTAGAGCTTATTTAGAGCTTATTTTGTCCAATAAAAGTGGACACCTTGGTACCTTGGCTTTCTTTTGACATACATATACATGATAAATGTTTCTCTATCCCCTCACTTTGTTTCATGTGTCTTACATCTAAAATGAGTCTCCTGTAGGCAGCATATAGATGGGCCTTTTTTTTTTTTTAAAATCCATTTCATCACCCTGTGTTTTTTGATTAGAGCATTTAGTCCATTTACTTTCAAAGTAAATATTGCTAAGTATGTATTTATTGCTATTTTGTTACTTATTTTGTGTTTTTTGTAGTTCTTCTCTGATCCTTCCCTTGCTCTCTTTCATGGTTTGCTGGCTTCCTTTAGTGATACACTTGGATTCATTTCTCTTTATTTTTTGCATATCTATTACTGGCTTGTGATTTGCAGTTACCATTAAGTTTGTATATAACATCTTCTGCATATAGCAGTTTATATTAAGTTGATGGCCACTTAAAGTCCATTCTTTACTCCTCTCCCCACCATGTTTTTCATTCATGGTGTCATGCTCTCCATCCTTTTATTTTGTGAGTCCCTTGACTGATTTTTATAGATACACTTATTTTTACTGTTTGTGTGCTTCCGATTTTTCTTACTCTTACTTATGATCTCTTCTTCCCATTGAAAGAGTTCTCTTTAATATTTCTTGTACAGTTGGTTTAGTAGTCACTAACTCCTTCAGCTTTTGTTTGTCTGGGAAAATCTTTCTCTCTCCATTTCTGAATGACAGCCTTGCTGGATAGACCACTCTTAGCTGTAATTTTTTTCGTTTCAGCACTTTAAATGTATCATGCCTCTCCCTTCTGGCTTGCAGAGTTTCTACTGAAAATTCCACTGATAGCATTGGGGGGTAGGGGGGAGGGTCCCTTTATATGTAACAGTCTTCTCTTGCTGCTTTCACAGTTTTTTATCAATACTTTGCCATTTTAATTACTATGTGTCTTGTAGGTGTAGAACTCTCTGGGCTGATTTTGTTGGATGATTTCCATGCCTCCTGAATCTGGATATGTTTGCTTTTCCAGATTTGGGAAGTATTAAGCTATTATTTCTTCAAATAAATTTTCTGTCCCCTTTTCCCTCCTCTAGGAGCCCTATCATGCTAATGTTATTACCCCTAATGGTGCTGCTGAGTCCCCTAAATCTATTCCCATTTTCTGTAATTTTCTCCTCTTACCTGCTCAGCTTGATTACTTTCCATTACTCTGTCCTCCAGATCACTACATTCCTCTGTTTCCTCCAGCCTTCTTTTTATTCCATCTAGTGTATCTTAAAACCTGTTTACCGTGTTGTTCATTTCTGATTGCTTATGTTTTCCATTTCTTTAAGGGTCTCACTGATGTCCTCCACTCTTTTCTCAAGTCCAGTGAGTATCGTTAAGATCATTACTTTAAATTCTCCATCAGGCATGTTACTTATATCTGTTTCATTTAGGTCTCTTGTTGTGATTTTGTCCTATTCTTTCATTTCAATTTTAACAAGATGAACTTTGGGCTTCTGTAGGACCTGCCACTGCCACTGCCACAGCTGGGACTGAGGCCCCACAAAGTATGCTGGTCTGGTCTGGAGACATGGTGTTCGCAACATTTGCTCTGCTTTTATGGGGGAGACTTCCAGCACCAGGACTGAGGCAAGTGTGAATGGAAACAGAGGATCTGCAGAAGTGTGAGGGGATGGGGCTTGGTATAAGCAACTTAGGTAGTGAATGTTGGCACTGTGCTGGCTTATGCTTGAGGGGAGGAAGATGGGGACTCTCAACTCCTTTTTTCCTGGAGAAATCCCTCCATGAAACTGGTCCCTCCAGGATGTACTCTGAGTTGTTGTGTATATAATTCTCCCTCCCTTGTGCCCCAAGTGTTTTCAAAGTTTCTGTGTTGTATTTCTGGGAGCTGTTTGTTGTGCTGTCTCTTTAAGGGTGGAGACTCAGTGTCTTATTGCCCTCCAGGCCCTCCCAGAGAGGAACCCTGTGCTTTTAAAAATTTCAGCCTTTAAATCCCTTTGACTGCAAGAACTCACAAAATCCAGCCCCTCCCACTTTCAACATCAAATGTTACGGAGATTCATATCCTCTGTGTGTTCTCCTCCGTGTGAGACTGTTTCTTGACCTTGTCCTTGTTCATGCCCCAGCGCTGCAGATGGCTGCAGTCCACTTAGCTCCCCACTGCATCTCCACCCCTCCTATCCTCTTGGATGTAGCTTCTTGTCTACCTCTGGCTGTGGACTTGGTTCTGCCAGTCTTCAGGTCACTTTCTAGGTTATTTACACTGATATGAGTGCTATCTAGTTGTATCCATGTGACAAGGTTAGCTTAGGACCCTCTACTCTGCAATCTCAGTCCCTCCCCTCAAATAGTATTTTAGCCTTTAAAAATTAGGACAAGATAGCAGTTCTAGAACTCATTTATTAGAAGCCTGTTCTGTCTTACGATTTTAAATCTAGATATTAAATTTTAGTTATCAAATGGTATCTTTTAACTGTTGCTAATATAGACTTGAATTAGAGATAGTTTTACTTCAATGAGATAGATTTCCAGAAACAGTACATCTAGGTTGAAAGATTTATATATTTTTAATTTTTAATTTTAATTTTTTAAAAAGATTTTATTTATTCATGAGAGAGAGAGAGAGAGAGGCAGAGACACAGGCAGCGGGAGAAGCAGGTTCCATGCAGGGAGCCTGATGCGGGACTCGATCCTGGGTCTCCAGGATCACAACCCGGGCTGCAGGCAGCGCTAAACTGCTGTGCCACCAGGGCTGCCCTATTTTTAAATTTTTTAAGTATTTTTAATTTTAGTGTTACTAGATTGCTCTCTCATATTTTCGTATTATGTGAGAGCAATCTTTCCTTTATAATCAGCTAACAATAGACATAGCCCCTTCAAATTTTTATAAATTAATTTTGTCAACTAATAATTGTAAATGCCAGTACTTTAATCTGCATTTCCTTCTAAATGGAGATGTTAAGCAAGTATTTATTATAATAAAACCAGGGCTTAGTACAACATGGTTTTCCATAAAGTATTATCTATTTGTAAAGAAGTATATTTATGAAATAAAATAACTTTAAAAAAGCCTTCTAGCTTGTCCCAATTAGTGCAAAAGTTTTAATAAAAAGCAGGCATTTAGGGATGCCTGGGTGGCTCAGTGGTTGAGCGTCTGCCTTTGGCTTAGGGCATGATCCCAGGTCTGAGGACTGTGTCGCACATCGGGCTCCCTATGAGGAGCCCGCTTCTCTGCCTCTCATGAATAAATAAATAAAATCTTAAAAAAAAACAAAACAAAACAAAACACAGGCATTTAGAAGGCTTCTATCCTAAGAAAAACATTTTACTGCAAACCTAGATTTCTCACCATCTAAAACAAACTAAAAAATTTAATATATTTTAGTAAAATAACAATTTTATCAGCTGTTGATTTTAAAACCAGGGTATACCAAATGTTTCCTATACTGTTCATCATAAAACACAAACACAGAGGATAATTTTACCATGCTATTTTAATATTTTCTATGTACAGCAAACATATCCTAATTTACTTAATCAGAAAAATATGACAAAAATAATAAAATAATTATATTTCTTATCTATTGAAAATACTGAATATATAAAACACAAAATTCTTACAAAATTAAGGGCAGTGACATTTTATTATTATCATAGCACTAATAAGCATCAGACGGTCACCACATACAAGCTTCTGATTAAACACTTTACATGTATTAATTAATTCAATTCTCACTATCACAATGTGAGGTAGGTACTATTATGTTTCCCATCGCAGAGATGAGGTACAGAGGGGTTGAGTATATTTGCTGAAAGCTAACTAGTGCAATTCAGGATTAGAGCACAAGAAGTATGAGTTGAAAATCCGTTCTTTAAACCTTGCTCACTCTCCCTCTGATCTTTACATTGTCCACAGAGTACCTTACAAGTTGACTTGTACAAAGGGCTGCAGTTTTAACTTGTACTTAAATACTTTATTAAGAACTGTAATATCCAAATTAAAAAGAAAGAGATCAACTAGTGATTTCAATAAATGAATTCTAGAACCTCTACCTTGCTTCTCTTTTTAAGACTAAAATATTATTTCCTTGTTCACTTTGGCATCACGAATCAAACTGTATGCACTCTCTCTGTAGAATATGTACTTATTTGAGACTAAATCCACAAGTGAGGATTCTGAAAATTGAAATCACATCATGTAATGAAGTATGTCTAAGTTTTGGATTAGTAATATACAAAATATTTTAAACTGAAAAGTCCAATGATAAAATAAAACTGCAGACATTTTAGCAAACCAGACAATCTCAATTTTAGGCTAACACAACAAAAGGCTTCAAAGAATTCTCATACACTATAAAGATTATCAGGACTAGACTGTCACATAGTGACCTTGCTAGCTTCTAACTCCTCTAACAGTATTTGGAAGTGCATTGTTTCAAATCAATAACTAATTAACAAAGTACAAAAGAAGTTGCACTGTTTCCTTAGCTCCTTGTTAAAAATGGCTTTTGGCAGCACATGGGCAGAAAGGTCGCTTTTATGACATCTCCAGGAGTCTTTCAACACCCTGCCTCTGTCAGATTAAATTACTTTTAGCAATTAATTGTCATAAGTTAAAACAGAAGCCCATTTGTTACAGCAGGCTGTCATAATGACATGGTGAGTAGTTGTTTTGATATGAATTTCTTCCACTGACCTTCTATCATATCTTAATTTTTGTGGTTGACCTAACTCGAAGATTGGGAGCACGTCTTAACTCAAGAAGCCTGGGCCAAACCTTGGGGGTCTTGGCATAAGACACCAACAAATAATTGAAAAAAAATTTCCACAGACACTTTGAAAAGCAGAGGTTATGAAACAAAGAAATGTGTAAGTTGGAAATTAAATTCAAAACAAAATTATTTTTAATTAACACAAGAATATAAAATGTAACAAGAATTACATTTTCTATCAAGTTCATAAACATGAGATTATGAGATCATTGCCATATTGTACTAAAGGTGAACACCTAGAAATAGAATGCTATGAGGAAATATTAAATAATTTTAAAAGGTAAATTTTAGTAAGAACAAATATCACATATGATTTATATGTCTTTAACTTGATAAATACACTGTGTTTAAATCTTCTTAACCTCATAAAATCAGTTACTAATAATTCTTTATCAAATAATATTCCTTATAAATCTGTATCTTAATAGAATAAGAAAAGCCTAATTGAGGCCTGTAATAGTTTGGTAAATCCAGTAAAAGGTCGTTCAGTATTTTGAACAGTGAATGATATAAGCAAATTTTTGTCTCAAAAATAAGCTTAGAATTATGGTATAATATGTTTAGATGGTAAACATATCGTAGAATATGTTTATATTTTATTTACTCCTATTGCTATAAATCTGTATATTCTTTACCTATATTAAAATTTAAGAGAACTTCATGAACGATGAAAAAAATACTAGATGAAAACTGAGCCAGCTCAAAAGGACAAGAAAAATGAAAAGGTATGACATTTTCAAGAAATCCTAAAAACATGAAAACAGTGATAACAACAGCTAACATTTTTTCAAGTGCTTTCTCTGAATTAGATACTGTATTAAATGCAAAATATGCTCTAATTCATTTAAATCTTCATGGTACCCTGGGCAGTAGCTACTATTATCTCTTTTTACAGATAAGGCAAGGGATACTTGGAGAGTTTAAGTTAATTGCCCAACAGTCAGTGCCGTTTCTCTGACTTTAGATCCCACAATCTTAACACTGCAGTACTTTTTACATATGTATACACACATATACATATGCATGTGTGTTATGTTTAAACGTTCATAACCTTATAAAATCAGTTATTACTGTGTGTATGTGTTTAAATCTAAGAACGAACAACTCTTTCTAGTTGTAAAAATAAGCCTTAGTCCTGAAATGTGGGTATACCTGGAAAAGTGACCTTCAGTTTTTCTAGTTCACAGAATACACTGAGGAATATGCCAGAGTAGTTTATCTGATTTGTATGTGGAGAGCAAGAGAACTTATAACTAGAGCTTCCATGGCAGGTGGGAGGGGTCATAAGAATATCAAGAAAGATGTGGGTAGGTACGTGGGCATGTGTGAAGTAAGGAGTCTTAAATATCTGACAGGATCCTTATTGTGATCATGTGTTATTAGCACCAGAGGGCCTGTGAACACTTGGGAGCCAGCCCAGGGAAGGGAAGCTTTCTCTTCCTGCTTAGGATATGTCACTGAATCCTCTTCCCCTTCAGTACTGATTGTGAACACTTAAGATTTTATATTTTTTATCTACTTTAAAGAAAATTACACATTTTGCCTTTGTCTGTTATCTTTCTGAGATTCACCATCAGAATGAGGGAATACTATAACCTAGAAATTAAAATTTAGGCTCTTGGGCAGCCCCGGTGGCACAGCAGTTTGGCGCCGCCTGCAGCCGGGGGTGTGATCCTGGAGACCCAGGATCGAGTCCCATGTCGGGCTCCCTGTGTGGAGCCTGCTTCTCCCTCGCCTCTCTTTCTGTCTATGAATAAATAAATAAAATCTTTAAAAAAATTTTTAGGCTCTTTCTGGAATAATGTCTAATTATGATTATTTGCAAATGTACTATATAGCAGAATGGGCAAGATTAATCCCATATATATTTAACATTTGGAGTCACAATGAACATTTTTCCCCCCAGAACTATATATTCACTTCACTCATTAACTGGGTAAAGTGTTCCCTCTAGACATGCACAATGATAAGAAATCTTCCATTTAACTCATTTTAGTCTCCAATGTTAACACATTTTCTAAGTTAAACTGGTACATTTTATATTAATTGTGTTTGTGGTTAAATATTAGGGGTTCTTAGTCCTTGAGTTTTTTTTTTTCTTTTTTCTGTAAGAGTATATTCTGTAGCACTAAAGGATTATCACTAAAGGCAAAGTAGAATTCACTCATTTTGTCAGACAGATTTCAGTTAAGTATTATATTTCAGAGAGTATTGCCGATGGAATACAAGACTAATAAAATTTAACCTGGTATTCCTTTCCTTTTATTGAAGCCAATAGAAGCTCTTAGGAAACGAGCTCATTTTAAGTATGGGAGAAGAAGGAAAAAAATGATTATTTAAGTAGGAATTATTTCATTATTTCATAGAATCATAAAAACTTAGAAATTATGGTCCCCCACTTACTTTGATACTTATCCATTTTACAGAGGAAAAAACTGAGCCCCAGAGATATAAAATAACTTCTTCATTATTTCTCACTGATCACTGTAGTGATTTCATTGGCTGAAATTCCAGTTCTCACAATGGTATGAACACTAACACCACTTATGCGTGTTTTATACATCTTTAAAGTGATTTCAAATACCTCACTACTTGATTCTCATTACAACTCAATGGAGTAGACAGGTCTTAGGAGACTTCTTTTATTTCTTCTTCTTCTTTAACCCTCACCTAATCAATTAGCATATCCTACCCGCAGGCCATCTGAACACTTTCTAAATTGACATTTTATAACTACTTATAAAATCCATCATCTATTTCAACTGCCTAAGAAATAAAATTAGGCACATATGCATTGGGAAATGACATAAAAAGACTGGCGGTAAGAGCAGAAATAGTTAAATAGATATATTATAAAGCCAAATAACTGCTGTAATTATTTGCCAGCTTGCAAATGTGAAAGAATTATTCTAGGAAAAGAAACACTCTAATGTAAACAATTATAATCTCTATAACCTAATATTGTTTTAAAGACAAAAATGAGGGAATGGGAGAGAGAGAGGAGGAGAGAGATACGAGATTATTGGTGGGGATGGGAGTTTAACAAAACTAAATTTCTAACCTTAAATTAGCGTGTGAGGAAGGAGGAGGATAGAAGAATAAAATGAGGACAATTACTATGTTAAAACATTGCCAGATACTAAATGTACAATAAAATCTCAAAAGTTATACCTATACCAATGGCATTGGCAAGTGTAGACCAAACTTTCAAAGGAATAGAACACCCAGAAAAAAAGGACAAGAATGTAAGAATTCAATATATGTTAAAGGTGGCACTTCAAATCAGTGGCAAAAAAAAAAAACAAATTATTTCCAAAATGGAGTTAGGACAACTGATTATTTGGAAAACCATAAATGTGAGCTTTCCACATAATAAAAATAAAACCAAATATCTAGTAGATCGAATATTTAAATATCATTGAAAAAAGGATGGTTTCTTGAATAAAGAGTGTCAGGATAATTACCAATATGAACAAAGTGACACTGGATTCATACCTCACCCCAAAAATCAATTTCAAATAGAACATGAACTTAAATGTGAGACACAAAACTCTAAAGCATTAAGAAAGAAAACACCTATTTCCTCCCTTTCCCCTCTACTTCCTTGCTTCAACTTTTACTGTCCTCTTTTACCTTTGATAAGATACATTCGGGCATCATCAAGCCCTCTAGGAAATTTTCCCTGGAGCTTCCACTTTCAATCTCCAACTGGCTTATGTCCCACCTGTGTACCCCAACAGGTACTAATTGGAATCCAGTGCATTCTTCTTCTTCTTACTGAGTTTCTATGGGAAGGGTCATGTCTTATTGATTTTCAGATCCCAAGTGCCTAGTACAGTGCAGTTTAATAAATATTTGATAAAGTGTTTAAAAACTTATTGAAGTGTTTTTTTTTTGTTTGTTTGTTTGTTTTTACTTATTTAGCAAGCTAACAAATGAACCATAAACTTATCAAGGATAGTTGGTTGAGTTTGACGTAAATTGGTTTTGGCAAAGAAATTTAAATTACACCCATGTGCTCAGAGGCTATTGTTTAGGGCTAATGCTATCATCTTTAGTCACATACTAGATTTCAGCCTCTTTTGACTGTACACCCACATTCCTAATCAAATCTAGCCACATTTAAGTCTATTTAATCCACTGTACACAAGGCAACAAAACTATAGGTAGTACTCAAATAACTGAATTTACAATGTAGTTATAAAATGTTTCTCACTTATAAAGACCCACACTCTTTTGATCATGTATATTCTATTTAGAGGTAATAGAGGACTTGGAACTAATCTGTATTAGAACATCTGAATAAAGACAGACTAATCATGTCTTTGCCAATATTCTTAATTTTAAAACTAAATATTATAATTTATCACTTCTCCAAATTTAAAAATTTATCATATAATGAAATATATTCAATGGTATTTAGGCCAGAGCATATTTATAAATGGAAATCCAATCAAATGCTTCAAATGTTGGAGCTACTATCTCTATATTTCCTGTGAATAAGTATGTAACTAATACCAGGTTTCAATGGCAATGGTTCAGTCTGATGACTGAAAGAGGAACAGTATCATCTTACCCTAGTGTCAGTAATAAATTTCCTTGAAAGTCTTAACCAGCTTTACCTGGACAATCCTAGTAACACACCATAATTTGAATTTAATCGCTTGTGCACTAAAAGAACCAGGGTAAATCAAATGATAATTTAAATACAGGCAACCTTGCTAAACAGCCCTGAGAATACAGAGGAGAACTAAATGTAAGCCTTTCTTTTAAATAATTAGATATTTATACTCTGGACAGTAAATATATAATCTCAGTGATTTTCTTAATTTTGAAAACTACTGAAAATTCCACCAAATGCAATATACACGGTGGCAAGAGGGAGGCTGTGATTATTTGTGTGTTTGTTAGTACATACATTTGTTTTTGTACTGGAGCAGAGGAAAGGGAGGGGTGAAGAAAAGTATTACAAAAGATGGAAAGTCAAAATTAAGTATTATTAAATAGAGGATTAGGTTCTGTGAAGAATGCTTTAGAATCTGAATAGAATCTTGTAAAATGTCCAATAATGAGATATTTCTCCATAATGTTCCATTTTAAGTGTTCAATTGACTATTATGAAATGAGTATTTCATTCCAAATGTCTAAAAATGACAATTATAAGCTAAGTAGGTAATCTTTCTGGCCTAATTTTAAGAATTATATTAATATATCAACTTAGGATATTTAATATAACTGCCTGATTTTCTTCCCCCAGAAATAAGAGCTGGAGAGAGGAGTCCAGAATATCCACTTCTTACTTCCCACGTCTAACCAGTGAGGAGGTCCTCAGGCACATAGGCTATAGCTCTGGAGAAAGCAGTATCTTGGGTGACTGCTGAACAAAAGGCAAGCAGAGCATCCTCATTATGTAGGGTAGGGTCAATCTGGTTGTGAAGCCAAAGGAAACTGTGTAAGGACAAAAATTCCTCAGAATGTTGGGTAGGAATAAAGTCTGGCAGAACTGATTGGACTTGACGGGGTCATTTCAGTGTCTTTTTTATAGGATTACTTTGGCTCCATGAGTTGCCCTGGACTATACAGGGCAATAAGCCAGAAGGCTACTTAAGGGAGAAAGGATCCATGTTTAGACCTCTAAATGTAGCATTTTTTATGACTAACCTTTCAAAATTTTTGAAATATCTCAGGTTAACAGGCAACCATTTTGCTGCATACTTTTAGCTCAATGGTGGCTATTGTTATTCAAACTATTAACAAGATTTAACACCACTTAAAGGAAATGTGACGCATTCCTTGTTATTTAAATACATTTTAAAGTATTTTAAAATATATCCTTAACATTTTCAAATATTTTCAGCGTTTTTTGTTTTTTTACAGTAAAAAAATTTTTTTTCCCTAATCTGGTCACTAAGGCCAAGAGGTACCATTTTATGTTTCCCTTTGATGTCAGTTTGCCATACTGGTCAAAAAATTTATCATTCAGTTAAATTCTTCATTTAACTAATATCTGGGTATCCACATGCCAGACACTGTGGATACAAAGATGAATAAGACAATGAATTAAGTACAAGACACCAAAACATTCGCAAATAATTCCCAACATAGTGAAAAGTGGGCTAACTGAAAATAAAATGTATACATATCCAAAGAACTCAGCATAGTGTCTCACACAAAGTAAGCACTCAAAATGGTACCATACAGGGTCACCTGGGTGGCTCAGCGGTTTAGTGTCTGCCTTTGGCCCAGGGTGTGTGTGATCCCAGAGTCCTAGGATCAAGTCCCACATCAGGCTCCCTACATGGAGCCTGCTTCTCCCTCTGCCTGTGTCTCTGCCTCTCTCTCTCTGTTTCTTGTGAATAAATAAATTTTAAAAATCTAAAAAAAAAAAAAGGTACCATACACATGAACTATTGATAAGATAATCCCTGTCAGTAGATGACAATCCAAACAAATACCTTTCAGCCTACAGATTCATCACCAAATATTTCCTCAGTGCCTACTTTGTGCCAGGCACTGTGCCAAACACTTGGGGCATTATCAGTGACAAAACTAAGATACCAGCCCTCCTAGAGCTTACAATCTAACAGGAGAGACAGGAAATAAGTGCTATTAAATGGATACGTAAATTATATAATAGGTTAGAAGGGAATGAGTGTTAAAGAAAAAAAAATTGAGCTAGGTATAGGGAACGGGAAATGGGTAGGCTATAATTTTAACTAGGATAGTGAAGACATGCCTCTACTGAGATAATATTGGAGAAAATACTTAAAGGATTTTAGCAAGCTAGCCCTGCATATATTTGGGTGTAGAACACTACAGGCAGAGGGAACAGTCAATGCAAAGACTGAAAGGCAGAGTATGCCTGTCATGTTGCAAGAACAGTGAGAGACCAGTGGGCCTAGAATGGAATAAGTGAACAAGATAGGGGCAGAAAATGGTTCAGACAGATAAGAGGGCAGTTTTTCTATGGCCATTATCTAAGTAAAATCAAATCTCAAAATAAAGTCATTTAGTCCACTTATCCATCCAACAACTTTTGAATATTACATATATTCAAGGCAACCAACCTCTTAGGTGCCACAGGATAGAAAAAGATGATTAACTCTGAACCTTTAGCCAAATAAAGCTTGCAAATTTCCACAAAGGGATTAACTTACATTGCACTTTTTTTAGTAAAAACAAAAGCCAGGGACAGGAGAGGGGAAGTATAAAGAAGGAAGGCATGTGTAGGGGCATGAGCAGAATTACTTTAAGATCAGAATAGAATCTCCTCAGAAACTCCTACTTAAAACTACCTTATATAAAATACTCCAATAGTTAAGAGTAACTTGCAAAAGAACAGGAGCTACAAAGAATCCCATGAAAGATTATTCATTTTAGTCCTTTTGAAGAAAGTTGCTTGGTTAGATCTTTTGCCAAAAATAACTATTTAAACCCACATAAGAAGGAACTAACAAACATCAATAATATCATTAGCAATTAAGAAAATGTACACCTAAATAAAAATAATGGTTTCTAAAGAAAACTATCAACTTCATATTACATTTCCTAAAGAATAAAGGACAAGTTAGAGTGTTTTATGATCTATAAAGAAAGAAAGAAAAGGAAAGAATTAATTAAGGGATATTAGATGGTTCTAAAAGTCTTGAAATGCTACTTACATGTTTAATTAGCTTCATTTGAACTAAAAGTAAGGGCAAAGTCATTTTAAATATCAAGAATAAACACCACTACATTCCTGAAAATTGAAATATTACAGCTTCCAGAATGTGTCAAAACATCTACCAAATTAATTTCTTTAAAGCGGCAAAATTTTAAGTGGTTTATAATACTCAATGACACAAAAATCACATTACATAACAATGTAAAAGATTTTATATAAATAATCCTTTATATAAAAATGCCTCAACACAGGCATGCATTTAAGGAAAAATTATATAAATAATCCTCATAAAATTGAGGTTCTCACTGCAATAAGTTATACTTAGTAAATAAAGTATATAAAGTAATCTTTAAATTTTAAAATTCGGGGATCCCTGGGTGGCTCAGTGGTTTAGTGCCTGCCTTTGGCCCAGAGCGCAATCCTGGAGTCCCCAGATTGAGTCCCGTGTCGGGCTCCCGGCATGGAGCCTGCTTCTCCCTCTGTCTGTGTCTCTGCCCCTTTCTCTCTATGTCTTTATATATTATGTCTTTATATTTATTTATCATAAATAAATAAATAAATCTTTAAAAATTTTTTTAAAAAAAATTCAATGTGGTTAGTTATTGAATATCTAAATATTTGACTTTTATTATTAATGCTATATTAACCATTGTGAAAGGGAAATTTTCCCTTTCTCATGCTTCTAGAATGCAGCATATGAACTACTGCAAAATACTTACCACAGTCTGCCTAATATCAGAATTGCTTAAGAATATTTCGGCCTCCCCACAAGACTGTGCATAAGCTCCTAGAGAACAAGGATTCTGGTTTTCCATCTGTATATCTCACAAACAGCTATAGCAAGCACAACATTTTGTAAATAGTGCTCAACCGAATTGAAATGTGAAGAGGTCCAATCAAAGCTGTGCTACTCAAAGGGACACATTTTCTTCAGTTTCAAGATATTTTGGTATCTTGTTTTGAAATCCTGGCTAATCTTGTCTTGAGTAGAAATTATATGTTTTATTCTTCTCCCATTTGTCATCTTTAATATCTAGCACTTGGGAGAAGGTATAAAATCAGTGATGGTATACTAACAGAATGCAAACTAAAGCTGGTACTGTACTTTTATCATACTAATAGTTACTGTGGGTATCTTGAAAGTGCTGCCATAAATTTTGAAGGTAAAAGGCATTATGAAAACGATTAGGACACTGAAGGGCTAACATCTCCATTCAATACACTCATTTAGTCATTACTTCCTAGATTTACTGTCTAAGTATACCATCTAGAGATCCACCTCTTAGTAATATGGCATGTAGTAATGGAGAAAATTCAAACCTGTCTCCATGGGCTTTGGCAAATAAAAGGACACAACTGATTACAACAATGTATAAGTAAATAAACATTTACTGAGGGTCACTAATTGCCAAACAATAGGTAGGTGGTCTTTGTTCAATTTGTGGGGTCAAATATGGGGTAAAATGTAAGAAAAAGAACAAACCTACCACATCATCTCCTACTAGGGCTACCCTAAAAGGCCACAGTCTACACTCTGCACAACCCCAGGGGGTGCCAGATAAGAATTATGTCCCTTAGACTTGTGCAATGAGGCAGCTTGTCTCATACCATATTTCATCCATCTACAAAACTATCAATTTTAAAAGGTAGCACTGTTTTATGTACCATTAAGAGAAAAAAAAAAGTCACCAAATAATCCACAATATGCCATTAATTTTTAAGATGCATCCCAAATTCAGAGATGTTAAAATGTGATAAAAGGTTTTAAAATCAATGGAAAAAGATGATAATCTGAGCAATCTTCAATTGACTGAGCTATATATGCACAAATAATAGCCTTTCTTTGACGGCATTATTATATATGCAGTCTGCACAAGAATTCTGAGGGAATTTTTTCACTCGCCGTGTGAAATTGAAACAAAGAACATTAAGAATGAATGAAGTATATAGTTAACATCATAATTCACATATAATGCACTAAGATTTTCAAATTTATATTCTTCCTCGTAGATCTTAAAATCAATTGTTAGGAATACTGTTTTCAACTTTTAGGTTTAAATCTCAATTACTTAATGACCACTTATTCCTCTCCCTTAATAATCTACACACACACACACACACACACACACACACACCGTTCTTCTCCTCCAACCCCATCAGCTACCGAGACAAAGGCTAGAGAAGCCACTTGCAAATAAAAACGGAGGGGAAAACAGTCTGGTTCTAATGTAAAGTTCAAGGTAATACCTGAGACAGTTGTGTAGATCACAAAGAAACAACTATATCTAACTAGACAGATTTATGCACAAGGGCCCCAACCAGAAGAGTGGGGCACAGTTGGAGACAGAGGGTATTACACTGACCCTTTTTTTGAAAAAAAAAATGGAGTGGAAGTTGTGAAAGTGCAAGAACCATCATTCACATTTAAAACCCGATAGAAGCATGGTCAATCCAACTGTATTTTAGACAATTGCTGTCAAATGTTACTTTAGATACGAAACAAGAAGAATCCAATTTGGAGTACTAGGAAGAACGTGGCTTCAGAAATGGAGAAAGTCATGGACAGATGCAACTTGGATTGTAAATTAAGGATATTACAGTAATCCTAACAAACATTTATTGAATGAATACTAGGTGTAAAACCCTGTGCATATGTGCCAGACACCAGCACTCAGCTCTTAACCCACTATAAAATCAGTCCACTGCAAAGTTAAACATCAAACAAAAAGAAAGCTCCAGTACAAACTAGTAGAATATATATTAGGCCTCAACTGGATAGCAGGGCTAAATACTGGAGCCCTCCAGGAAGCAAAAGGACACCCATTTTAATGGAAAGAGGGATGAAATGAAAACTGTGTTTGCTAAAACCCCAAATGGCACATGATTCTCCAGGGCCTTCTGTTGTGGGGGAGGAATAGTAGAAAAAGAAAAACAAATT
Organism: Canis lupus dingo; assembly: GCF_003254725.2. Classification (NCBI taxonomy): domain Eukaryota; kingdom Metazoa; phylum Chordata; class Mammalia; order Carnivora; family Canidae; genus Canis; species Canis lupus. The sequence continues at coordinate 15,364,188 of NC_064245.1, read as the reverse complement.
CTGGAGCTCAGTCAGTTAAGTGACTGATTCTTGATTTGGGCTCAGGTTAAGATCAGCAGGGTCATAAGATTGAGCCCTGCATCGGGCTCTGTGCCAGGCATTGGAGCCTGCTAAAGATTCTCTCTCTTCTCTCTTTCCCTGTTCCCTGTCTCTAGAAAAAAAGGAAAAGAAAGGAGAAGAGAAGAGAAGAGAAGAGAAGAGAAGAGAAGAGAAGAGAAGAGAAGAGAAGAGAAGGGAAGGGAAGGGAAGGGAAGGGAAGGGAAGGGAAGGGAAGGGAAGGGAAGGGAAGGGAAGGGAAGGGAAGGGAAGAGAAGAGAAGAGAAGAGAAGAGAAGAGAAGAGAAGAGAAGAGAAGAGAAGAGAAGAGAAGAGAAGAGAAAAAAAAATCTGAATCCTCAAATTCCAGTGGCCTGGTATGGACTGACATCTTGTTTCTATGAAGAAGGCAGGAATGATGTGAAATAGTCTACACATAGGGATCCCTGAGTCCAGATGAGAAGAGTTAAAAGAGATAGGCCCATATGCCTTAATAGAACAGTCCTACCCTATTTTAGCTTTAATATTTCAGCTTACAGGGGCAGCCTGGGTGGCTCAGCGGTTTAGTGCCGCCTTCAGCCCAGGGCGTGATCCTGGAGACCCGGGATCGAGTCCCACATCAGGCTTCCTGCACGGAGCCTGCTTCTCCCTCTGCCTGCATCTCTGCCTTTCTCTCTCTCTCTCTCTCTATGTCTCTCATGAATAAATAAAATCTTTTAAAAAAAATAAAAATAATATTTCAGCTTACATAGCTGTTCACTCATATTGTTCCAGTTTCATGTTGCCTAACATACCAATAGAAAAATGGTTCTTATTTTAATCTTACAAACTGCTTCCTTTGGTTTATGTTCAACACCAAAGAAGACAGGTACACCAGTGGTTCTAGACATGTGGTCTGCAAACCTCTGGAGGTTTCTGAGAGCTTTTAAGGGGGTACACATAATATTAAGTCATTATGAGTCTTTTTCACCATATTGACATTTGCAGTTAAGAAGGCAATGGAGGACAAAACTGTGACTGAGCATGGATCACAGAAGTGATACCAAACTATAGTAGCAGTCATTGTGTTCTTCACTGCTACACACTCCAGGGGGAAAAAAACCCCCACACAAGTTCACCTAAAAAATGTTGATGAAGCAGTAAAAATTACCTTTATTAGGTTTCAACCCCTCACCGTATGTGTGTTTAATATTCTGAGTGATGAACTAGAAGGTACTACATAAAGCACCTGTAAACCAAATTATGTTACGATGCTTGAGTGGAGGAAAAGGAGTTGTATAACTGACTGAGTTGTGAGCTAACGTAGCTGCTTTTTAAATAAAATACCATTTTTACTTGTAAGACTGATAAACAAATGATGATTATTCACATTTGGGTGTTTGGAAGCCATTTTCTTAAAAATAAACAAAATAAGCCCGATAGTTCAAGAAAAACCACCAATGGTGTTTGTTGCTGATAATAAAAATTGAGCTTTCTTGCAAAAATTAAAATTTTGGGAAACTTACATCCTCACTGATAAATTTAATAGTTTTTCAATTCTTAAAATCTTTGCAGATGAGATTGGTAGTAATATTAATAGGTAGGATTTTTTGATACCATATAAAATATGTCATCATACAGAAGACATTATTTTCCAAGTGACCAATATATGTTATAAAATCATTCATGAGTAAAAGATCCATTCAAAGATACAACAAAGACAAAGAGGTCTTCATGAAAACAGTACAAAATACTTATCGATGTGTTTTAGATTCATACAGCAAGTCATCTTTAAGAAACTACTTGTTGAGTGTTGGTGTAGCATCAAAGAAGAATATATATAATAATCTGAAAAAGCTATTAAAATTCTGCTTCCTCTTATAATTGCATATCTGTATGAGGCCAAACTTTCTTCATAAATGTCAATAAAAAACATCACAAGAGAGTGAAGACAGAAACAGAAGTGGAATTCAGCTGCCATCTATTAACCCAGACATTAAAGAGATTTTTTTAAATGCTGCACTTCTTACCATGTGTTTTTGTTTGTTTTGAGAAATAGAGTATTTCTCATAAAAATATGTTATTTGTAGCATCATATAATGGACTTCTTGCTATTTATTTTTTTATTTTTAATTTTTTTAAAGATTTTATTTATTTGAAAGAAAGTGCATGCGAAAGTGAGCATGAGGTGGGGGGAGGGAAGGACAGACAGAGAGGGAGAAGCAGGCTCCCTGTTGAGCAGGGAGCCCAATGAGGGGCTCATCCTAGGACTCAGGGATCATTACCTGAGCTGAAGGCAGATGCTTAACCAACTGAGCCATACAGGTATCCAGGATTTGTTGCTATCCTAATATACATATATATTCTAATATGTATATATATTCTAATATATATATATAATATTGTATTTAATTTATTTATTTGAATGAGATTTATTTATTTATTTGAATGAGACAAAACTATTGGGGGGGGAGGGGCAGGGGAGAGGGAAAAACAGATACCCCATGGAGCAGGAAGCCCCATGTGGGGCTCGATCCCAGGATCCTAGGATCAGGACCTGAGCCGAAGACAGACACTTAACCAACTAAGCCATCCTGGTGCCCCTAAAATAAATATTTAAAATTTTCCTCAGATTTAATTTTTTTTGTGGTAAATATCAGTTGATATAACATAAAAACACTTTAGCAACTTTAATAATGTTTAAGCATGTAAAAGGCTTGAGAAGCAGTGATTATAAACCAATTAGGAAAGACCTCCTTTGGCCATAATTCTCCCCATACTTCCCAAGGGAAACCTGGTAAGGAGGGAAGAGAAAGAAAATGGGATATACTGAATAGTAGGTCTCCCACTAAGTTGTTTTCATACACATTACTTTACCTTATTTATTCCTTACCAGCCTAATAGCTATGATTATCCTCATTTTACAGATGAAAAAACTGAAACTCAGAGAGAGGTGACTTGTCTAACATCACAGTTTGTGCAATAATTAAGATTATTATAGCGTACCTCTCTTCAATTCTGAAGTTCTTTTTCTTTCCACTACATCATATTTATACACAGAATCCCTTACCAAGTTTGGCCAATAGCCAACCAAAACCAATAAATGTTGAGCTCTAGTCTTTATTGTAATTTCTGTTTTAAATCTAAAGATCTAATATTTTTACTGGTTTCAAATATTTCATTGTTGGCCTGTTTTTACCTAATTCAAAGAATGCCTGGTATACTTAATACTGGTTGTTCAGTAGGGTTTAAAGAACAATGTGCTAATTTTCTGAGTGTTAGTATCTATCAGTCATACATAGTATCATAGTTCTTTCCACTTTGTGCTAGTCAATATCAAAGAGTAGATTTATATAGTGAAAGGTCTCTCTCTTTTGCTTTGTAGGTTCATGTAAGCAAGCATTTATTAAGGTATTCATTCATCAAATATTAATTAAAAATCTAATATTTACTAGGCTTTGGCATCATGAAACATGAAAATATAAAGATTGATTTCTGATTATTTAAAATAGAATTATGGCACTTTAAATGCTTTAAAATTAAATAATTTGTGGCTACTTTCTCTGTAATCCGGTTTGATCAGTTTCCCTTTTAAATGAAAATCTTAAAATGAAGAAATTAAGGTATCATTAGTGAGCATTTAATGATTATATTTTAATATTGCTTTACCAAGTTGTTAGAAAATGCAAGTGCTACTAATAATATATTTATTAGGGGCTAACTTTTGTCAGGTAGGATCCATTTCCCTTCTGGCTTCAGGTGGAGCCATTCAGCTAGAGTGACGTTCCCAATTTCTTTCACCATCCCTCACTTTTTCCCTCCCACAGGGGGAGTGACTTACTTGATTAGTACATCTGAGGGAAGAAACAGAATGCTTTACTCAGCCCTTCTAGGCATTTTTCAAAGATTCTTGCAAAAAGGATGCATTCCAGCTTGCTTTCTATGTTGTGAAAGGCAAAGTGGATGCTTGAAGGATATGTGAATGTTTGTTTCAGGAGGAAATATATTAGGTAATCTAAATTTAGTCACAGATCTAAACCACATTTTCCATTTGAACTGTATCAATTAGGAAAACTGGTGTTTTGATCCCTTTTTGTCTGACTCCTTTGTCCTGTTGTTCACTGGGTTCCAAACTCAGGAAGGTAAGACAGCCATATTATTTTTGGTACAAGGTACTGAAAGGTACAAAAGCTGGGGACCTCAAAAGTTGGGATACATTCTTGGTTGATTATGACCTTGAAGGAAGACAGGATGTTATTTACTGGCCCAGAATGCCCAACACTGTGTATCAGAAACCATGTTCACTTTACATAGATTATTATCATTCCATTTTTCAGAAAAAAACCTGATGCATAAGAAGTTAATTTGTTTGAGGTCACAGTATATTAAGTGGAAAAAGACAGGATTTAACTCAGGTCATTCAAATGCTATACTTTTAATCTCATCTCCATACTACATGCCTGCAATGGGTATGGTTCTGAATGTTATCCAGACACCAAGAACAGAAAATAAAAATAATTATTATCAAATGTGCCTTCAATGACTACTGGTTTTAAGCTCACTTGGAAAAATGTAAATGTTCTGGAATATAGAAAAATGTTTAAAATATAAATTCTTAGATTGCTTACTAAATTACTAGCTAAACCTGTTCTTTTTTCTTTCCAGTTATATATTAAAAGCTTTAGGCTAAGGGGAAAAGAAGGAAGAAAGAAATGCAGTGTGATGGGGGTACTCAGTTTCAGAGGAAAGCAACATCCAGTATGAACAGCAGCAGCCCCTGGTGGTCTATGGGGAAAAAATAGTATATCTATAATTATGGGGGTAGAAATATGTTTTTAAAAAGAATATATGTACATATTTAGCCATTTGACTCAGTTCTCAACCCAACACATTAAAAAACAGATGCTTTAAAAAATGATCTGTTGGCAAGATGCTTGTTAAAATTTTATCAGTTGAAATATTAAAATTCATTATGAATTAATTAACACATTATATAAAAATAAAATGTTTTTGTTTCATCGTTTTACAAAGTACTATAACCAGTGGTGATTAACACTGGGAATTTTGTGTGTCTTGCTATGTGTTGCTCAGAAAGAAACTAAATTTATAGGATTACCACTAAATTGATGACATTTTCTGTCTTCACTCTTGAATTCAGTTGGCAGATGTTTTCGAGAACAAAAAATTCCATCTTATTACAAAACATATTAAGCAGGTTTTCCTGCCAGGCATGTCTGACATGATGTTTATTGCCTAGACCAAATCAATCCCCTTAATAAGCCATAATATATGCCAGAAAGTACATTATTTCATACTTAAGGAAAGTTGCCACATGAAAAAGTAAGTACTTTGATCTCTCAAGCTCTGCTTCTAATGCATCAGAAATGTGCTACATAATCCAATAGTTACTCATATCTATTTATGCTCATTTATTATGTAAAATAAAAGTACCCTTTGCTAATCTTAAAGTTTTAGGCCTGGATTCTACTTTATTTATGCCTGTCTTTAATAGAATTTATAAAAATTTGAAAGGAGATTTCGCTTTTTTATCATATTCCATCAAAAAAGAAAATTCAAATACTTAAATATACCAGGAACATAAAATGGTTCCAGAGATTAAACACTCATTGACTGCAATATAAATAAATTAAATCTGGTTGCTGAAACCCCAGATAGAAATAGCTCCAGTGGCATTAGCACAAAAGAGAACAGTTACAGAAGAAGATGGGGTATTTATTAGCTTTCACCAATAATTTGAGCATAATCCAAGTCAGAGTATCAAAAACATATTTTTTGAAAGAAAGCTTCAGTTTATCAGTTGGCTGTTTCTGAACAATTGCAAAAATTCACATAAATGCTGAAAAAAATCCGTCAGAAAACTAGACACCAAATATCTCTCATGTTAAGGGATAAGATTTTTGATGGATGTCAACAAGCAATCAAGCCATAAATATTTGAGTATCTTCAATGTGTAATGCCAGGCTTTGCCAAGATTCTTAATCTGTAAATGTCTCCTCCACATTTGGATTTTTCCTTCTGTGGCCATGTAATTTCCTTCCCTCTCCTACTTTTGCTTTTTTGTTTTTTTTTTTCCCAACTTTCTGGGGTCTAATCTCTCTTCTTTACTTCCCATCACCACAGCTCACAATTAAGTCTTTTAGGGAAGAGATGTTCAGTTACATCTTAGTATTAAATAGACCAGCATCATGTCACTTTTGCCTATATTCCACTTACCTAATGTAAAGTGCTTTTATTTTTTTATTTTATTTTTTTTTGTAAAGTGCTTTTAAATTATCTTCCTTAGTCTGAGTACTTGTCTCTTATGCTCCAGTTTGATACCAGAATAATCCTTATTTCTATGCTGCAGGTCACATTATCTAGGTATCTCTAGACTTGGGCCTGGTCTTTTTGCTTTGGTCTCCTTGTTAGGGGTCTGGATTCTAGTTTGGGGGTTTATTATCCTTCATAGTATGCTCTGTACTATTGTAAAAATTAGCTCATTTCTGTTTATTCTTAAGGACTGACTGATAAAACATGCTCAAAGACCTACGGATTATGGGGAATGGAAAGGCATAAAAGATAGAAATTAATAATATTATGAAACAAAAACACAAGAGTTCTCTCAAGACAGCACATGATAAATTCCATAAAAGTTAACCAATCACAATAACTTCCATAAATCATAGTAAGGAGAGGTCACTATTTACGATGATACGAAAAGGTGAGATTTCAGATGGGCACTAAAACATGGATAGAATCTGGATGAAGGGAAAGAACAGGAAGTAAAGTTACAACTCCAATAAAGTACAAAGTGTGTACAGCACAGAATAAGTACAGCAGCCTGGATCTACTTTTATGAGAAAGTGTGTGAAAGAGAAACAGCAGTAGGTCAGCATGCAATATTTCCATTTTCACCCATAAATAGTACCTTGATGATACAGCTAAAAAAAGAAAACAGGATATCCCACTTTTATATATTCAGATGAAAAGGTATAGCTCAAGGTATCAAATAAATCTTGAGAAACTTACTTTTTATCATCAATTTTTGTAATGTATTCTCAGCCACTGGAGTGGGTAGGGGACTAACAATGTACTTCTTTGTTTTGAATTGTTTGAATGTTTCCTAAGAGACTTAATCAAGTAGCATACTTTAATGATGCAGGACATATTAAAAAATAGTAATTGTTTGGGATTTTAATCATGACTCCACCACCTTACTTACCAAATAAAAATTTATTGCGAAGGCTCTGTTCTACAAATATTTATTATGAAGACTCTGTTCTGAGCTCTGTGGATATGTGAGCAAAACAGACTAAGTCCCTGCCCTCATGGAGTTTACATTAAAAGCTATCTGACTGGGAAAATTACTAAGTTTTGACTCACAGTCTTCTCATGTAAAATTGGATGATTATTACTGATCCTATTAAAAGAATATACATGTGTATATATTCACATACAATGTAATATATTTATATGTATTTACTTATATATAATTATGTATTATATATAAATTGTTTATAGATATTTAATAGCATCTATTAAATAACTGATCACAAATCTATTAATTATCAGATGTTTACTATATCATGTCATGCTTTTATTATAACTGGCTTAATTTTCATATTTCATGTACATATTTTGTCTCCAACTGGTTAGAAGAATGTGGTAAAGAGGAAAGGGAGAAAGAATCTACAATAATTACAAGTCCTGGTTTCAACACTCAGTTCCACCATTTACTAGTTACTGATCCTAAACAAAAATGAGCCATCTGTGCATCAGTTTCCTTAACTATAAAATAAGTATAAAACTATTTGATCCACTTACCTCACACCAGGATTGTTACAGGGAATATATAAACAACCTCAAAATGTAAATGGTTAAGAAGTATATAAATTAATGCTAATGTATCCCCATCACATACCAAGCTCTGTGTCTGAAAATTACAAACAGCTTTTGGAGACATGTATTGGAAGGGAGAGTACAAGAAGTTGCTTCTCAAGTAGATCAAAATTACTTAAGAAATAAACACCTTACACAACATGAATCATTCTTTTCTTTCTCACCACAGGATCACACCTTGCTATCTAGAAATATGTTTGAAGAATACCAGCTTAATTCTGCTATTTTGCACAATTCTAGAAGATTTTAAGAGAACGGGTATTTATTAAGGAAAAATGACATCCGTAACTAAGACCATCAGGTATATAGTTGTGTTACCTAAACAAGTCTGTTTTTGTGTTAAGTGCTTTCAATGGGAACTGAGACTGATGAGTGAAATGAGACAAGAAAGAAAGAAGCAAAAAGACATACATGATAAGGAAAGAAGCAGAAATAGTAGGGGTGTTAAAGAGATAAAAGAATTAAAGAAAAAAGACAAAGGGAAAGAGAGATCTTAAAAATGAAACAACAAAAAAAGAGGTTTCTTCCTTGATATAAGAAAAAAAAAGAGGCAGAGATAAATGAAACAGATTTGAAAACAGAAAAAAGAAAATGCACACATACATGAGAACAAAAGCAAAAAGTCTTGGTGACAAGAGAAAGAGAAAATAGAAAAGAAAGTACAAAACTTACAAGACATGTCAGAAATAGATGCTTAATCTGTATATATCATAGGCATATAAAAGAAACTTTTAGAAGAAATAAAAAAATACCTATAGTCACTTTTTGTTTGCATTTTGTCACTTTTGGTTTGCATTTTATATAAGTGAATTTTCTTAATGATTTGTATATTTCAAAAACTTTAGCAATTTTTTTTTTGAAATCTGGGTATGAGAATTAATTTTTTTTAACTGTCCTAAGAATGGTGGTTGACAAACTGGGTCATATAATTAGAAAGCTTAGGATAACCGATCAAGGTGACATCACACCCCTTATGCAGCCATAGGAAAGAAAAGCAGTAATACAACCACATCAGGACGAGCAAGCTACTTATTGATTCCAATCTAATCACTGTTTTTGTTTTTCAAAAAATATATCAAATAGTGAGATGGTTTTCAGAAATTTAAATACTCCAATCTGACTAACATTTGCTAGAGTCATTGTATGATGAGCTTTGTGTATTCTTGGTCTGGATACCTTTTTGGGGTCTTGAGAACTTACATGCTGCTTTCATACTGCTTAACTGCCCTAACTTACTCAACAAACTAACCTATAGTCTTGAATGTTTGGAGCATAATTCCCAAAAATATAGTGATTATGCAATGAACTAGAGTCAAGAAAATAATTTAGAAAGTTATCTCTTCCCATCAAAGACAGTATGAAATATTTTATTAGTGAGCTTTTAAAGTAAATGTAAAAATAGCTCAGATTGAATAATTTGAAACTTTACTATCTTACAATATAATGTATAAAGTGTTAATTTGTCTATATTTAAATGTTCTGAATTGCTCACTTTTAAAGAACATATCAATTTACTATTTTACTTACCAAGTAGTATTTCTGACATGCTTTACTATTAAATTCTATTTCTAGGACCCATAATAAAGGCTTTGGAAATTGCATAAATCTGTCTCATATATACAATACACAGTATGTACATCAAGTAGAATGTGTCGAAGTTCAAATAAAATTGTTTGTGCCCCCTACGAATTAGAACTCCTTGGGCAGCACTGCTCTAACGATCCCATGCTGCTAGCATTACAAAGTGCAAAGGTTCACTGGGTAAGAAAAGAGCAAAGGAGGGAGTTACCTCATTACACTATCCCTAAACTATTCTAGTTTAAATATTTATTAAGATATTAATTACTCTTCCTCCCTCCATCTGCCTTCAGAAGTTCAGCTGAAACACCGTGGATGGATGGCTGCTGGTAGGAAGAGAATGTATTAAAACCATTACCACCCAAGATGAAGACTGATGTTTTGTATGGTGCATTATTAATCGCTTTTGAGACTTAAGTAAAATATCACACTGAAATAGAATGACGTGTTTTGTAATGCTGAATAAAAAAACAAAACATTTCATCCAAGTTAACCACCATGGGATATGTATGGTTAAAAATTAATTTTCTTTTAAAAAAGAAAAATAGTATATATGAAATAAAATACAAATAAAGTAAAAAAATAATGAAGGAAAGTAATAATTCTTATTACTTACTCTGATATACAGCTGCATCATTTCTTTTTCTCTCTGGGGGTTACGATACTTTTCATAGAAATCACGTCGCTTCTTTGTTTCTTTAGAGACTTTATCTTTTCTTTCCCGTTTTTCTGCTGGTTCATCTGAACTATCAGACGATGACTGTACATGTATCTTTGGCTTTTCTACTTCAATATAGTTTTCATTGGGATTCAGTACTATTACTCCATATCCTTCCTGTTTTGAAAGGAAAGAAGGCAGCATAATTTAGAAACCTTCTCAATTCGTAAAAAAATCTGTAAAATTTCATAGTGATTTAATATAGTTGCATATTCACTAAAGTATTTCTTTATAAAAGACTATACTTTTAATTTTTCTAATAAAAAGTTATTTGTAATTGTTGGCCTGTATTGTTTATATAAATAAACAGATTATTTGTAAGAATAAAAAGACAAAACTGTGAAGAATATAATGGTTACGTTTTTTAAAAAGTACTTCAGATCTCTCAGGACCCCCCAAATAATTGAAATACATGATCAAATAGCAAGTAAACTTTCAAACCACATTAATATTTAAAAACCTATTTTGAGAAAATAGTCTCTTTGAAGTTGAAATTAAAATTTCACACCATATTTTGTTGGATTTTCTTTCCTTTAGAATTGCACTTCAATGAGCATTTTTTTATTTGTTTGAATTCAAGAAAGAATAAGCAATTAAAGAATAAATGCGATCTAACACTCTACAGATTTACATATCTATAATATCAGAAATATATAATGTCTACCTGTGCACCTTTTATTTTTTCCCACCTCTCTTCTTTCAGAAGGCCACACAAATCATAAAGCAAAATAATGTCCTACTATAATACATGGAAGCAATTATTTAATCCTAAAATTTCTTTCATTTTTAACTGCCATACAAATTTATCTTTCTTAGTAACCAGTCATGTCCCAAAGATTAGACTACAGCTTACTGAGCTTATACCTTCTTTAAAGTTTTAAAAATATGCTTTCCTGTCTGACAATTCTAGCAAGGCAAACATTTCTATGGTTATAATTAGGAAACCTTTTGGTATTTATATTATTATAACTGATGGAATAATCAAACCATGGGAAATAGAGAATAAACAATTTCCACTGACAAGCATGTACAACGTAAATTTGTGAAGTTATTAATATATTCTATTTTCTATTCATTTCTGTACTGTGGGTGTCCCAATTCTGCCTTGTAAAATCCTGTAAGGTCATATTTTAAAAATGTATTATATTATAATGAAAATATGTAAGAGCTATGGAAAATAAAGCTTGAAAAATCTCATCCTTACAAAAAAGAAAACTGAATACTTTTTCCAGAACTGTAACTTTAGAACTACTTCAAGTTTAAAATTTAATTGTTTTTTTTTTGCCAAACGAACCATAAGAAGTAATTTTTTTTAAAGTGATAGCAGTAATAACAATACTATTAGCATAGACTTAATTATCTTATTTTAAAATATGCTACACTGCTGCACATAGTTGGGTTTTTTAAATAGTTGATTTCACAATCTACATAAAATCTTCATTGGGATTTTTCAATTTTTTCCCCCAGTTGATATTACTGTCTAAAACCTGATATGGTTTGCTGATTGTTAAATTCATTAAAGTTGGGATTTTAGTGAGAGTTCTATTAATTAAGATATAGTTGTCTCGCACATATGAAAACTATATAATCACACATACCAAACTGATTAATACCACATATTCTTTAATACATCTTCAAATAAAACTTAAATAACCTCTTTCATCAGAAGTTATAAAATATCTTACAAATTTAAAAATTTAAACATTCTACATCAAAGCATGTGATAAAGATTTTTTTTTTTGTTTTCTTTTTAAGTATCTTAGCTGATAAGTCAAAGTTTTACCAACAAAAGATATTTTATTTGGTCCTGCTTTATTCTAATCTGTATAGCTATTCAAAAGTCTTGTAATTCATTGTGATCACTGTCAGGTAGACAGATTGTCACTTGGTGATTTTCTACAGTTGGACACACTTGACTAGTTATTAAAATCACATTTGAAGGAAGTTCCTACCCCTCTTGCTTGTGCCTCTTACAACTTTTCACGCCCTTCTCAAATTTCAGCCATAACTTCTCCTCCCACCAAAAGTAAGTTAAAGAACACTGTTGCACTCTGCTAAACAGGGTGAAATAGAGGCATTCATACACTGTCTCTGGTGTAAGGAACGTAGTCAAAAAAGGTCACCATAGGCCAAAAAGAAAATTGCCTCCTTACTAGATTCTGTACCGTGAGTAAGTGGTCTCCTGTCATGTTTCTTCCCTGCCTTCTCTGAGTGAATTGAACTTTAAACACACACACACAGACACACACACACATACATACACACATATGCACATGCATAGTCTCTCATACTCACACAAGTTAGAAGTAGCAAACCCAAAATAGAATCTTAGAACTCTTAGAGATGAAAATAGTGATATACTACATTTTAACGATATTGTGAAAAACATCAAACTCATGTAACAATTGATAGAACATGAGCATCATCACTGTACCATGAATGAATTCCAAATAAAGGTAAACTCTTTAGACAAAATTTACAGTCACTAGAATTATAAAACTGTTACCCTAATTTTTAACTTAATCACTCAATAAAATATTTTCATAATACATTTACTTGAGCAAAAGTTTTTACTTCAATTTTTTGAAATCATTGATTGAAAAATTACTGTGCCTACTTGATTTCAAATGGACTCTAAAATTTGGTGTGTCCTATCTACATAAGTATAAAAAACAGACACATATAAATCATCAAAGAAGTAGTATTTGTCTAAGTTACTGATTATGTAACTGAAAATTACATGATTCATTTGTCCAATTTTATAGACACAATGTCAATTTTTCACCGCAGCATCAACTGATGAAAAATGATCCTATTTTTAAATCATGAATATATAAATCAATTAGAGAATTTTTAGCATTTAGATTTCAACAATGAATGCTGCTCTTTAAACACCTGAATTATTTAGAAAATATTTTATCATTTAGATATTTCATACTGCCAATTTAATTAATGGAATAACAATCAAGAAATATTCAAGAACATTTTCTGCAGAAATGAGAGCTAATTTTAATAAATGTCTTTGTTGCAAATTCAATTACCATTCTGTGAAAAACTTACATTTTTCAATTAAAATTTTCCTGAAAAATTAATTAATGTGATATTCACAGAGACCATTAATAACCATTTTATAATGAGAAAGAGAAAACTGGAGGAACAAAATAAAGTTAACCTCCCACTTACATGCTCTAACCACAGATATTTAGGAAAACTTCATTTTTTCCGTTTTTTCTGTCACATATAAATATTGTCCAAAAATTCCTTTATATAATAAAGTTAAAAAGATTTTTGCCATTCAACATTGACACATGGAAACCAAGGTATCAAGGAAAATAGTCAAAGTAAAACAGGCAGATAATATACCAGTAGTTAAATTTAGCCGTTTTAAATGCAGTATCAATTTATATCTTAAAAAATCAGAATGTCACTTTAAAAATTAATTCTCTCTATACCCAATAACTCAGGAGACACAGAAACAGAAATTCTAGTTTGACCTTTAACAAATATACCCATAAAGTTTACAAAACTTTATAAACCAGGCATCAGATATAATATCATAAAAGAACTGTGTACCGCCATTCTAATCAGGCCTCCGTAACTAATGCTTATAACCTTAAACATTTTATATTGAAGTATCCATTTTATATTTAATTATTCATGCTAAATTTCTCATAAGATGAAAAGGCAGATCATCTCAAACATACATGGAAATTTCCATTATTTTAACAAGACAAAATGATCAAACTGATTATCTAACATACTACAATTAAATAAATAAAACTTCTGGCATCTTGCATAATGATTTACCAAATCAATTCCAATACCCAACATTTCAAGAGACAAAGCATATATAAAGTTTTTAATTAACTCTTATGTTTGAGTGCACAGACTAGAAGATCAAGAAAGTGATCAAGAGGATAGATAATTTGTTTCATGGATCTCATTCCATTTTCTATTCTTTATAGCTGTAACTATAGCTTCATTTTCAGAACTGTGTTTATAAGGTATAAACCATGGACTCTATCAGAAACCCTCCAAATTTTATTCCTAGACATAGCAGTTTATTCAGCACAAGGGCTTGTTGTGATTTAAACAGAATACAGAGGCCTCTAGGCGTCCTTTACTTTGAAGTCTATAGATGCACTTACTAATAAATAATAGTTCATTTATCATTCAATCAACAAATGATAGCTTAGGTCAGAGGTCTAAAAGAGATAGGTGATGCCAAACACAAAGAACCAAAGTGGAAACTGTGCTTAAGAAATTAAATCAGAATAGAAATGTACTTGTCAAGAAGATTCTACAAACAGATAAAATGTTTAAATGTCCAACCAAAATCATAACATACTTTGATCCAATAAAATGTTGCTAAAACTGAAGATTTATCCAAGTTAATTTGCTTGTTAATTACCAGTTATAAGGAAAATAGGAGAAAATTCTACATCTTTTCAAATCTCTTGTGGTTGGCTAAATAAAAAATCAGGTGAAAGTACTCAGCCCTGCCAATACTGCCAGCCACATGTGACCAAAGAGGTCAGGGGCCAAAGTAGAATCCTTTGACCGATGGGACTGTCCATTTTGGTCTTCAGGCAAAGCTCTGTAAAAGATCATTTTACCCAGATTTACCAATCATATTTTTAAAGTTCAGCATTCTATCTGCTTGGTTTGAAAAAAGAAAGGTACTCATCCTCAAGGGAAATGAAACCCAAAGCGTTTTACGTACACACTACATCTACCCATGGTTAAAACGGACAAACCACTGTCCATTCATCTTTTCTAAAAGATGTATGTTGTGTTTATTCTCATCTTTTTCACAACAAGGGTATGTCTATGTCACTGTTGCAACATTCTAGGTGCAACAGTGAGATGAGGTCATGACAACCAATCAGAAGTCACTAGTGAAGCGTTAAAGTAAACATAGCTGTTGGAGCTGCAGCTCTGCTTGAAAAATGCCCCCTCCATTATTTCAGCAATTTTCTCAAGACGTGACCTGGGACTGAAACGCCTAAAACGTCACTTGACTCCGTTTTGTGCTTCCTCCCAATGTGCATTTAGGTAACAGCACCCTGCTAATATTTTGTAAAATGTTTGTCACGACCATGCTTTAACTTCCAGCTCCCTAAATTCTAATGTCGTGTTCCATGGTATAAAAATACCATAATATAGACCAACATAGATTATTCCAGTAAGTTTCCAACTTCAAATAGCTCATCAAGTTAGTCAGTAAAAGAAAACATGCCACAAAAAGTTTTCAGAGGACCACCTGTTGTCTATTATTTTTACATAGCACTTACTCATAAATCATAACACAGGGTAATTAATCAAGCTGTCAAAGAGAAGGTCAAAGGTTATATGGTAGAGTCAGAAGGTCATGCATGGGCTGATAGAGGTCAGGGTCACACTGCATTCCTCATTATCAAGTTGGGATGAGAGACGGCCCAAGCAAACAAAAGTGAAAGCAGATGGAGAAGTGAGTGGATAAAAAAAAAAAAAAAAGAAAATTTCACAAACAAAAAGAAAAGTGAAAGAAGACTGTCAGCTGCCTTCAAGTAGAGAATAGAAGAGAAAAGAAATACACTGAAATGTGCTCAAAGGAGCTCAAGAACATAAAGAAACTACAGTTTTATTAATTAAATAAGTTGAATATAACTTTTCCTGGCCATTTTATTAGTGCATACTAAGCAACATTAGAAAATACATGTTTACCGTCTCTATACCTTTTCCAGCTAGTGTGCTCAAGATAAATTAATGTAAAGGCAGAGAGTTCCAAGGATAAAGTATGATTACAAAAAAAACCCCCAAAACAACAAGAAAAAACACCCCCCACAGAAAACCCCACAACTTATAATAAAAGGATTTTTTTCCTTTAATATTGTCTCTACATTATAACATAGATGTGCAAATAGTTTTAGCCACAGGATAGACAATTTTTAAGTATGATACAAAGATATCCACAAATATAAATGCATCATAAAAGTCCTTTTGAATAACAAAACAGTTATAAAATATTCTATTATTATGCTGGCCTGAATCAGATGCAGAACACTGTGCAAAATTAGCTGTCACCCTTTGCTCAAAATCTTTGTTAATCTCATTTTGAATGTTTGCAGCTTTATCAACACATGCATCAATGTCAGCTCCTTGGTTACTGAACCGCTGTAGTTGGAAGAAGATATAATTAAAATGTTTTGGCACAGAAAAGGTGAAATTGTATCTTCCCTTGTTCCCTTAGGAGTCTGTAAAACATGAAGGATGTATTGACAAACACACACTCCTTGTCTCTGGTTCTGACATCCCAGGTCATCCAAGTGCTATTTATTTTAAAACATTCACTTTGCACTTATCTATATTATCGCCAGATCTGTTTCTAACTTTTCCTACGTTTTAGAACACTGTGATGCTTAAACACCACAGTTTTTTCTTCTGATCACCAATATTTTATTAAAGCAGTCCATAAATTTACAATAGCATCATAAAAAACATTTACCATTCATTATCAAGGATATAAATATGATTTAACACTACAGCATTATGAAATCTTTTATATTCTTTGCTTTTCATTCTCATAAAGAAAACCCACAAACATACACCCACACACGTTTACACATTAAAGTAAAAAGAAGTAACAAGTTACAACTGTTGCCTGTCAATGACAGATCAAAGTCCCTAAGTGGATATAGGGAATCTTACAGACACACCTCCCTATTACATGGTCCCAAGCAGAGTTGGATAGAAAACTTATGTTCTGAAATTTACTACTCTGCATGATAGTTATGCTTTATTGTTTTTAAAGATTTTATGTATTTATTCATGAGAGACACAGAGAGAGAGAGGCAGAGACACAGGCAGAGGGAGAGGGAGAGACAGGCTCAGTGCAAGGAATCTGATGTGGGACTCGATCCCAGATCCTGGGATCGTGCCCTGAGTCGAAGGCAGACACTCAACTGCTGAGCCACCCAGGTGTCCCTGCTTTATGCTTTAGAGGGCAAAATGAAAGTCCAATATTCTCTTAGCTTCCTACTAAAATCCATTACAAAACTGTGTATATATTGTAGCTATAGATGATAGGCTCAGGGTCTTTCAAATCATTATCACTTTGACTCAATCATATACCAAGGAAACATATGGTAAGTTTTTAAGTTACTCTTAAAATCTACTTTAAATCTATAATACATAAATCATTTTATCTTCAAATATGTCTCTTTTCTCTTTTTTCCTTCAATTAAAATAATATGTTTAGAATATTTTTGTTGTTTTTTCAAGAAAATATATGAGTGCCTTGCTTGTGGTTCTAGAGTCCACTTGCAAGTGTGAAGACATAAAGAAGGATCCCAAGTATTCAATGAGTTAATAATTTGTTAAACACTCGTTTCATACAATGAATATTTAATAAGCAGCTACTATTAACCAAGCACTGTGCTAGATACAGCACTATACCTATGAGTCACCTTTCATTTTACAGTATTTCCATTCAGTAGAAAGTTCCAAATAGAATTAAGTACAAATCTCTAAAATGTTTACATGAAACCATTTTATTCTTCAAGAGAAAAGAGGAATATGAAAAGGCAGGGAAAAAAGGAGGGAAGTATTATAAGATATTCCTAAAACCAATCTAGCTACATTTTCAAGGATAGTTAACCCTAAATGGTAAGCTATGCTTGTGTTTGTATTAAATAGTAATAGTTAAACTTACTCTGTCACAATGAAAATGCTCTGCTTGGGGTTGTGCGTGTATGTGTGCACATTGTATACATTCAGATATTTCAATGAGTAAAATCATTTCATAATCTAAGGGAAAAGCTTCTATACATATCTACCTCCTAATAAACAGGTGCAACTGAGTACAGCTATGAATTTCCCTTCTCACAGTGACCTATGTCAGAAGATTTCCTCATACTTCTTCTGCTAAATAATTTAATTACTTATGAGTTATGGTTTCTTTGTAACCTTTTAAATGACTAACTCATTAAAATGCAAAAATATGCAAAACATGATGTCACCAGGTCAAACAGCTGTGTTGGTAAAATTATGGCTGTGAATGTCCCCAAGAACATGAAAATATTAATAATTTATATTGCTCATTAGATGGCAAAAACTCTTTAAACAGATTTAGAGACAGATTAATTTTATAATCACAAAATGCTACACTACCTCATGGTAACAAATCTTTCTACCATCTGTGACCCTTTGGTGTACATAAAACATATAAAAATTCACAATGGCTTAAAGTTTTTGCATCACAATATGTGTATTCAGGGGAAAAAAGTCACAAGAACCTGAAATACAGAAGTAAAGGACTTTGTTTTTAAAAATCACAAGTATTCACCAACTTCAATTACAACTTCATTTTCCTTCAAACAGGACACAGTAATGGCAAATAAGCTATAGTATGAGACAATCAACAAGTCACACCTCTGCAAAACCAATATAATTGTCTTACGCTGTTTAAAAATAAATGTGATATTATGACTTCAAATCTTGTGCAGAAACTTCTCAGAGAATGACAAGAACTAAGGCAATTATGTAAATAAAGTACTATCATACTCAAAGTTCAAAATGTCTCACGCCTGTGCTTCACAGTATCATGATGGTGCTGAAAGCAAAGGGCAGGAAAAGATCTCCTCAACTATCAGCTGTTTTTAGACATAGATGTTTTAGTTTAAAAAACATACGCATTAATTGTCAAATCTGTGCTATTTAGCCAGGAAACTGGCTTCCTAATGATCATGTTTCTCTGCCTCTTAAGCAATTTAAGCACAAAATCCATTATTTACCACTGTAAATTATAGAAATGCGTGCATCTAGTATCAGCCAGCAGCAACAGAATTACTTTTATGTGCACTTGATAATGCTCTTCACATTAATAATCTATCATGGGCAAAAATTAATGAATAGACCACCTTGACACGTGATCTTTCAAAAACACACAATGGTTAGGTAACCATAATTTTAAAATTCCTTTTTAAACTCCTTTCTTAA